>NC_045956.1:55848439-56177661 GCF_010909765.2 Amblyraja radiata | reverse complement strand
ACCTTTAGAACCAATAGACATTTGTTTTGCAAGCATTAGAACCAATAGACATTTTTTTGCAAGCTTTAGAACCAATAGACTTTTTTTGCAAGCTTTAGAACCAATAAAGACACGTTTTGCAAGCATTAGAACCAATAGAGACACTTTTTTGCAAGCTTTAGAACCAATAAAGACACGTTTTGCAAGCATTAGAACCAATAGAGACACTTTTTTGCAAGCTTTAGAACCAATAGCCATTTTATTTGCAAGCTTTAGAACCAATTGACATTTTTTGCAAGCTTTAGAAATAATTTACATTTTTTGGAAGCTTTAGAACCAATAGACATTTTTTTGCAAGCTTAGAACCAATAGACATTTTTTGCCAGCTTTAGAATCAATAGACATTTTTTTTGCAAGCTTTAGAACCAATAGCCATTTTTGTGCAAGCTTTAGAAGCAATATACATTTTTTTGCAAGCTTTAGAACCAATAGACACTTTTTTGCAAGCTTTATAACCAATAGACATTTTTTTCAATCTTTAGAACAAATAGAGACACTTTTTGCAAGCTTTCGAACCTATAGAGACACCTTTTGCTAGCTTTAGAGCCAATAGACATTTTTTGCAAGCTTTAGAACCAATAGACATTTTTTGCAAGCTTTAGAACCACGCAGCCACTTTTTGCAAGCTTTAGAACCAATAGCCATTTTATTTGCACGCTTTAGAACCAATATACATTTTCTTGCAAGCTTTAGAACCAATAGACATGTTTTGCAAGCTTTAGAACCAATAGAGACATTGTTTTGCTAGCTTTCGAACCAATAGACGTGTTTTTGCAAGCTTTAGAACCAATAGACATTTTTTTGAAAGCTTTAGAACCAATAGACATTTTTTTGCAATCTTTAGAACCAATAGTCATTTTTTTGCAAGCTTTAGAACCAATAGTCTTTTTTTTTTGCAAGCTTTAGAACCAATAGATATTTTTTTGCAAGCTTGAGAACCAATAGTCTTTTTTTTGCAAGCTATAGAAGCAATAGACACTTTTTGCAAGCTTTAGAACCAATGGAGACACTTTTTGCAAGCTTTAGAACCAACAGACATTTTTTTTGCAAGCTTTAGAACCAATAGACATGTTTTGGCAAGCTTTAGAACCAATAGACATTTTTGCCAGCTTTAGAACCAATAGACATTTTTTTGCAAGCTTTAGAACCAATAGTCTTTTTTTTTGCAAGCTTTAGAACCAATAGACATTTTTTGCAAGCTTTAGAAATAATTTACATTTTTTGGAAGCTTTAGAACCAATAGACATTTTTTTGCAAGCTTAGAACCAATAGACATTTTTTGCCAGCTTTAGAATCAATAGACATTTTTTTTGCAAGCTTTAGAACCAATAGCCATTTTTTTGCAAGCTTTAGAAGCAATATACATTTTTTTGCAAGCTTTAGAACCAATAGACACTTTTTTGCAAGCTTTATAACCAATAGACATTTTGTGCAATCTTTAGAACAAATAGAGACACTTTTTGCAAGCTTTCGAACCTATAGAGACACCTTTTGCTAGCTTTAGAGCCAATAGACATTTTTTGCAAGCTTTAGAACCAATAGACATATTTTGCAAGCTTTAGAACCAATACAGCCACTTTTTGCAAGCTTTAGAACCAATAGCCATTTTATTTGCACGCTTTAGAACCAATATGCATTTTTTTGCAAGCTTTAGAAGCAATAGACATGTTTTGCAAGCTTTAGAACCAATAGAGACATTTTTTTGCAAGCTTTCGAACCAATAGACGTTTTTTTGCAAGCTTTAGAACCAATAGACATTTTTTTGAAAGCTTGAGAACCAATAGACATTTTTTTTGCAAGCTTGAGAACCAATAGTCACTTTTTTTTGCAAGCTTTAGAACCAATAGTCTTTTTTTTTTGCAAGCTTTAGAACCAATAGATATTTTTTTGCAAGCTTGAGAACCAATAGTCATTTTTTTGTTGCAAGCTTTAGAAGCAATAGACACATTTTGCATGCTTTAGAACCAATGGAGACACTTTTTGCAAGCTTTAGAACCAACAGACATTTTTTTTGCAAGCTTTAGAACCAATAGACATGTTTTGGCAAGCTTTAGAACCAATAGACATTTTTGCCAGCTTTAGAACCAATAGACATTTTTTTGCAAGCTTTAGAACCAATAGTCTTTTTTTTGCAAGCTTTAGAACCAATAGACATTTTTTTGCAAGCTTTAGAACCAATAGAGACACTTTTTGCAAGCTTTAGAACCAATAGAGACACTTTTCGCAAGCTTTAGAACCAATAGCCATTTTTTTGCAAGCTTTAGAAGCAATATACATTTTTTTGCAAGCTTTAGAACCAATAGACACTTTTTTGCAAGCTTTAGAACCAATAGACATTTTTTGCAATCTTTAAAACAAATAGAGACCCTTTTTGCAAGCTTTCGAACATATAGAGACACCTTTTGCTAGCTTTAGAGCCAATAGACATTTTTTGCAAGCTTTAGAACCAATAGAAATATTTTGCAAGCTTTAGAACCAGTAGACATTTTTTTGCAAGCTTTAGAACTAGTAGACATTATTTTACAAGCTTTAGAACCAATAGACATTTTTTTGCAAGCTTTAGAACCAATACAGCCACTTTTTGCAAGCTTTAGAACCAATAGCCATTTTATTTGCACGCTTTAGAACCAATATACATTTTTTGCAAGCTTTCGAACCAATAGACATGTTTTGCAAGCTTTAGAACCAATAGAGACATTTTTTTGCTAGGTTTCGAACCAATGGACGTTTTTTTTGCAAGCTTTAGAACCAATAGACATTTTTTTGAAAGCTTGAGAACCAATAGACATTTTTTTTGCAAGCTTGAGAACCAATGGTCATTTTTTTGCAAGCTTTAGAACCAATAGATATTTTTTTGCAAGTTTGAGAACCAATAGTCTTTTTGTTGTTATTGTAAGCTTTAGAAGCAATAGACACTTTTTGCAAACTTTAGAACCAATGGAGACACTTTTTGCACGCTTTAGAACCAAGAGACATTTTTTTGCAAGCTTTAGAACCAATAGAGATACTTTTTGCAAGTTTTGGAACCAATAGAGACACTTTTTGCAAGCTTTAGAACCAATAGACATTTTTTTTGCAAGCTTTAGAACCAATAGGCTTTTTTGCAAGCTTTAGAACCAATAGAGACACTTTTTTGCAAGCTTTAGAACCAATGGAGACACTTTTTGCACGCTTTAGAACCAATAGACATTTTTTTGTAAGCTTTAGAACCAATAGAGACACTTTTTTTGCAAGCTTTAGAAACAATAGAGACACTTTTTTTGCAAGCTTTAGAACCAATATACATTTTTTGCAAGCTTTCGAACCAATAGACATGTTTTGCAAGCTTTAGAACCAATAGAGACATTTTTTTGCTAGGTTTCGAACCAATGGACGTTTTTTTGCAAGCTTTAGAACCAATAGACATTTTTTTGAAAGCTTGAGAACCAATAGACATTTTTTTTGCAAGCTTGAGAACCAATGGTCATTTTTTTGCAAGCTTTAGAACCAATAGATATTTTTTTGCAAGTTTGAGAACCAATAGTCTTTTTGTTGTTATTGTAAGCTTTAGAAGCAATAGACACTTTTTGCAAACTTTAGAACCAATGGAGACTTTTTGCACGCTTTAGAACCAATAGACATTTTTTTGAAAGCTTTAGAACCAATAGAGACACTTTTTGCAAGTTTTGGAACCAATAGAGACACTTTTTGCAAGCTTTAGAACCAATAGCCATTTTTTTTGCAAGCTTTAGAACCAATAGACTTTTTTTTGCAAGCTTTAGAACCAATAGAGACACTTTTTGCAAGCTTTAGAACCAATGGAGACACTTTTTGCACGCTTTAGAACCAATAGACATTTTTTTGTAAGCTTTAGAACCAATAGACACTTTTTCTGCAAGCTTTAGAACCAATAGAGACACTTTTTTTGCAAGCTTTAGAACCAATAGAGACACTTTTTGCTACCTTTAGAACCAATAGACATTTGTTTTGCAAGCATTAGAACCAATAGACATTTTTTTGCAAGCTTTAGAACCAATAGACTTTTTTTGCAAGCTTTAGAACCAATAAAGACACGTTTTGCAAGCATTAGAACCAATAGAGACACTTTTTTGCAAGCTTTAGAACCAATAGCCATTTTATTTGCAAGCTTTAGAACCAATTGACATTTTTTGCAAGCTTTAGAAATAATTTACATTTTTTGGAAGCTTTAGAACCAATAGACATTTTTTTGCAAGCTTGGAACCAATAGACATTTTTTGCCAGCTTTAGAATCAATAGACATTTTTTTTGCAAGCTTTAGAACCAATAGACATTTTTTGCAAGCTTTAGAACCAATAGACATTTTTTTGCAAGCTTTAGAACCAATAGCGACACTTTTTGCAAGCATTAGAACCACTAGAGACACTTTTTGCAAGCTTTAGAACCAATAGCCATTTTATTTGCAAGCTTTAGAACCAATTGACATTTTTTGCAAGCTTTAGAACTAATTGACATTTTTTTGCAAGCTTCAGAACCAATAGACATTTTTTTGCAAGCTTAGAACCAATAGACATTTTTTTGCCAGCTTTAGAATCAATAGACATTTTTTTTGCAAGCTTTAGAACCAATAAACTTTTTTTGCAAGCCTTAGAACCAATAGACATTTTTTGCAAGCGTTAGAACCAATAGAGACACTTTTTGCAAGCATTAGAACCAATAGAGACACTTTTTGCAAGCTTTAGAACCAATAGCCATTTTATTTGCAAGCTTTAGAACCAATATACATATTTTGCAAGCTTTAGAACCGATTGACATTTTTTTTGCAAGCTTTAGAACCAATAGCCATTTTTTTTGCAAGCTTTAGAACCAATAGACATTTTTTTGCAAGCTTTAGAACCAATAGAATTTTTTTGCAAGCTTTAGAACCAATAGACACTTTTTTGCAAGCTTTAGAACCAATATACATATTTTGCAAGCTTTAGAACCGATTGACATTTTTTTTGCAAGCTTTAGAACCAATAGACATTTTTTTTGCAAGCTTTAGAACCAATAGACATTTTTTGTAAGCTTTAGAACCAATAGACATTTTTTTGCAAGCTTTAGAACCAATAAAGACACGTTTTGCAAGCATTAGAACCAATAGAGACACTTTTTGCAAGCTTTAGAACCAATAGCCATTTTATTTGCAAGCTTTAGAACCAATTGACATTTTTTGCAAGCTTTAGAAATAATTTACATTTTTTGCAAGCTTTAGAACCAATAGACATTTTTTTGCAAGCTTAGAACCAATAGACATTTTTTGCCAGCTTTAGAATCAATAGACATTTTTTTTGCAAGCTTTAGAACCAATAGACATTTTTTGCAAGCTTTAGAACCAATAGACATTTTTTTGCAAGCTTTAGAACCAATAGCGACACTTTTTGCAAGCATTAGAACCACTAGAGACACTTTTTGCAAGCTTTAGAACCAATAGCCATTTTATTTGCAAGCTTTAGAACCAATTGACATTTTTTGCAAGCTTTAGAACTAATTGACATTTTTTTGTAAGCTTTAGAACCAATAGACATTTTTTTGCAAGCTTTAGAACCAATAGACATTTTTTTTTGCAAGCTTTAGAACCAATAGACATTTTGTGCAAGCTTTAGAACCAATAGACATTTTTTTGCATGCTTTAGAACTAATAGACAGTTTCTGCAAGCTTTAGAACCAATAGTCTTTTTTTTTTTGCAAGCTTTAGAACCAATAGACATTTTTTTTGCAAGCTTTAAAACCAATAGACATTTTTTGGCAAGCTTTAGAACTAATAGACATTTTTTGGCAAGCTTTAGAACCAATAGACATTTTTTTGGCAAGCATTAGAACCAATAGACATTTTTTGTATGCTTTGGAGCAAATAGACATTTCTTTTGCAAGCTTTAGAACCAATAGACTTTTTTTGCAAGCTTTAGAACCAATAAAGACACAGTTTGGAAGCTTTATAACCAATAGAGACACTTTTTGCAAGCTTTAGAACCAATAGACATTTTTTTGCAAGCTTTAGAACCAATAGACATTTTTTTGCAAGCTTTAAAACCAATAGACATTTTTTTGCAAGCTTTAGAACCAATAGACATTTTTTTGTAAGCTTTAGAACCAATAGACATTTTTTTGCAAGCTTTAGAACCAATAGACATTTTTTTGCAAGCTTTAGAACCAATAGACATTTTTTTGCAAGCTTTAGAACCAATAGACATTTTTTTGCAAGCTTTAGAACCAATAGACATTTTGTGCAAGCTTTAGAACCAATAGACATTTTTTTGCAAGCTTTAGAACTAATAGACATTTTTCTGCAAGCTTTAGAACCAATAGTCATTTTATTTGCAAGCTTTAGAACCAATAGACATTTTTTGGCAAGCTTTAGAACCATTAGATATTTTTTGGCAAGCTTTAGAACCAATAGACATTTTTTTGGCAAGCATTGGAACCAATAGACATTTTTTTGTACGCTTTAGAGCCAATAGACATTTTTTTGCAAGCTTTAGAACCAATAGACATTTTCTTTGCAAGCTTTAGAACCAATAGACATTTTTTGGCAAGCTTTAGAGCCAATAGACATTTTTTGGCAAGCTTTAGAACCAATAGACATTTTTTTGTTCGCTTTAGAGCCAATAGACATTTTTTTGCAAGCTTTAGAACCAATAGACTTTTTTTGCAAGCTTTAGAACCAATAGACATTTTCTTTGCAAGCTTTAGAACCAATAGACATTGTTTTGCAAGCTTTAGAACCAATATACATTTTTTGCCAGCTTTAGAACCAATAGACATTTTTTGCAAGCTTTAGAACCAATAGACATTTTTTTGCAAGCTTTAGAACCAATAAAGACACATTTTGGAAGCTTTATAACCGATAGAGACACTTTTTACAAGCTTTAGAATCAATAGAATTTTTTTGCAAGTTTTAGAACCAATAGACATTTTTTGGCAAGCTTTAGAGCCAATAGACATTTTTTGGCAAGCTTTAGAGCCAATAGACATTTTTTGGCAAGCTTTAGAACCAATAGACATTTTTTTGTTCGCTTTAGAGCCAATAGACATTTTTTTGCAAGCTTTAGAACCAATAGACTTTTTTTTGCAAGCTTTAGAACCAATAGACATTTTCTTTGCAAGCTTTAGAACCAATAGACATTGTTTTGCAAGCTTTAGAACCAATATACATTTTTTGCCAGCTTTAGAACCAATAGACATTTTTTGCAAGCTTTAGAACCAATAGACATTTTTTTGCAAGCTTTAGAACCAATAGACATTTTTTGCAAGCTTTAGAACCAATAGACATTTTTTGCAAGCTTTAGAACCAATAGACATTTTTTGCATGCTTTAGAAGCAATAGACACTTTTTTTCAAGCTTTAGAACCAATAAAGACACCTTTTGCAAGCTTTATAACCGATAGAGACACTTTTTACAAGCTTTAGAACCAATAGACATTGTTTTGCAAGCTTTAGAACCAATAGACTTTTTTTTGCAAGCTTTAGAACCAATAGACATTTTTTTGCAAGCTTGAGAACCAATAGCCATTTTTTTTGCAAGCTTTAGAACGAATAGACATTTTTTTTGCAAGCTTGAGAACCAATAGTCATTTTTTTTGCAAGCTTTAGAACCAATGGACATTTTTTGCAAGCTTTAGAACCAATAGATATTTTTTTGCTAGCTTTAGAACCAATAGACATTTTGTTTGCAAGCTTTAGAACCAATAGACATGTTTTTGCAAACTTTAGAACCAATAGACATTTTTTTTGCAAGCTTTAGAACCAATAGACATTTTTTTTGCAAGCTTTAGAACCAATAGACATTTTCTTGCAAGCTTTAGAACCATTAGATATTTTTTGCAAGCTTTAGAACCAATAGACATTTTTTGCAAGCTTTAGAACCATTAGATATTTTTTGCAAGCTTTAGAACCAATAGCCATTTTTTTTGCAAGCTTTAGAACGAATAGACATTTTTTTTGCAAGCTTGAGAACCAATAGTCATTTTTTTTGCAAGCTTTAGAACCAATGGACATTTTTTGCAAGCTTTAGAACCAATAGATATTTTTTTGCTAGCTTTAGAACCAATAGACATTTTGTTTGCAAGCTTTAGAACCAATAGACATGTTTTTGCAAACTTTAGAACCAATAGACATTTTTTTTGCAAGCTTTAGAACCAATAGACATTTTTTTGCAAGCTTTAGAACCAATAGACATTTTTTTGCAAGCTTTAGAACCATTAGATATTTTTTGCAAGCTTTAGAACCAATAGACATTTTTTTGCAAGCTTTAGAACCAATAGAGATACTTTTTGCAAGTTTTGGAACCAATAGAGACACTTTTTGCAAGCTTTAGAACCAATAGCCATTTTTTTGCAAGCTTTAGAACCAATAGACATTTTCTTTGCAAGCTTTAGAACCAATAGAGACACTTTTTGCAAGCTTTAGAACCAATAGACATTTTTTTGCAAGCTTTAGAACCAATAGAGACACTGTGTGTGTGTGTGTGTGTGTGTGTGTGTGTGTGTGTGTGTGTGTGTGTGTTATATCTATATTACTAAAACTCTTTGTGCCAGCAATGTGTCAGTGCTCTACTTTTTCCTATCTTCTTCCTAATGCATATATTCCGACCTATATTTCCGAAGTTATTCATGATTTATAGTTTCAAAAAAAGCCAAAACCACTTTCTCAGAGAGCATCCAGTGATGATGTTTGGGCAGGTTGGGTAGGAAATAGCTGTGTGGGGAGGATGATGACGGAAATGAGGAGATGGGGTAGGGTCTCGACCCCCCTCCCTCTTTATCCCCCTCCCCCTCTTACCCCCTCCCTCTATACCCCCACTCCCCCCCCCCCTCCCTCTCACCCCCCTCCCTCTCTACCTCCCCACCCCCTCCTCCCTCTCTACCCCCCTTCCCTCTCTAGAGAGTGGTGAGTATTGGGACCTATGGGTGAGTGGTGGAATATTGCGTTCCGGGACCAGCCCTCCTCTATGACGCAGCGCCCCCCCCCCCCCCCCCCCCCAGCACATTGGAGGACGGGACCCAACTGTCCCCCCGTGGTCTAGGATACATATAAATGTGTGTATGTGTGTGTAGATATACATATATATATATACATATTTATAGATGTGTGTGGGTGTGTGTACATATATATGTGTATGTATGTATATATATAAAGAATAAAAACAAACAATGTTAGTGCAAAAACACAAAACAATGCCCCCAAGTCTATGTGGATCAGTGCTTATTTAGAGGTTGTAGTGTTTAATAGCCCAATGGCTGTAGGGAAGAAACTGTTCTTGACACTGGATATTACAGTTTTCACACTCCTATATCTTCTTCCCGATGGCAGGAGTGTAATGAGTGTGTGGCCATGGTGGTGTGGGTCTCTGATGATGTTGGCTGCCTTCTTGAGGCAGGATCTCCAATAAATTTCTTCAATGGAGGGGAGGTCAAAACCGGTGATGGACTGGGCAATATTCACCACTTTTTGCAGTCTCCTTACCTCCTATGTGCTCAAGTTCCCGATTCAGGCCTTGGTGTGATCTTCTGGGGTTTCTGGGGGAAATACCTGGATAAGGGTTGGGTTGGGTGGGAAGGAATGAAGGAACTTAGAAGTTTCAGAGAGTGGTCTCCAGCGGAAGGCGTGGAAATGGGAAGATGTGACCTGTGGTGGGATCACGTTGAAGATGGTGGAAATGTCGGAGAATGATGTGTTGGATGTGGAGGCTTGTGTAGTCCAGTGATCCTGAGAGCTATGCCAGATGGCATTTCATATCTCTGGCAGGCTCAACCAAACTGCACGTCTCGGGTGAGGAGGCAGACAAAGCAGTCCCTGGTCCTCCAGGTTGGGGGTTGGGCGTGGGGTTAACTACCCCACCCTGGAAAAAAGTGTGTGACAGAAACATTGACGAATGAAAACCAAATTACACACTTGGATCAAGAAGGTGCCCCAACGATGGGGAACATGTCGCTTACCAACCAAACCCGCAAGGGCACTGGGAAGCTGACACACCTTCTGACGCAAAATAAATCCATCCTTGTGGGGACATGAAACATCCGAACCATGTTCCAGGCCGGCAAGGCTGCCACAATTGCCAACAAAATGGTGTGCTACAATCTCTTAGTCCAGGGCTTGGCTAAAACAAGATGGACACAGTCAGGGGAGATCAAATTGGTCAGCGGGTAGTCCATTATCTACTCCGGACAGGAAGAATAGGGAGCGAAGCATACAGAGGGAGTGGCCATCATGATGACGAAGGATGCTAGAAAGGCTCTACCGGCATGGGAACCCATCAGCCCTCACCTCATCTCCGCAACCTTCAAAACCAACAAGAGAGTGAAAGCCCACATAATCCAATGTTATGCACCCACCAACGATGCAGAGGATGTGGTCAACAGCAGGTTCTATGACAGCTCGACACCTACTTGGTAGTATTGGAGGCAGAGACCTCATTAACCTCTGATGAACACACATAATTGTTCTATTAATGCAAGACATAATTTAATTCAATTCAAATTATTACATAGACTATATTACTCAAAAACAAGGTTGAATAAATTTTATCCAAACGTCTCTCCCAGATGCGATAAATGTTTGTTTCAAAACGCTAATATGACACATTCATTTGTAGGATGTACAAAGTTGAATACATTTTGGAGCGATATATTTGATATATTTACAAAGCTTTTCAAGTCAAGAATAGAACCTAAAACGGAATGGATTATATTTGGAATAATAGTAGAAGATATCAATTTAAATAAAGACCAAAACGTTTTTTTTAATTATGGGTTAATAATTGGAAAGAAATTGATACTTAAATTTTGGAAAAATACAGCCATACCAACTGTTAAAATGTGGATTAGGAATATGATGGACATAGCACGCCTCGAAGAAATGAGACTCCGGCTAATAGATAAATATGACCAACTCTTAAGGAGTTGGTCTCCTTTCATCGACTTTTTGGAATCATGTGATGCAGCGGTGCCGTAAAGATTGCTGATTTCAGTTCATGCCGTGGACAGATCTACATCTCCGAATAAAGATTTGAAAATTTCTCTTTTAAGGGGCCTTCTCTCCTATTTCTACTTTCCACTTTTTCTTTTTTTTATATACACACTTCACATTTTTCTATTCTCTACCATCTATTTTTCCTCTTTTTCCCCTTTCTATTGTTTTCTTTTTCTTGTCTTGCTTACTTCCTTCTCAAAACATAAAACTAGAGGTTGTACATGGAATGGATTACGGTGTGACATAGTTGGCACCTAAAATTAGGTTCCACTGTACTGTTTTGTACTGTATTAACTTCTAATAAAATAACAAAAAAAAAACAAAAAAAAAAGAGACCTCATTAACCTGATGGGTGACTTCAACACTAAGGTTGGAGGCCAAACAAGGGATATGAGGCAGTAATGGGATAGCATGGAGTGGGCAAAATGAATGAAAATGGCAAGATGTTTGCTGAGGTCTGTGTTAACAATAACCTAGTGATTGGGGGAAGTGTATTCCCTCATAAACCACTCTACAAAACAACTTGGGTGTCATCAGATCATGTCACAGAAAATCAAATTGACCACATTTGTATCTGTAAAAGGTACAGAAGGTTGATGGAAGATGTCAGAACAAGAAGAGGAGCTGACGCAGCTTCAGACCACCACCTCCTAGTAGGGAAATTCAAGCTATGGCTGAACAATCACTACCAGGCCAAAAGCCAAAGAGATAAATACAACATTGAATACCTTAGTAGTGCTCAAGTGGTGAAGAAGTTCAAGGATACCCTCTCAAAGCTACAGCAGAGGAGGAAGGAAGTATGGACAATAAATGAGGAGTGGGAACCTGTGAAGAGGCCCGAGGGAGAAGGACCCAAAAGCACAAAGAGTGGATAACACCAGAAACCCTCAACACAATCCAACAGAGGAGAAAGTGAACAACACATGAACAAGAGCTGAAAGGGCTTTGGCCCAAAAGGACTACAACAGATGCCACAAAGTAGAACATCAGGAGGGACAAGAGCCAAAGAGGCAAAGAGGCAAAGAGGCAACTCAAAGGAACATGAGAGTTATTTACCAACACAAGGAAATTGTCCGGGACATATCTGCATAGTAATAAACCAATTACAGACAACGGTCAACTGCTTTCAACCCAGGAGGCGCAGCACGACAGATGGGTAGAACATTTCGAAGAAGTCCTAAACAGGCCACCACCGGCTGTACAGCCACACATTCCCAAAGCCAGGATACCACTACATATTATGTGTGACAGACCAGCAAAATCAGAAATAAAGGCTGCAATCAAGCAACAATAACTGGCAAGGCTGCTGGCCCTGACAATATTCCACCTGAAGCCCTGAAAGTATTGATTAGTAGGACTGGGTGTTACAATCCCTAAGGTTCTTCACCACAACTGACACCCGATATTCTTGGGGGTGACCACTAGGTGATTTTGCTACAAATCAGACACATCTTCAGTTGTGTACCTCAATGTCACTGGGTGTTTCGGCCTTTAGATATAGACTCATTTACAGACATGCTCTATGGCTTCTGTGGGAGAATTTGGGAAGAGGAAAAGACACCCACAGAATGGGCAGAGGGATACAGCGTGAAACTGCCAAAAAAGGTGACCTAAGAAAATGTGACAAATACCGAGGGATCACCCTACTTACTGCACCCAATAAAATTCTCAACCGGGTCATCCTCAACCGCCTTCAGGAAGCTGCAGACAAGAGGCTACGGGACCAGCAAGCAGGATTCAGGAAGGATCGCTCATGCACAGACCACATAGCATCATTACGCATCATCATTGAGCAATCTATTGAATGGAACACGTCCCTGCACATCAACCTCATGATCTATGAGAAAACGTTTGGCAGCTTAGACAGGACAACACGATGGTGCCTAATGGACCACTATGGAATTCCCACCAAGATCATAAACTTAATCAAGAACTCATATGATGGAACCTCATACAAAGTTATGCATGCAGGCCAGCTCTTTCAGAGCTTTAGTGTCAGGACGGGCGTCAAGCAGGGATGTCTATTGTCACCTTTCCTGTTCCTCCTGGCAATTACCTGAACCATGATGGAAATAACTGAAGAGAAAAGAAATGGAATTCAGTGGACAATGTGGGAGCAGTTAGATGATCTTGACTTTGCAGACGACATAGCTCTCCTTTCACACACACAATAATAATAATAATAATAATAATAATAATAAACTTTATTACAGACTCAAGGTCCAGACAAGGGGCAACATTACATTAAAAATGCATTGCATATTAAATATCATAAAATACATATAAAATCTTAGTATATCACTTATAAAAGCACCATAATTTATATATTTTTTAAACCACAATACATAAGTTAAAAATCCAGATTAAAAGAATGATTAATGTCCTACAACGAGACAACGATACCAGTGTCTCCACAGCTGGGATTCGTAGCGTGAAGTGCTAACCCTTGTGTTTGACAAGGCCACAATAAGCACATTTTTAGTCATTTATCCTGTACATGTATAAATTCGGGGAACGGGGCCCACTTGGTCTAGTTATCCACTAAAATCCTTCAACCCTTAACTTGTGTACGATTTAACTCTTGGTGTGATTTTTTTTTAATACAGAATATTATTTTTCTATTATTTACATAATATTTTTTATTTTTTTATTTGCATACATACAATGATAACAGACAGTGACAGTCAAGGCATAATTGTGCAACAGTATGTAAGCGACCCTCAAAGCCCTTACCCTTACCCACCTTCAACCCACCCGAATCAGGTCGGAACCAAACGGGGACAAACAACACTCACATACATACACATCCACACACGGCCGACCAGAAGCACCAACAGACGGCGACGCGTACGAAAGCACTGCCGGGGACGCAGAGGTGGGTTAAAGGCCAGGTTAGAGCTAGCCCCACACAGGGTAGAGATTCCTAGCCTTTTCCTCGCCAACGTGCGCTCACTGGCAAACAAAATGGACGAACTCCGGCTAAGGATCACCTCCCACAACTGGATCAAAGACTGCAACATCCTGATCTTCACGGAAACTTGGCTCAACACCGACGTTCCTGACAGCGCCATCCAGCTAATGGGGCGTCATTTACTCCGAGCGGACAGGACATCAGACTCTGGTAAGACCAGAGGTGGGGGTCTGTGCATTTATGTAAATAAAGCATGGTGCACGGACTCCACCATCATCGAGAGTCACTGCTCAGCTAACCTTGAGTTCTTCTTGGTTAGATGCAGACCATTCTATCTGCCCAGAGAGTTCACCTCCACTGTTGTGACTGCAGCCTATATCCCTCCTGATGCCAATGCCAAGCTTGCAATGAAAGAGCTGCATACTTCCATTAGCAATCAACAGACGCACAACCCCGAGGCAGCCTTCATTGTTGCGGGTGACTTCAATCACTCTAACCCGAAGACTGTACTTCCCAAATTCCACCAACATGTCTCCTTCCCCACTAGAGTAGACAAGACACTGGACAAAGTCTACATCAACATGGCTGAAGCTTACAAAGCCATCCCCCTCCCCCACCTTGGTCAGTCTGATCACGTCTCATTGTTCCTGCTCCCTAAGTACTCCCCACTCATCAGACGGGTTAAACCAACTGTGAGGACAGTTAAAGTCTGGTCAGAGGAAGCGGACTTCGCACTTCAGCAGTGTTTTGGAAACGACTGGTAGGCGTTTGCAGCCCAGGCCACCCTTGACTCCCACACGGACATTGATTCCTACACATCCTCTATTCTGGACTTTATAAACTCCACCATCAATAGTGTCACCTCCCTCAAACAGGTGACCATATTCCCGAATCAGAAGCCATGGATGAACAGCGAGGTCAGGCTACTGCTGAAAGCACGGGACACCGCTTTCAGGTCAGGCGATGCTCGAGCCTACAGTTAATCTAGGGCTAACCTGAAGAGGGGCATCAAGAAGGCCAAGCACTGCCATAAGCTCAGGATTGAGGAGCACTTCAACAACAACTCCGACCCCTGACGCATGTGGCAAGGCATCCAGGCCATCACGGACTATAGACCCTCCAACATCACCCCTACATCCAGCGACGCCTCCTTCCTTGAGGAGCTTAATCACTTCTATGGCCGCTTCGACAGGGACAATCTAGAGACAGCCATCAAGGCTGTGCTCCCTGCCGATCACCAACCCCTCACACTCACCCCCTACGACGTATACGTGGCATTGAGTAGAACTAATGCACGTAAGGCTGCTGGCCCTGACGGCATCCCCGGGCGCGTGCTCAGGGCCTGTGCTGCGCAGCTGACAGACGTCTGGACTGACATCTTCAACCTGTCACTTGCCCAAGCAGTTGTCCCCACGTGCCTTAAAACCACCTCCATCGTGCCAGTGCCAAAACACTCCACTGCGGCAAGCCTCAACGACTTCCGCCCAGTTGCACTTACCCCCATCATCACCAAGTGCTTCGAGAGGCTGGTCCTGGCACACCTCAAAAGCTGCCTACCCCCCACACTGGATCCCTATCAGTTTGCCTACCGCAAGAACAGGAGTACGGAGGATGCCATCTCAACGGCACTTCACTCCGCCCTCTCCCACCTCGACAACAGAGACACTTACGTAAGAATGTTGTTCATCGATTACAGCTCAGCATTCAACACCATTATACCATCTAAACTGATCACCAAACTCGGTAACCTGGGCATCGATCCCTCCCTCTGCAACTGAATACTGGACTTTCTAACCAACAGACCACAGTCTGTTAGGTTAGGCAAGCACACCTCTTCAACCCTCACCCTGAACACCGGCGTTCCACAGGGCTGTGTGCTGAGCCCCCTCCTCTAATCCCTCTTCACCTATGACTGCACACCTGTACATGGTACTAACACCATCATCAAGTATGCAGATGATACAACGGTGATTGGCCTCATCAGCAACAACGATGAGTCGGCCTACAGGGAGGAGGTCCAGCACTTAGCAGCATGGTGCGCTGACAACAACCTGGCCCTTAACTCCAAGAAGACCAAGGAGCTCATTGTAGACTTCGGGAAGTCCAGGGGCGGCACGCACACCCCCATCCACATTAACGGGACGGAGGTGGAACGTGTTTCTAGCTTCAGGTACCTGGGTGTTAACATCTCCGATGACCTCTCTTGGACCCACAATACCTCAACTCTGATCAAGAAGGCTCACCAGCATCTCTTCTTCCTGAGGAGACTGAAGAAGGTCCATCTGTCTCCTCAGATCCTGGTGAACTTCTACCGCTGCACCATCGAGAGCATCCTTACCAACTGTATCACAGTATGGTATGGCAACTGCTCTGTCTCCGACCGGAAGGCATTGCAGAGGGTGGTGAAAATTGCCCAACGCATCACCGGTTCCTCGCTCCCCTCCATTGAGTCTGTCCAAAGCAAGCGTTGTCTGCGGAGGGCGCTCAGTATCGCCAAGGACTGCTCTCACCCCAACCATGGACTGTTTACCCTCCTACCATCCGGGAGGCGCTACAGGTCTATCCGTTGCCGGACCAGCAGGTCCAGAACAGCTTCTTCCCGGCGGCTGTCACTCTACTCAACAACGTACCTCGGTGACTGCCAATCACCCCCCCCCCCACCCCCCCCCCCGGACACTCCTCCCACAGGAAAAACACTATGTCTGTATATATGCTAATGTAAATATTTATTCAAATTATATGCTATGTCGCTCTTCCAGGGAGATGCTAAATGCATTTCGTTGTCTCTGCACTGTACACTGACAATGACAATTAAAGTTGAATCTGAATCTGAATCTGAAATATGGTAAGATAAACGAAACAAAAAGTACTAAAAAAAAGAAATTTAAAAAAAGGTGGTCACTAATAACAGTAAATAAGTAAGTAATTAAATAAATAAGTGTGGGGAGGGGGGGGGGGGTTAGGGGGAGAGCAGCTGTAGTAGAGCAGAACAATGGTGGAGAGCACTCAGTCCTCTTCCGAGTCCGGGGACAAGTTGAGAGAGTTAACAAGTTCCAAGAAAGGGTTCCATGTATCTAGGAATGTCTTGGTAGAGCCTTTGAGAGAACCTAAGTTTTTCAAGCTTTAAATTGTAAAGCACCTCCTTAATCCAGCGGGTGTGTGTCGGGGGACAGGTGAGCCTCCAGTTAAGCAAGATCAGTCTCCGGGCTAACAAGGTTGTAAAAGCTAGAACCCGTTTCACCGCAACAGAGAGGTTGGTGTTGGGAGGGGTACCGAAAATGGCTGACAGTGGGTTTGGAGGAATAGTCTGGCCGTAGGCTCTGCTTATCAAGTCGAAAGCACTCCTGCAAAAGGCTGCTAGCTTAGGGCAAGACCAAAACATATGGCTATGGTTGGCAGGAGATTGATTACATCTGTTGCAGGTGTCCCTAACAGCGGGGTAAATTCTAGATAATCTTGCATTTGTGTAGTGGACTTTGTGAAGGACTTTGCATTGGATGCCATGACGGGCACATATGGAGGAAGAATGGGTCAAGTCCAAGGCAGAGTCCCATTGCTGGTCTGTTAGTTTCGTATTCAGCTCACCCTCCCACGCAGCTTTTAATGAGGTATGAGGTTTCAATATAACCGACCCTAACAAGTTATACAAAACAGAGATGCATTTCTTCCGGCTGGGATCTAGAGCTAAGATGGTATCGGTCAGGGTTTCAGGGGGGCGATTTGGGAAATGGGGGAATGTCTTCTTCACAAAATCTCTAATCTGGAAAAAACGAAAAAGGTGGGAGTTTGGGAGGCTATAGTTGGACGAGAGCTCCGCAAAAGGCGAAAAGATGCCATCCTTGTATAGGTTTTTGATACTACTGATACCGTTGCTATGCCAGGTTTTGAATGCGTGGTCTGTACTTGAAGGTTTAAAGATGTGGTTTTTAAGCAGTGGGGTCAAGATGGAAGGGCCTTGTAAACCAAAGTTTTTCCTGAGTTGACTCCATATCTGCTATCCCTTGTGTTTGACAAGGCCACAATAAGCACATTTTTAGAGTCATTTATCCTGCACATGTATAAATTCGGGGAACGGGGCCCACTTGGTCTAGTTATCCACTAAAATCCTTCAACCCTTAACTTGTGTATGATTGTACTCTTGGTGTGATTTGACTGGATTGCACACAAAACAAAGCTTAATTCGCTGTACTTTGGTTCACGTGCCAATACTAAAATAAATTGATTTAAAGTAAACTACAAGTTTGGTCTCGCCAAAGACTTGTACAGCTGCAAACAAAGGCTTGTCACTGTGCATTGATACATGCGACAATAATAAACTTAAACCTAAACATTATCCAAAAGATGGTCCTTCTGGCTGTGTGGCGGCGCTTCTGTTGGGACTACATTGTCAGCTCAATTTGAGACCAAGAGTGGGATTTGAATTGACAGAGGCAAGGGTGTGCCACTGTGCATCATCTGTGACTCATTTCCTTTCCAATGTAATAATAATAATAATAATAAACTTTATTACAGACTCAAGGTCCAGACAAGGGGCAACATTACATAAAAAATGCATTGCATAGTAAATATCATAAAATACATATAAAATCTTAGTATATCACATAAAAACATCATAATTTAAAAAAAAACACAATACATAAGTTAAAAATCCAGATTAAAAGAAAGATCAATGTCATACAACGAGACAAAGATACCAGTGTCTCCACAGCTGGGATTCGTAGCATGTAGTGCTAACCCTTATGTTTGACAAGGCCACAATAAGCACATTTTTAGAGTCAGTTATCCTGCAAATGAATTTATACATGTGATGTCTTAGGATAGCTTCTAAAGTACTGACACCTGCAGCCACAAGCATATAGGTTGCCTTAGCAGTGTTCTCATGGCATCGTTATATGCCACCTTTAGTCTCTGCATACTTGTCTTTCCATAGTTCGACCACAGGTGCGCAGTGTAGAGTGGTGTGCAGTATGCTCTAAATAGCGACATCTTCACCACTTCTGCACACGCACCAAATTTACGCAAGAGAATATTCGCCTGTACATACAGCATGCGTTGTTGCCTATAAATATCCTCATCATCTGTCATTTGTTCTGTAATAATATGCCCTAGATATTTTACCTTATTACAGACACTAAGATTATTGTCAGACAATTTAAAATCAGGAAATTTTAGACATTTATCCTCTTTGGTTCTACAGATCATAACAGCACTCTTACTAGCATTATATTGAATGTCATGTTCCACACCATACACAGAACATATAGTAAGGAGCTGCTGGAGACCAGCGCTAGATGGACTAAAGACCACAAGATCATCTGCATACATAATATGGTTCACTAAAATATTACCCAGTGTTACAGGCTTTCAATTGTTTAGACAGATCATCAATATATAGATTAAAAAGGACTTGGGACAAAATTCCCCCTTGTCTAACACCATTGCTAACCCCAAATGGGGCTGAGACCCTATTGCCCCATTTTATTTGCATAGTCTGGTGGGCATACCAGTAGGCCAGAATTCTAACGATGTATTTAGGCACCCCTCTTTGACTCATTTTACCAAACAGCTTTCTGTGATTAACACGGTCAACGGCTTTGGAAGCATCATTAAAGCACATAAGGATTGAAGAGTTTTTGCCTCTATATTTGTTTACAATCTCCTTTAGGGCAAATATGCATAAGTCAGTGCCATGTTTAGCTTTAAAGCCAAACTGGTTATCTGTGGAGTTAACAAACTCATTTATTCTATCCAGCAGAACTCTTTCTAAAACTTTTGACAATATGCTGGCTAAAGCTATGGGCCTGTAATTATTTAGACTGCCTACTTTACCAGCTTTGTCCTTAATGACCGGCACTAGCAGGACAGACAACATTGAGTCTGGTAACAAGCCATGAATCATAAAGCCAGTAAAACAAATAGCAAGGAGAGGAGCTATCCTCATCCTCGCATACTTAAGATGTTCAGCAGAGATATGATCCAAGCCACTTGCTTTGTTGTTGGACAGCTTGTTGATGGCATGATACACCTCATGTGACATAATCGCCATCGAGTCATTACTCTCAATATTGTCCACCCTATACAAGTCACCTTGGACACAGTTGAATAAAGTGCTATAATGTTGTCGCCATAACTCCGCGATATTAGCTGTTCCGGAGATTCCATCTACAGTGCATGGTAGAGATGCTTTGCAACTGCTAAGAGCTCTCACTTCCTTCCAAACATCTGTAGCATTGTTACTTAGCAGCTTCTTAGCCATGGAATCAGCCCTCATAGCTTGCTCATTTTTACAGATGAAGCGAACAGCATACTTATACCTTGCATTAGTGAGCTTCTTGTGCTCAAACACAGGCCCCTGTCAGGGTCTACCTGCCATAGCCCATGATTTGGTGGCTTCACGGGCTTCAGTATGATACTCAGCTGCATACTTATTACAGCCAGGCCTGATGTTATGTGTCTTATTTTTATGCTTGCAGTAGGGCTTACTGCCTACATATAAGGCGCTTACTATATCATTATACATGGAGCAGATATCTCTCCTATGCTTCATATCTTTACAATTAACATTACTACATATTATTGCATCTTTAGGTAGATGAATATTGCTTAAGGATTTATCTGTATGGGCATAATAGGCTAGGATGTCTTCCTTTGTAAGCGTTGACCAGTCCAGTTTTTCTGTATTAAAGCTATTTCTATCTCTGGATACCACAGGTATGTGTTCAACATTTATTGTCATAACAACAGGTATATGATCAGTCATTGCTGCCCCGTACAGAATGCTCATACACCCCAATGAGGCATGTGCATCAGCTGTACTAATACAGTGGTCCAGCCATGATGTGGTGTGCCAGGCCTCACTAATATAAGTATAACTATCTGTAGGTAAAAGCACTTTGCTTGACAATATTAAATTATTATCTTGACAGAACTGAGCCGTATGATTGGCAAATAATGAGTTCCTATCTGAGGTATCTGCATTCAATTCAATTCAATTCAACTTTATTGTCATTGCACAAATACGAGTATAGGTACAACAAAATGCAGTTTAGCGTCTGGTCATAGTCATAGTGCAAGATAGTAGAAGTAAAAATAAAAATACAAAATAAGCATACAATAAAAATAAAAAATACTGGTTAACAATGTGTGGATTGTGGATGAATTAAAACTGGTACATAGGCAAATAACTGTATACAAATGGCAGAGTCTAAAGATAGCTAGCGACGGGACTCTGAGTTCAGCAGCGTAATGGTGTTGTTGAAAAAGCTGTTCCTCAGCCTGCTTGTGCAAGACCTGAGGCTCCTTTCCCGCCACCCTGATGGGAGGAGGGCAAACAGTCCATGGTTAGGGTGAGAGGGGTCCTTGATGATTTTCCCGGCCCGTCTCAGACACCGTTTTCGATGGAGGGCATCCATGGCAGGGAGCGGGGCACCGATGATGTGCTGAGCGGTTTTCACCACCCGTTGCAGTGCCTTCCTGTCGGCTGCGGTGCAGCTGCTGTACCATACCGTGAAGCAGGTGGTCAGGATGCTTTCGATGGTACAGCGGTAGAGGTTGGACAGGATCTGGGGGGACAGGTGAGCTTTCTTGAGCCTCCTCAGGAAGTAAAGGAATTTGTAGTTGGAGACGCGCTCCACCTCAGTCCCGTTTATGTGGATGGGGGTATGTCTGCCACCTCTGGTCTTCCTGAAGTCAACAATGATTTCCTTTGTCTTCTTGGAGTTGAGGACGAGGTTATTGTTGGCACACCAGGCTGCCAGGTTCTGGACCTCCTCCCTATAGGCTGATTCGTTGTTGTCGCTGCTCAGTCCTACCACCGTGGTGTCATCGGCAAATTATATGATGGCGTTGGAGCCATACTTAGCGACGCAGTCATGGGTGAAGAGGGAGTAGAGGAGAGGGCTGAGCACACAGCCCTGTGGCACGCCGGTGAGGTGAGGTTGTTGATCCTAACAGACTGTGGTCCGTTGGTGAGGAAATCCAGTGTCCAATTGCAGAGGGAGGTGGTGATGCTAAGTCCGCTGAGTTTGGTGATCAAGCTGGCGGGGATGACAGTGTTAAAGGCAGAGCTGAAGTCGATGAACAACAACCTGATGTAGGAGTTGTTGTTATCCAGGTGGGTCAGGGCAGAGTGTAGGGCCGCAGATATGGCGTCCTCTGTAGACCTGTTGGTCCGGTAGGCAAACTGATGGGGGTCCAGTGTGGGGGGGAGGCTGGCTTTGAGGTGAGCCAAGATCAGCCGCTCAAAGCACTTTGCGATGACAGGGATGAATGCCACTGGGCGGAAGTCATTGAGACTCCCTGAAGCTGACTGTTTGGGCACTGGCACAATGGTTGAGGTCTTGAGGCAAGTAGGGACGACACCCTGGGCCAGTGACAGATTGAAAATGTTGGTGAAGACCAGGGATAGTTGTCCAGCACATGCCCTGAGCACACGCCCGGGGATGCCATCAGGGCCGGCGGCTTTGTGTTCATTCACCTTGCTCAGTGCGCCTTGTACAGCAGAGGTGGAGAGACTGAGGGGTTGTTCGTTCGGGGGTGGGGCAGCTTTGATGGCTGGTGTTTTGTTGTCCCGGTCAAAACGAGCATAGAAGTAGTTTAGCTCGTCAGGAAGGGAGGCGTTGTCTGGGGGGGGGGGGGGGGGGTGTTAACTTTATGGTAGTCGGCAATGGACGATGCCTTGCCACATGCGCCTGGGGTCGGAGTTGTTTTGAAAATGCTCCTCGATCTGCCGTTTGTGTTTGAGTTTAGCGCTCCTGATTCCCTTTTTCAGGTTGATCCTGGATGAGCTCTGTCCCTCAGCATCGCCAGATCTAAATGCGGCATTGCGAGCCGTCAGCAAGAGTCTGACCTCTCTGCTCATCCACGGCTTCTGATTAGGGAAGGTCTTTATTTGTTTATGGGTAGTGACGAGTCGGTGCAGAATTTTATATAGTCCAAAACGGATGAGGTGTATGTGTTAATGTCCACTTGGGAGTCAAAGGTGGCCTGAGTGGCAAACAGACTCCAGTCTGTTTGCTGAAACTGTTCCTGTAGTACAGAGACAGCCCCCTCAGGCCAAACCTTCACTGTCCTCACGGTTGGTTTCACACGTCTGATGAGAGGTGTGTATTTGGGGAGCAGGAACAGAGAGAGGTGGTCAGACTGACCCAGGTGGGGGAGGGGGAGGGCTTTGTAGGTTTCAGTAATATTAGTGTATACTAAATCCAGAATATTGTCTCCTCTGGTTGGACAGAAGACATGTTGATGGAACCTGGGGAGTACAGTTTTAAGGTTGGAGTGGTTAAAATTACCCGCAACAATAAAAGCCCCCTCTGGATGTGCAGTTAGTTGTTTGCTGATAGCAGCTTGCAGCTCTTCCATTGCTAGCCTGGCATTAGCGTCCGGGGGTACATAGACTGCAGTGATAACAGTCAATGTAAATTCTCTGGGCAGATAGAAGGGCCTGCACTTTATCATCAGGTATTCCAGGTCAGCAGAGCAGTGACTACCAATCCTAACACCGTCCGTACACCATGAGTTGTTCACATAAATGCACAGTCCGCCGCCCTTGGTCTTGCCGGAGTCCTCCGCTGTTCTGTTGGCCCTGAAGACAGTGCGCCCATCCAGCTCGATAGTGTTGTCCGGGATGTTATCGTTGAGCCATGTTTCGGTAAAGACCATGGCGTTGCAGTCGCTGATCCGTTTATGTGTGGTGATCCGCAGCCGTAGTTCATCGATTTTATTCACCAGGGACCAAACATTGGTGAGGAAAATGCTTGGCAGAGCTGGCTGGTGAGGGTTTAGCTTTAGCCTAGCCCGATAGCCCACCTGCTTCCCACGTCTTTGTTTGCGGTCTCTGCGCCGCCTCCGGGCACTTCCTGTCGGAGGATTGCAAGAGCAAATAATTGTCGGTTTCGATTGCAAGAGCAAATAATAGTGGGGATAGTGAACATCCTTGTCTACAACCTCTAGAGAGGTTAAATTTAGTTGATAACATTTGGTTTGTTAATATTCTAGCTGTTGGATTAGAGTATAACAATTTAACCCATGTACAGTACTTCTCTCCCAATTGAAATTTTTCCATCACCGAAAATAAATATGGCCATTCTACCTGGTCAAATGCTTTTTCAGCATCTAACGAAATAATTGCTAGATCTGCATTAGGAATTCTATTGGAGTATATAATATTGAATAGTCTTCTCAGATTATAAACCAAACATTGGCGAGGAAAATGCTTGGCAGAGCTGGCTGGTGAGGGTTTAGCTTTAGCCTAGCCCGATAGCCTACCCGCTTCCCACGTCTTTGTTTGCGGTCTCTGCGCCGCCTCCGGGCACTTCCTGTCGGAGGAGCTGGCACACTTGGCCGCGGTGTCCTGGTGATCTACAATACAATACAATTGTTAGGCGCTCCCCCCCTGGTGAATGCTATGTACTTACCTCTCTGTTTCTCTCCCAAGTACAGGCCTCGTGGCTGTGAGTGGAATCGAGGGGTTAAAGGCTCCTGTACCCGATTGGCCAAGCTGCGTCAGGTGACGGGTGACTCATCTGAAGTATAAATACCAGAGCTTCCCAGGATTCTCTTCTCTTCGTCGTAGACTCCGACTGATGAGCAGACTGTTGGTGTGGGCCGAGGAAGCCTGACCACATGGCATAGAACTTTGTGTATTTTCACCATTCCTTGTTAACAGATATTGAATTGGGACGGATAAGGGCTGACCTTAGAGTTTTCGTGTATTTTGGTTTCAGGGTTGTATCTCTTTGGGCAGGTTTTGGAATCTCCGGTTCGACGGCCCATGGCGTGGCTGGCTGGAGCATTGTTAAATTGTTTGTCGGTTTATCCATATCCCTGACTGGGTTGTTTAAATCAGGTTTGAGTTTTGTGTTCCAATGAATAATTAAAACTGTTTTTTGAACCTGAACCTGGGTTTTGACTTGTGTTACGTGGCTCTGAAGTACTTGCATTCGGGAGTCGTAACAAAATGGGGGCTAGTCCTAAGTTTTGAGGACCCTAGACGTTTTAGGGGGGTTTTTTGGTAGGCTTCTGGACTGAGGAAGTCTGTGTGTTGTGAGGGAATTTTTTCTTCCCTGTTTGTGGTAGCATTAGTGCCCAAGTTTTAGCTGGTGGTTTGGGGCTACATTAGAAATGGAATTTAAGGTGAAAGAATTTGTTGAGGCTCCTAGTCGGGAGTTGTTTGATAGATGTACGAAGGAGCATTTGATTTTGCTGGCTGAGAACTATGCCGTGACTATTGACAAGCATTCAAAGAAACACTCCATTAAATCGGAGTTGTGGGCTGCGTTGGTGGAGGGTGGAGTTTTGCCTGGTGGTGCAGACAGTCCCCCACCTTCTGTTCAGCCAGTTCAGAACATGGAGGCCGTCATTAAACTGAAGGAGATGGAGCTTGAGTCACAGAGAATTGCCTCTTTGTTAAAAGAGAAAGAGCTCATGCATGTTCTTGAAATGAAACGGCTTGAGCTTGAGGAGGCAACCAAAAGGGCTGAATTTCAGCTGCGGGAAAAAGAAATAGATAATTCCCGGGTTTCTTCTAGGGAACGGGAGTTTGATATGAGCAAGAACATCCGCCTGGTTCCCCCGTTTCGTGAGGAGGATGTGGACAAGTATTTCACAGTGTTTGAACGGGTGGCTTTGTCCTTGAAGTGGCCTAGGGACGTGTGGACCTTGCTATTGCAGTGTGTCCTTGTGGGTAAAGCACGGGAGGTGTACTCGTCTTTATCTGTTGAAAGCAGTCTGGACTATGAGTGTGTGAAGTCTACAGTATTAAGGGCTTATGAATTAGTTCCAGAGGCGTACCGGCAGAAGTTCCGGCGCTTTAGGAAGTTTGATAGTCAGACTTATGTGGAGTTTGCTAGGGAGAAGGAGGCACTTTTTGACAGGTGGTGCGCTTCTCAAGGAGTGAAGGATTTTGAGCTACCGCGGGCCTTGATGATTATGGAAGACTTTAAGAACTGTCTCCCTGAGAGGGTTACTACTTACCTTAATGAGCAGAAGGTGAATGATGTGTCTAAGGCTGCGGTGTTGGCAGATGAGTATGTATTGACTCATAAATCTGATTTTGTTGGGCGATCCTATAGTTTTGGTGCACGGCCGGTTGATCGTGGTGGTGTCGCCGGTGGCAGTGTCAAAGCTGTTTCTGTGCCTGCAAATGGCAGCACGTTGATACAGGGGGAGGTCTGAGCTGATAAGGTTGACGGAAATGTAAGGACTAATGAAGGTCCTGTGTGCTACTATTGTAGAAGGAGAGGGCACATGTTAAAGTCGTGTCCCGTTCTGAAGCAGGAAAATGCAAAGCCTGTGGCTTTGGTGGGTACACAGAAGGCACCTGTCGTACCTGAGGTGCCTGAGTCTGATGAGTGTAGGAATTATTCTGCGTTCATCATGAATGGTTTTGTTTCTCTAGAGGATGGGGGTGATAGAGTTCCAGTATCCATCTTGCGTGATACTGGTGCTGCTCAGTCCTTTATATTGGATGGTGTACTGCCGTTTTCTGGGGAATCATCGGTTGGGTCAAGTGTCCCAGTGGTAGGATTCGGGATGGATGACATGGTAGTGCCTTTGCATACCGTGCGTCTCGAGTCCGAGTTGGTTTCAGGCCGGGTAACTGTTGGGTTACGGCCGTGTTTTCCCGTTGGGGGAGTTTCTGTGATTTTGGGGAATGACTTGGCAGGAGGTAGAGTTTTAGTCACTCCTGAGGTGACGGCTGTTCCGATGGTGCAGAGTCCTGATAGATTGGCTATGCAGCATCCAAAGGTCTTCGCAGCTTGTGCTGTCACGAGGGCTATGGCTAAGAGCCAGGCGAAGTTTGAGGATGTGGTGGACCTGAGTGAGAGCATTTTTGGGGATCAGGATGATAGATCCTGTGTGGTGAAGGGTGTTTCTCCATCTCAAGATGGGATAGTGTCTGGAAATGTGCCGGTGTCACTGTCACGTGACCGGCTGGTTGAGGAGCAAAAGAGTGATCCAGGTTTATCTGATCTGTGCGACTGCGCAGTGCCTGAGGGGGATATGGATTCCACAGCAAAGGGGTATTTTCTAAGGGATGGCTTACTGATGCGAAAGTGGTCTCCCTTGGATATATCTGGGCATGATGATTGGAGCGTGGTTGATCAGATTGTGATGCCTCGTCGGTATAGGGACGAGATACTCTGTTTGGCTCATGATGGTCCTCTGGGTGGACATTTGGGGGTCAATAAGACGTATGACCGCATCTTACGGAATTTTTTTTGGCCAGGGTTGAAAAAGGACGTGAAACAGCACTGCAGGTGTTGTCACATTTGCCAGGTGGCAGGAAAGCCGAACCAATCGATTGTTCCTGCGCCTTTATATCCAATCCCTGTGGTCGGTGAGCCGTTTGAGCGGATTCTAGTTGATTGTGTGGGCCCTCTACCTCGGACAAGGGTGGGCAACAAGTTTTTATTAACAATTATGTGTGCGACTACCCGCTTTCCGGAGGTGGTCCCTTTGCGTAGAGTTACTGCCCCTACCATTGTGAAGTCTCTCACTAAGTTTTTTTCGTTGTTCGGTTTGCCCAAGGTTGTGCAGAGTGACCAAGGTACCAACTTCATGTCGAAGGTTTTTGGTCAGGTAATGAAGTTGTTAGATATTAAGCATTGTTACTCCAGTGCGTATCATCCTGAGAGCCAGGGAGCTCTCGATAGGTTTCACCAGACTTTGAAATCTATGTTGAGGACTTACTGCCTGGAGTTTGAAAAAGACTGGGATGAGGGGGTTCATCTAGTTATGTTTGCGGTGCGTGAGGTCGTGCAGGAGTCTTTAGGGTTCAGTCCTGCTGACCTGGTGTTCGCGCATACTGTACGTGGTCCGTTGAGGGTCCTGAAGGAGAAATGGTTGCAGGAGGATACAAAACGTAGTATTTTAGACCACGTCTGTACTTTTCGCTCTAGACTGAGGAGGGCATGTGAACTGGCAATGGGTAATCTTGCCTCTGCTCAGTCTAGGATGAAGGACTGGTTCGACAGGAAGGCTTCTAGTAGGAATTTTTCTCCAGGTGACAAGGTCCTGGTGTTGTTGCCTATTCCTGGTTCCAGTCTGCAGGCTCGGTATAGCGGTCCCTATCAGGTGGTTAAGAAGGTTGGTGAGAGGGATTACGTTATTGGTACCCCTGATCGGAGGCGTAAGACTCAGCTCTGTCATGTTAACATGATGAAACAGTACCATGAGCAGGAGCCTGTGGAGATTGATGGGTCGGAGCTATGTCCTTCTAAGCCTGTTTTGGCTGCAGTGGTGCTGCCCCCTGACACGGGTGGTGATGTGGGGGAGGCACGGTTGTCTGTGGCATTGACGCAGGGAAAGCTGTGTAACTCTGAGGCTTTGGAGACGCTTCCCTTGCGGTTGGCTCATTTGACTGGAAGTCAGCGGGGTGACCTGCTTGCTTTGGTGAAGTCAAATGTGTCACTGTTCTCGGATGTGCCTTCTCAGACGTCTGTGCTGCAGCATGACATTGACGTGGCCAGTGCTACGCCAATTAAACAGCATCCGTATCGGGTCAACCCTGACAAGCGTAATCGTCTAAGAAGTCAGGTTGACTATATGCGGCGGCATGGCATTGCTGAACCTAGTTGTAGCCCGTGGAGTTCTCCGTGTCTACTGGCGACGAAGGCTAATGGGGAGGACAGGTTTTGCACGGACTATCGGAAATTAAATAGTGTAACTAAGCCGGATTGCTATCCTCTTCCACGGATGGAGGATTGCGTGGATCGTGTGGGAAGTGCATCTTTTGTGTCTAAGTTGGACTTGTTAAAAGGCTATTGGCAAGTCCCTTTGACTAGGTGGGCGAGGGAGATCTCTGCGTTCGTTACGCCTGATGACTTTCTTCAGTACACGGTAATGGCATTTGGGATGCGCAATGCGCCGGCAACCTTCCAACGGTTGGTGAACATTGTATTGTCTGGTTTGTCCTTCTGTGAGGCATACCTTGATGATTTGGTTGTGTGCTCCAGGTCGTGGTTCGAACACATCGGTCATCTGAAGGAGGTATTTCATCGTCTAGCGGAGGCAAACCTGACGATCAATCTGGGGAAGTGTGAGTTTGGCCAGGCCACGGTAACGTATCTGGGTAAGGTAGTGGGCCGGGGTCAGGTTCGCACTCTCAAGGAAAAGGTGGGGCATATTGTCGCATTTCCTGCTCCAACCTCTAGGACTGAACTCCGTAGGTATCTGGCTATGGTTGGGTACTATAGAGGATTCTGTCCAAACTTCTCTGCGGTGGCTGCCCCTTTGACGGATTTGCTGAGTCCGAAGGTAGCTTTTGTGTGGTCCGCAGAGTGTCAACAAGCCTTTGATCAGACCAAAAGTCTTCTGGTGCGCGCACCTGTGCTTGCGGCACCTGATTTTGAGCGTCCATTTAAGCTGGCAGTAGATGCTAGTGATCGTGGGGTTGGTGGAGTTCTTCTACAGGATGATTCAGATGGGGTGGAGCATCCAGTTTCGTACTTCTCTAAGAAGTTTAATCGTCATCAGAAGTGGTACTCCACCATTGAGAAAGAAACCCTTGCGGTTGTAATGTCTCTGACTCATTTCGAGGTTTATGTTGGCTCCTCGAATGTCCCTGTCATCGTACTCACGGATCATAATCCTTTGGTATTCTTGCAGAATATGCGGAATAAGAACCGGCGGTTAATGAGCTGGAGTTTGCAGCTGCAAGATTACAACTTGGAGATCAGACATATCTGTGGCAAAGATAATGTATTGGCTGATGCATTGTCGCGCCAGTGATGTCTGCTACTGAATAGTTGCTGAAATTTGGTGGTGTTTTTTTTAGTTCATTTTCAGAAACTTATTCAGTATCTTTGGGTGGGGGTGTTAGGCGCTCCCCCCCCTGGTGAATGCTATGTACTTACCTCTCTGTTTCTCTCCCAAGTACAGGCCTCGTGGCTGTGAGTGGAATCGAGGGGTTAAAGGCTCCTGTACCCGATTGGCCAAGCTGCGTCAGGTGACGGGTGACTCATCTGAAGTATAAATACCAGAGCTTCCCAGGATTCTCTTCTCTTCGTCGTAGACTCCGACTGATGAGCAGACTGTTGGTGTGGGCCGAGGAAGCCTGACCACATGGCATAGAACTTTGTGTATTTTCACCATTCCTTGTTAACAGATATTGAATTGGGACGGATAAGGGCTGACCTTAGAGTTTTCGTGTATTTTGGTTTCAGGGTTGTATCTCTTTGGGCAGGTTTTGGAATCTCCGGTTCGACGGCCCATGGCGTGGCTGGCTGGAGCATTGTTAAATTGTTTGTCGGTTTATCCATATCCCTGACTGGGTTGTTTAAATCAGGTTTGAGTTTTGTGTTCCAATGAATAATTAAAACTGTTTTTTGAACCTGAACCTGGGTTTTGACTTGTGTTACGTGGCTCTGAAGTACTTGCATTCGGGAGTCGTAACAACAATACAATACAATTTTATTGTCATTTGAGCCTCAGTAAGGCTCAAACGAAATTTCGTTTCCACAGCCATACAAACAGACAATTTCTAGACATACACACAATTTAGTTCACACAAACATCCATCACAGTGAACCCACTGTGATGGAAGGCAAAAGTCTTTTCTCTCCCCTGCTCTCCATGTCTCTCCCGATGTCGAAGCCCCAGGCGGGCGATGATAAGTCCCACGGCCATTTTAGGCCGTGCCGGGCGATTTACGGCCCCGCTCCCGGTCTAGAAGTCTCGAAGTTGGATCCCCCGGCGGGCGCTGTAATGTCCCACGGCCATGAAGCCGTGCCGGGCGATGTACTTCCCCGCTCCGGGTCGTTCCAACCCCGCGACACGGGCTGGAGAAGTCGCGTTGCGGGAGCACCGGGAAGCGGTCTCTCTCTCCCCCCGGACCCGTGAGCTCCCGATGTCCCAGTCCACCGGACCTGCGGCTGCGTTGCTGGAGCCTCCGAGCCCCAGGAGTCGAGTCGCAGCAGCGAGTCACCACCGCTCCCCACGTTCCGAGGCCGGCCAGCCCCACGATGGTGAGTAGTCCGCAGCTCCGCAGTCTGCCGAGCCCCCGGGTTGTTCAGGTTGGAGGCCGCTCCACGATGCTAGGCCCCAACGACAACGGAGACCCGACAGGGAAAAGGTCGGGTCTCCCGGACAGGGAAGAGATTTCAAACAGTTTCCCCCTCCCCCCCCCCGCGCCCCCCACATATACACATTTAAAACCAGTATTAAAAAACACCAAACACTACATTTAACTAGACAAAAAAAAAAAAAAAAAAGACAGACAGGCTGTAGGGGCCGCTGCAACGGGTGAGTCGCGCCGGCGGTAGTTGGAAGTCGCTTCATGTACTGGTTGTGCAGAGACGACCGAGATCCAGTAGCTCTTGACGGCCATACAAAGTCTTCGCTCGACTGTTCCGAGCGAAAACTACGGTAATTATTAACCAAAAAAATACTAACTTGCAAAAACTGTGGAGACGCAGAGCCTCGCGTTGTGCACGCGACGCCATCTTGATCTAAACATATCTTGATCATATCCCCAATGACATATACACTACAATAATTATTGTTTTGAATGAAAGAATAGATGAAAGCAAGTCTATTTAAATATTCATCCTCATTCTGATGGCATTCATAGGGTGTATATACATTCAGGATAACAAATTCCTTGTTGTTGTGAGTAAAGTGTATGACAATGCACCAGTCAACATCAAGCCGAATCACATTTACTGATGAGTCAAGCTTCTTGTTCCATAGAATAGCCACACCACCTGGTATCCTACCTCTGACTATTCCCATGCCAAGGTCAGTTGTAGACTCTCCAGCCCCATGAAAGTTGTAATTGAGAGAAACTCAGCGGGTGCAGCAGCATCTATGGAGCGAAGGAAATAGGCAACTTTTCGGGCCGAAACCCTTCTTCAGTCTGATCAGGGGTGGGAGGGGCGGGGACAAGAAAGGAAAAAGGAGGAGGAGCCCGAAGGCTGGGGGATGGGAGGAGACAGCAGGGGGACTGAGGAAGGGGAGGAGATAGCAAGAACTAACAAAATTGGGAGAATTCGATGCTCATGCCCCCAGGATGCAGACTCCCCAAGCGGAATATGAGGTGCTGTTCCTCCAATATCCGGTGCTGCTCGCTGTGGCCATGGAGGAGACCCAGGACAGAGAGGTCGGAGACGGAGTGGGAGGGGGAGTTGAAGTGCTGAGCCACCGGGAGGTCAGCTTGGTTATTGCAGACCGAGTGGAGGTGTTTGGCGAAACGATCGCCCAACCTCCGCTTGGTCTCACCGATATAGATCTGCTGACATCTAGAGCAGCGGATGCAATAGATGAGGTTGGAGGAGATGCAGGTAAACCTCTGTTGCACCTGGAACGACTGCTTGGGTCCTTGTACAGAGTTGAGGGGGGAGGTAAAGGGACAAGTGTTGCATCTCTTGCGGTTGCAAGGGAAAGTGCCCGGGGAGGGGGTGGTACGAGAGGGAAGGGAAGAATTGACAAGGGAGTTATGGAGGGAGCGGTCTTTGCGGAAGGCAGATATGGGGGGAGATGGGAAGATGTGGCGAGTGGTGGGGTCACGTTGGAGGTGGCGAAACTGACGGAGGATTACTTTTTGTATGTGACGGCTGGTGGGGTGAAAGGTGAGGACTAGGGGACTCTGCCCTTGTTGCAAGTGGGGGGATGGGGAGAGAGAGCAGTGTTGCGGGGTATGGAAGAGACCCTGGTGCGAGCCTCATCTATGGTGGAGGAGGGGAACCCCCGTTCCCTGAATAATGAGGACATTTCAGATGTCCTGGTGTGGAATGCCTCATCCGTGGAGCAGATGCGGCGTAGACGGAGGAATTGGGAGTAGGGGATGGAGTCCTTACAGGAAGCAGGGTGGGAAGAAGTGTAGTCTAGATAGCCATGGGAGTCAGTGGGTTTATAGTGGATGTCGGTCAGAAGTCTATGACCTGCAATGGATATAGTGAGGTCAAGGAATGGTAGGGAAGTGTCGGGAATGGTCCAGGTGTATTTGAGTGCCGGATGGAAGTTCGTAGTGAAGTGGATGAAGTCAGTCAGTTGTGTGCGGGTGCAGGAGGTGGCACCAAATCAGTCGTCGATGTAGTGGAGGTAGAGGTCGGAGATGGGGCCCTGGTATGTATTGAACAAGGATTGCTCGACGTAACCGACAAATAGGCAGGCATAGCTGGGGCCCATGTGTGTGCCCATAGCTACGCCTTGTATTTGGAGGAAATGGGAGGAGTCGAACGTGAAGTTATTGAGGGTAAGGACCAGCTCCGCTAGGTGGAGGAGAGTGTCAGTGGCTGGGTATAGGTTGCTTCTCTGGTCGAGGAAGAACCGGAGGGCTTTGAGACCATCCTGGTGGGGGATGGAGGTGTAGAGTGACTGGACATCCATGGTGAAGATGAGGGGGTGAGGGCCTAGAGAGTGGAAGCGCGGAGGCGGCGGAGAGTGTCTGAGGTGTCTTGAACATAGATAGGGAGGGATTTAACCAAGGGGGATAGGATGGAGTCAAGGTATGTGGAGATGAGTTCGGTGGGGCATGAACAGGCAGAGACAATGGGTCTTCCGGGACAGTCAGGTTTGTGGATTTTAGGGAGAAGGTAAAATCGGGCCGTGCGAGGCTGCGGAACGATGAGGTTGGAGGCTCGGTCGGGTAGGGCATGGGAGTTCCCTCTCGTACCACCCCCTCCCCGGGCACTTTCCCTTGCAACCGCAAGAGATGCAACACTTGTCCCTTTACCTCCCCCCTCGACTCAGTTCAAGGACCCAAGCAGTCGTTCCAGGTGCGACAGAGGTTTACCTGCATCTCCTCCAACCTCATCTATTGCATCCGCTGCTCTAGATGTCAGCAGATCTATATCGGTGAGACCAAGCAGAGGTTGGGTGATTGTTTCGCCGAACACCTCCGCTCGGTCTGCAATAACCAAGCTGACCTCCCGGTGGCTCAGCACTTCAACTCCCCCTCCCACTCCGTCTCCGACCTCTCTGTCCTGGGTCTCCTCCATGGCCACAGCGAGCAGCACCGGAAATTGGAGGAACAGCACCTCATATTCCGCTTGGGGAGTCTGCATCCTGGGGGCATGAACATCGAATTCTCCCAATTTTGTTAGTCCTTGCTATCTCCTCCCCTTCCTCAGTCCCCCTGTCTCCTCCCATCCCCCAGCCTTCGGGCTCCTCCTCCTTTTTCCTTTCTTGTCCTCGCCCCTCCCACCCCCGATCAGTCTGAAGAAGGGTTTTGGCCCGAAACGTTGCCTATTTCCTTCGCTCCATAGATGCTGCTGCACCCGCTGAGTTTCTCCAGCTTTTTTGTGTACCTTCGATTTTCCAGCATCTGCAGTTCCTTCTTAAACACTTTGTATCTACTGTGTAGAGTGTCAATCTTTTGACAGGTAACCTCACGGCCAAGTTTTTCATTAAGATAGACAGATAAAGTTCTGACGCCTAGATCCGGTGAAAACTTGGAGGCAAAAACACTCACCAGCTTAGTCTTAATCATTTTGATGTTGCCCACATCTCCGGTACCAATAATAGGCACAGCGTTACTGGATTTCTTTCTCTGCCCGGTGGTAATAGTGGACAATTTTGGCTTACCAACAGTGTTGTCTGGAGCATGACGTCGACCCTTTTTCACAACATGACTCCACTTTGGAGAGTCTTGCAACGTTAGACCACTGGGACTATTCTCCACGTTTAATGCAAGGCCCTCCGCCGCAACCCTCACTCCGACAACTAAGCCAGAGGCTCCTGCCAGTGCAGCTCCCAGTGCTGTATCTGTCATGCCAATGGCTCCATCCAACGCCGCCAACGCATCCGGACCACCGCCCCGAGTCAGGTCAGTGGTGCGCTCCAATGCACACACTGGAGTAGTGATCAAGGTGCGCTCCAATGCACCCACTCGGCAATCAATTTCCACTGTGATGGCACGAACATCTACGCTTACATCAGCCTGTAGCTGCATGACGTGCTTCATTGAACAGACCTCAGCGTACAGCTGCTCCATTCTCCCAAGTAGGCTCGAGACATCCATGTTAGAAAATGTCACCGGCGGCAATTCATCCAAGTAGTGAGAGACAAATCTGGGAGTATTCTCCCCACACTCATTCATTACTTTAAGGCAACTCTTTATGTTGTTAACATCTTTCTGTGCCCCTTTATGGGAAACATTCCGCTGTGTAGTGGAGCAGAGTTCAAACAGAACTTTCTTCGAGGACTCTATCCACTCAGAATCAAAGGTGTTTGCAGCCAGAAGGATGATCTCATCCTGGCTTAATGTCTTAATCTTTACAGTAAGAAAATTAAGTAACTCGTCCTCAACAATAACCTTACCGTCAACAGTCTTGTAGATCTCAGGCTTCACTCTAGACCTGCCAAGACGAGGTGCAATGCCCACCATCTTCGCCTGCCGGTTGCCTGTGGCCGATGCACCGGCTCCCCCGTTGCCTCTTGCCCGGCACCAAGCTCCACCGCCCGCTGCCCGGCTCCAAGCTCCGGGTCTCCACTGCTCCATGCTCCGGGTCTCCGCTGTTCCCAGCTCCGGGCTCCGCTGCCCGGCTCCAAGCTCCGGGTCTCCACTGCTCCATGCTCCGGGTCTCCGCTGTCCCCAGCTCTGGGCTCCGCTGCCCGACTCCAAGCACCACTGCCCCCCGGCCCAGGTCGGGCCCGTCTCGGACCCCGGCTCCGGCTGCTCACCGCCCGCCGAACTTGGTGCCCCTTCCACTGGGCCTGGACTGCGACTCTCTACCGGCACTGCGCTGCCGTTAAGGACCAGGGTTTTCTTCCTGCAGCAACTTCTAGGTGACATTCGCCCACTCCTCGCAGGGGTAAGTAAGTTTGTTTTTTTCCGGGCACCAAGGACGCAAGTTTGAATTTGTCGCCAGGCGCGAGAACGTGACCGCGATCAACCGTCGGCCATCTTCAGTCAGGTAGTCACAGATACACAGATACAATGCAGGAGAAGACGGACAGACTCTCACAAGCTGCAACAAAACTTGGCCTTGCACCCAATACAGCAAAGACACAGGTTATGAGGGTTTACTCCAAAACCAGCAACCCTATCCTTATGCACAGCACTGCTCTAGAGGAGGTAGAAACATTCACATACCTAGGCAGTGTTGTGGACATCACCAGAGGGGCGGAGGCAGACATCAAAAGTAGACTCAATAAGGCTAGGGTGGTGTTTAACATGCTCAGGAAGATCTGGAGCTGAAAACACATCTCAATCGACACCAAAATACGCACCTTTTACTCAAATGCGATACAGGTGATGCTGTATGGATCAGAGACATGGAAAACAACAAAACACACTACAAACAGGCTGCAAACATTCATTAACACCTGCCTTAGGAGAATACTTAACATCTGGTGGAGAGACAAAGTAAGCAATGTGGACCTGTGGAAAAGAACAAGCCAGGAGCCCATTGACTTACAAATTCGAAGGAGAAAATGATGTTGGATTGGACACACCCTCAGGAAACCTGCCACAAACATCACCCAGCAAGCCCTGAAATGGAACCCCCAAGGAAAAAGGAAAAGAGGTCGCCCCAGGAACAGCTGGAGAAGAGGTGTCCAGACAGAAATGTCTGAGAGTGGGCTCAACTGGGGAGATCTTGAAAGAACTGCCAACAAACCAAGAGAGGTGGAGGACAATGGCCTATGCTCCCTAGAGGAGCTAAGGGCTTAAGAAGTAAGAAGATACTGAGATACAGTGACAAACTTTGTTCGCCTGCTATCCAGTTAAATTATACCATACATGAGTACAATCAACCTATACAAGTACAACGGGCAGTGCAGAGAAAAAAACCCATAGTGCATAATATAGTGTTACAACTGAAGAGAAAGTTCAGATTTCTTTTATAAATGCAAGGACCACTGCATCCCTTTCCCTTAAGTCATTGACCAGCTCCTTCATTTGTTGGCATTGAGGGAGAGGTTGGCTTAACACCATGATACTGAGTGCTCTATCTCTATCAAGAACTCCGTTTTGTCATTGCTTAAAACCCATCCCACAATAGTGGTATCATTTGCAAATGGGGTTAGAACAGATTTTGGCCACACAGTCATGAGTGTACAGGGAGTATAGGAGGCAGAGTAAACAGCCTTTCTGGGCACTAGTGATGAGTGTCATGGAGGTGGTGTTGTCACCTACCGTTACTGATTACAGTCTGTTGCTCAGGAAGTTGGGGATGCAGTTGCAAACAAGTACAGAGTAATTAGTGGGTGGCACAGTGGCGTAGAGGTAGAGTTGCTGCATTGCAGCGCCAGAAACCCGAGTTCGATCCTGACTACGGGTGTTGTCTGCGTGGAATTTTATCGTTCTTCCTGTGACTGCGTGGATTTTCTCCGGGTGCTCCAGTTTCCTCCCACAGTCCAATGACATACAGGATTGTAGGTTAATTGCCTGAAAAATTGTCTTTCATATGTAGGATAGAATGGGTGTATGAGTGATCGCTGGTCGGTGCGGACTTGGTGGGCTGAAGGCCCTGTTCCCATGCTGTATCTAAAAACTAAATTAAACTGATGTTCTCAAATGTTCCAGCAATTTGAATTGCCGACCAACATGCCCCATCTACACTAGTCCCACCTGCCTACATTTGGCCCATATCCCTCTAAACCTTTCCAATCCATGTACTTGCCTAAATGTCTTTCAAATGTTGTTAGAGAACCTGCCTCAACTACCTGCTCTGGCAGCTCTTTCCATAAACCCACCACCCTCTGTGTGAAAAAGTTACCCCTCAGGTTCCTGTGAATTGCGAAATGGTTCCCCTCTCACCTTCAATCTATGTCCTCTGGTTCCTGATTGCCCCCACTCTGGGTAAAGGACTGTGTGCATTTACTCTCTCTATTCCCCTCATGATCTTATACACCTCTATAAGATCGCCCCTTAGCCTCCCGTGCTCCAAGGAATAAAGTCCTAGCCTGGAATAAAGTTCTAGAATAAAGCGCTTGAATAAACTTCTAGCTCAGCCCCACATTTCCGAAGCAACAACCCTCATAAATCTGATCTGCATTTGGGTGAGTGGTCGAATGTTGCGTTGGGGGAACGGGTTGCGTTGGGGGACCAGGCCTTCCATGGGGCTATGGGTGAGTGGTGGAATATTGCATTGGGGATCGGGTTACGTTGGCAGAACGTGTGAGTGGTGGAAATGGGTTGCGTTGGGGGAACGGGTGAGTGGTGGATTATTGCGTTGGGGGAACGGGGCCCATTTGGTCTAGTTAGCCACTAAAATTCTTCAACCCTTAACTTGTGTATGATTGTACTCTTGGTGTGATTTGACTGGGTTACACACAAAACAAAGCTTTTCGCTGTAACCATATAACCATATAACAATTACAGCACGGAAACAGGCCATCTCGGCCCTACAAGTCCGTGCCGAACAACTTTTTTCCCTTAGTCCCACCTGCCTGCACTCATACCATAACCCTCCATTCCCTTCTCATCCATATGCCTATCCAATTTATTTTTAAATGATACCAACGAACCTGCCTCCACCACTTCCACTGTAAGCTCATTCCACACCGCTACCACTCTCTGCTTTGGTTCACGTGCCAATACTAAAATAAATTGATTTAAAGTAAACTACAAGTTTGGTCTCACCAAAGACTTGTACAGCTGCAAACAAAGGCTTGTCACTGTGCATTGATACATGCGACAATAATAAACTTAAACCTAAACATTATCCAAAAGATGGTCCTTCTGGCTGTGTGGCGGCGCTTCAACTGAGCGGCGAGCTTTATCCCCTGCGCTCTGGGGATAAATCCCCAAACGCAAGCCACGACAGTTATACAGTTGTACAAGCCACGACAGTTGTACGATAGTACGCGAATGTTCATGTAGCGAGACTAGTGAGTGCCCCTAACATCAGCAGGTACACTCATTCCCCCCGCAGCAGGCGCGGTGCTTGATCCGATGACTCCAACTCCAATGTGACAGCTTGGTTTCCATTTCCAATCCTTATGGTTGTTCAGCAAGAATGATGAAATGAAACTGAAACTGAAAGCATGAGAGGAATGGAGAAACACACTGGGTGGAATCAGAAACAAAACTCAATTACAGAGCAGGTCAACTCTGAGGAAATACTGAAATTTAATATTTTGCTTGATTAGAGATAGAATCATAGAGTCATACAATATGGAAACAGGCCCATTGGCCCAACTTGACCATGCCGACCAACATGTCCCAGCTGTCTGTTTTTGGCCCATATCCCTCTAAACCAATCTTATCTATGTACTATCTTATCAAATGTTGTTATAGTACCTGCCTCAACTACCTGCTCTGGCAGCTCTTTCCATATACCCACCGTGTGAAAAAGTTACCCCTCAGGTTCCTGTGAAATGTTTCCCTTTCACCTTAAATCTATGTCTTCTGGTTCTGTTGGGACTACATTGTCAGCTCAATTTGAGTTCAAGAGTGGGATTTGAATTGACAGAGGCAAGGGTGTGCCACTGTGCATCATCTGTGACTCATTTCCTTTCCAATGTAATAATAATAATAATAATAAACTTTATTACGGACTCAAGGTCCAGACAAGGGGCAACATTACATAAAAAATGCATTGCATAGTAAATATCATAAAATACATATAAAATCTTAGTATATCACATAAAAACATCATAATTTAAAAAAAAACACAATACATAAATTAAAATTCCAGATTAAAAGAATGGGCAATGTCATACAACGAGACAAAGATACCAGTGTCTCCACAGCTGGGATTCGTAGCGTGTAGTGCTAACCCTTATGTTTGACAAGGCCACAATAAGCACATTTTTAGAGTCATTTATCCTGCAAATGAATTTATACATGTGATGTCTTAGGATAGCTTCTAAAGTACTGACTCCTGCAGCCACAAACATATTACTGGCACTACACCATCTAGGTTGCCTTAGCAGTGTTCTCATGGCATTGTTATATGCCACCTTTAGTCTCTGCATACTGGTCTTTCCATAGTTCGACCACAGGTGCGCAGTGTAGAGTGGTGTGCAGTATGCTCGAAATAGCAACATCTTCACCACATCTCCACACGCACCAAATTTACGCAAGAGAATATTCGCCTGTACATACGTCAGTTGCCTATAAATATTCTCATCATCTGTCATTTGTTCTGTAATAATATGCCCTAGATATTTTACCTTATTACAGACACTAAGATTATTGACAGACAATTTAAAATCAGGAAATTTTAGACATTTATACTCTTTGGTTCTACAGATCATAACAGCACTCTTACTAGCATTATATTTAATGTCATGTTCCACACCATACACAGAACATATAGTAAGGAGCTGCTGGAGACCAGCGCTAGATGGACTAAAGACCACAAGATCATCTGCATACATAATATGGTTCACTAAAATATTACCAATCACGCACCCAGTGTTACAGGCTTTCAATTGTATAGACAGATCATCAATATATAGATTAAAAAGGACTTGGGACAAAATTCCCCCTTGTCTAACACCATTGCTAACCCCAAATGGGGCTGAGACCCTATTGCCCCATTTTATTTGCATAGTCTGGTGGGCATACCAGTAGGCCAGAATTCTAACGATGTCCTTAGGCACCTCTCTTTGACTCATTTTTCCAAACAGCTTTCTGTGATTAACACGGTCAACGGCTTTGGAAGCATCATTAAAGCACATAAGGATTGAAGAGTTTTTGCCTCTATATTTGTTTACAATCTCCTTTAGGGCAAATATGCATAAGTCAGTGCCATGTTTAGCTTTAAAGCCAAACTGGTTATCTGTGGAGTTAACAAACTCATTTATTCTATCCAACAGAACTCTTTCTAAAACTTTTGACAATATGCTGGCTAAAGCTATGGGCCTGTAATTATTTAGACTGCCTACTTTACCAGCTTTGTCCTTAATGACCGGCACTAGCAGGACAGACAACATTGAGTCTGGTAACAAGCCATGAATCATAAAGCCAGTAAAACAAATAGCAAGGAGAGGAGCTATCCTCATACTCGCATACTTAAGATGTTCAGCAGAGATATGATCCAAGCCACTTGCTTTGTTGTTGGACAGCTTGTTCATGGCATGATACACCTCATGTGACATAATCGCCATCGAGCCATTACTCTCAATATTGATCACCCTATACAAGTCACCTTGGACACAGTTGAATAAAGTGCTATAATGTTGTCGCCATAACTCTGCGATATTAGCTGTTCCGGAGATTCCATCTACAGTGCATGGTAGAGATGTTTTGCAACTGCTAAGAGCTCTCACTTCCTTCCAAAAATCTGTAGCATTGTTACTTAGCAGCTTCTTAGCCATGGAATCAGCCCTCATAGCATGCTCATTTTTACAGATGAAGCGAACAGCATACTTATACCTTGCATTAGTGAGCTTCTTGTGCTCAAACACAGGCCCCTGCCTGGGTCTACCTGCCATAGCCCATGATTTGGTGGCTTCACGGGCTTCAGTATGATACTCAGCTACATACTTATTCCAGCCATGCCTGATGTTATGTGTTTTAATTTTATGCTTGCAGTAGGGCTTACTGCCTATATATAAGGCGCTTACTATATCATTATACATGGAGCAGATATCTCTCCTATGCTTCATATCTTTACAATTAACATTACTACATATTATTGCATCTTTAGGTAGATGAATATTGCTTAAGGATTTATCTGTATGGGCATAATAGGCTAGGATGTCTTCCTTTGTAAGCGTTGACCAGCCCAGTTTTTCTGTATTAAAGTTATTTCTCTCTCTGGATACCACAGGTATTTGTTCAACATTTATTGTCATAACAACAGGTATATGATCAGTCATTGCTGCCCCGTACAGAATGCTCATTCACCCCAATGAGGCATGTGCATCAGCTGTACTAATACAGTGGTCCAGCCATGATGTGGTGCGCCAGGCCTCACTTATATGTATAACTTTCTGTAGGTAAAAGCACTTTGCTTGACAAAATTAAATTATTATCTTGACAGAACTGAGCCAAATGATTGGCAAATAATGAGTTTCTATCTGAGATATCTGCATTCATATCCCCAATGACATATACACTACAATAATTATTATTTTGAATGAAAGAATAGATGAAAGCAAGTCTATTTAAATATTCATCCTCATCCTGATGGCATTCATAGGGTGTATATACATTCAGGATAACAAATTCCTTGTTGTTGTGAGTAAAGTGTATGGCAATGCACCAGTCAACATTGATTGATTGATAGAATTTATTGCCACACAACCAGGGTCGGTGGAATTTTGGGTTGTCAGCAGCGGTACAATAATAAAGAACACACAACCACAATAAAAATATAACACGAACATCCACCACAGCATTCATCACTGTGGTGGAAGGCACAGAACTTGGCCAGTCCTCCTCCATTTTCTCCCATGGTCGGGACCTCCACCCTCCGCAGCCGTTGCTGCAGGCGTCCAGATGGTAAGGGACAAAGTCAAAGGCAAGGTAAGTCCAGGATCGGCTCTTCCCCACCGGAAACCGCGGCTTCAGGCTGGTGTAGGCCGCAGGCCGGCGGTCGAAGATTTAAAGTCCCTGCCGCGCCGCAGCCAGAAGCACCGCAGACCGCTGGGCCGGTGGTCGAAGCTCCCCTCCAGGGGTGATGGTAAGTCCATGCCGGACCCGTGGTAGAATTTGGCCGCGGGCCGGCCGTGATGGCTTCTTCTTCCCCCGGGTCCCCCACGTGAGATCCCGGGCTGTAGACGCCGCACCAGCTGGAGCTGTGCAGACCGCGGCTTCAGGCTGCGGCTTCAGGCTGCCGGCTGCCCCGGGCCAGCGAAACGGAGCGCTCCCCTCCAGCGAGCCCCAGCGAGGGCTCGCCCGCTCCATGCCGAGAGTCCACGCTGCGTCCGCCGCTGAAGCCCCGGGCGCGTCTCCGGGAAAGGCCGCCCCGATCCTTGCTGTTAGGCCACGGGGGAGGCGAACTGGAAAAAGTCGCCTCTCTGTGGAGCAGGCGGCCAAAACGGTTTCCCCCTTACCCCCCCACACCACCCCTCACACAATACACACCGAGAAACATCAAAAACATACTTTAAATCATAATTAAAAAATTAAAAAAGTTGAAAAAAACTAATGCGCTGCTGACAGGCTGCTGCCACTGCAGCGCCCCCTACCCATCAAGCCGAATCACATTCACTGATGAGTCAAGCTTCTTGTTCCATAGAATAGCCATACCACCTGGTATCCTACCTCTGACTATTCCCATGCCAAGGTCAGTTGTAGACTCCCCAGCCCCATGAAAGTTGTCATTGAGAGAATTGAGCTTGTCCAAGTCCTGCTTCGCTAAGAATGTCTCTTGCATACATAGTATGTCACAGTTCTCCAGGAGGTTGTCAACAACTGAGCGGTCGAGCTTTATCCCCTGCGCTCTGGGGATAAATCCCCAAACGCAAGCCACGACAGTTGTACAGTTGTACAAGCCACGACAGTTGTACGATAGTACCCGAATGTTCATGTAGCGAGACTAGTGAGTGCCCCTAGCATCAGCAGGTACACTCATTCCCCCCACGGCAGGCGTGGTGCTTGATCCGATGACTCCAACTCCAATGTGACAGCTTGGTTTCCATTTCCAATCCTATGGCTGTTCAGCAAGAATGATGAAATGAAACTGAAACTGAAAGCATGAGAGGAATGGAGAAACACACTGGGTGGAATCAGAAACAAAACTCAATTACAGAGCAGGTCAACTCTGAGGAAATACTGAAATTTAATATTTTGCTTGATTAGAGATAGAATCATAGAGTCATACAATGTGGAAACAGGCCCATTGGCCCAACTTGACCATGCCGACCAACATGTCCCAGCTGTCTGTTTTTGGCCCATATCCCTCTAAACCAATCTTATCTATGTATTATCTTATCAAATGTTGTTATAGTACCTGCCTCAACTACCTGCTCTGGCAGCTCTTTCCATATACCCACCACCCTCTGTGTGAAAAAGTTACCCCTCAGGTTCCTGTGAAATGTTTCCCTTTCACCTTAAATCTATGTCTTCTGGTTCTTGATTCCAACCACTCTGGGTAAAGGGCTGTGTGAATTTACTCTCTATATTCCCCTCATGATCTTATACACCTCTATAAGATCGCCCCCCCCCCCCCCCCTAGCCTCCCGTGCTCCAAGGAATAAAGTCCTAGCCTCCCCACCATCTCCGTCTAGCTCAGCCCCACATTTCTGAAGCAACATTCCTCATAAATCTGATCTGCATTCTTTCCAGCTCTACAACATCCTTCCACAGCAGGGTGACCAAAACTGAACACTGCTCCAAATCCAGCCTCACCAACATCCTGTGCAACTGTAATATCTTGTACAACTGTAACATTACATAACAACTTCTATACTCAATACCCTGACTGATGAAGGCCAATGTTCCAAAAGCCTTCTGAACCATCCAGTTTTTTAACACCTGCCTTGTCCATTTCTGGTGCTTGATGATACAACTTTGGATAAGTTTGGGTAACCTCTAACTATAATGCTCTGTGTACTTTTGTCTTCATTCTGACAGATAGGAAATAAAACAACTTTTATGCTGCTTTCATAATTAATATTAAAGCTCAATTAAGTAAAGCTTGGTAAAGCTGATGAATAACATTTTAATAGTTTGCAAATGTTTAAATATATCAACAGATATAAAAAGAGGTGAGTTTTAACATCTCAGAGAGCTGCGTTCTCACCCTATTCATTTCTTATTTCTTTCAGCATTGATGGTCATTTTACCTTTCATAAAGCCTGGTCTGCTTGTGAAACTACCGGACAAATGTTTTTGTCTGAAGAAGGGTCGTAACCTAAAATGTCACGTATCCATATCCTCAGGAGATGCTGCTGGTCCTGCAGAGTTACTCCAGCACTTTCTGGGGTTTTTTTGTTTACCGGCATCTGCAGTTCCTTGCGTCAAAAAGCTTTATCAAACAGTAGCTTTAGAATCATAATTATTTCAAAACCTAATCTCTCAAAATGCCTCAAACAGCATCACAGGCATTGACTCAAACACACACAAAAACATAAATGAGTGCAGGTGTCAGAGGTTATGGGGAGAAGGCAGGAGAATGATGTCTTAGTCCCAATCTCCCAACCTACATCAGTGGAGCACTTAAAGTTTTTTTCCTGCACTTCCTCTGTAACTGTAACACTATAATGCCTTAACACTATATTCTCAAACTTGTATATCAGGATTTAAATTCGCAGCTCTATTAATACAAGTGTCTAGATTATTCATCTGATAATATCAAATTGATTATTGTGCTATGCACATTACAGTGAGGTACAATGAAAATCTTGCTTGCAGCGGCTTCACAAGCTCACACACAAAAACATCAATTATACATATAATAATAACAGCAAGACTGCACTTCCTTAAATATCCACGAGCTAACAAAAGCCAAATTTTGCAGTGCTTTAAGCTTCCCTAAGTCCATAAATTGTCTCTGGCGCTGCACGGCAGCAATTCTGCTGCTGTGCCACCGTGCCAAGGAAATGGCAAAATTTCCAAGCCGGTCAAGTCATTGATGGGATAATTCTCAATATCATTTATGTCTGACTTGATCTTTGAACAGAATTCAGAGTCAGGCGAATTAATGGAACTAAGATATCACAATGAATGGAATAGGAATAAGAGACGAGAGAAGATAGTGGAATATCTAATGGCACATGGCGTGCACCGAAAAACAAAGGCGATGGCCCAGATAACTGAAAGGTCTACAATCCCCACTCACTCACAGATAGATTACCCACACATGCACACATAATACCACACAACACATTGGAGAGGCAAGTTTGAATGCCAAAGATCTGGCCATTTTCACACTGATTATCTTTCTGTTCCACGTCACCATTTAACCACATATCCTAGTGGTTGCCACATGAGCACCCACCAGATACATTTTTTTTTAATTTCAAAATATACTTTGTTCAAGAAATAAATATATACAATATATGATCCTTACAAAAACCCCATCCGACATTCTCGGAGGCCATACCTACATTCAATACTGTTTACACAAATTTATCCCCCACCCTAGCCATTCATGTGGCCCACTGGCGTGGAATCCCTTCCCTTATTTTTGAGGGGCGTCTCCACCACACCCTGCCCCCCATGTCCAGCAGCAGAAGGACCCTAGACTGTAGTCCTCCCCCACAGAGGCTAGGCGTTGGCTGCACCAAGCTTCAGTGCGTTCCTCAGCACATATGATGAGCACGTATGCCATTCTACATTGATGATGTCGGTTACAATGCTCAGCAACTGCGGCTCTGAGTCTGAGCCATTCACTGTGGAAACGGAGGTCAAACAGGGATGCATCATCACACCCACCCTGTTTGTCATCTTCATTGCTGCCATACTTCATCTCATAGGTGAAGAGCTGCCACAGGGGACCCCGATCCTCTACAGAACTGACGGTGGGCTCTTCAACTTTAATAGGTTGAAGGCCAAGCACAAAGTCAGTAACACCACCATCATGGAGCTTCAGTACGCGGACAACTGCACCATTTCAACACACACTGCAGAAGAACTACAGGGCATCCTGAATGCCTTTGCCAAGACATACAGAGCCATGGGCCTAGCCTTAAATATCAAGAAGACCCAGGTCCTACATCAACCTCCATCCAACCAGCCATCTACCCAGCCCACTATAAAAGTGGACGACACCACTCTTGAAAACGTTGACCACTTCCCTTACCTTGGCAGCATTCTTTCCTCAAAAGTTGATATCGACTCTGAGGTCAACCATCGCCTGAGTTGTGCCAGCGGGGCCTACGCCAGACTCAGGAAAAGAGTCTTTGAAGACCGAGACCTAAAGGCTCAAACAAAACTGCTGGTCTACAGAGCCGTTGTCCTCTCCACCCTGTTGTATGGAGCCGAGTCATGGACCACCTACAGCAGGCATCTGAGAGCCCTGGAACAATGCCATCAAAGATCCTTATGAAAGATTCTGAGGATCAGCTGGGAGGACAAATGCACCAACATCAGCGTTTTGGAGGAAGCCAACATGACCAAATCACCACCACCATAAGCGGCACCAACTTCGATGGACTGGCCATGTCATCCGCCTGTCCAACACCCGTCTCCCTAAACAAATCCTGTACTCTCAATTGAAGGAAGGTCGGCGAGCGCCCGGCGGGCCAAAGAAATGCTTCAAGGACAACATCAAGTACAGTCTGAAGAAATTCCACATCACATCGAGCAACTGGGAGCACATTGCACTGGACAGGTGCTCCTGGAGGAAATCCGTGTAGGAAGGAGCTACACATCATGAAATGGAACTACACCGTGTCGCAGAGACAAAGCGACAGCACCATAAGGAGAGAGAGAAGGGGGCTCGACGATTACCAACCATCGCCTGTCTTCACTGCCCACGTTGCACCAAGGTGTGTGGATCGCGGGTTGGCCTCTACAGACATCTGCAGACCCTATGGAGAGGAGAGGACAGTTATACTCGTTTTGAGTGACCACCGATGATGATGACTCTTGCAGTCTGCAGCGGGCCAGTAGGCAACATTCCCCGACGGACATCTCGCTCCGTTGGGAGGTCAACAAAGCTCGGGCAGACCAAAGAGCGTCTTTCACCGAGTTGATGACCTTCCAGCAGCACTCGACGTCGGTCTCTGAATGCGTCCCTGGGAACAGTCCGTAAATCAAAGAGTCCTCTATGACAGAGCTGTTTGGAATAAATAGTGACAGGGACCCTTGCAAACCTCTCCAGACTTTCTTTACAAATCCACACTCTGCAAAGAGGTGGGCAACTGAGGGCAGCGTGCGCTGCTAGTGAGGTTCCGACAGTGCAGGAAGGATCTGACTGGGAGGGCTCCCCTCACTGCCAGCCAAGCCAGGTCTTGGTGCTTGTTGGTGAGTTCTGGCGATGAGGCATTTCGCCATACAAGCTGGGCAGTCTGCTCTGGGAACCACACCACAGGATCCATGGAGTCATTTCTCTGCAGTGCCTGCAGGATGTTCCATTCTAACCACTGCCGAATGGACTTGTTGTCAAAGGTGCAGAAGAACCTTTCCACGAATGACAGATGAGGCGGCAATGTCCAGCTGGCTGTAACATTGCGTGGCATCTGCGCCAGGCCCATCCTTCCCGACACCGGGGACGGGTAGAACCTCAGCAGGTAGTGACACTTGGTGCCCACGTGCCTTGGCTCTACGCTCTGCCTGATGCACCCAAACACGAAGGTGGCCATCAGGGTGAGGGCGATGTTGGGCACGCTTTTACCCCCGTTGTCTGCCGACTTGTGAATTGTGGCCCGTTGCACCCGGTCAATCCTCGACCCCCCAGATGAACTGGAGGACGGCCCGGGTAATCCCTGTGGCATGGAGGGAGGGACAGGCCACACTTGTGCCAAGTACAGCAGCCTTGAGAGCACCTCACACCCGATGACCATTTTTTTCCCGTTATAGAGGGAGTGCTGCTTCCACAGCTCCAGTTTCTACCCCACCTTGGCTATCCGCTCCAGCCAATTCTTGTCACACACCTCAGTCTCCCCTGAACCAGATCCTCAGTATCCTCAAGGTCAGGCTTGATGGTGAAGGGGACGGAAGATCGGTCGGGCCAATTGCCAAAGAGCATGGCCTCGCTCTTCCTGTGGTTCATCCTGGCTCCCGAGGCCGACTCAAACTGGTCGCAGATGCTAATCAATCTGCGGACCGACCCTGGATCCAAGCAGAAGACGGTGACATCGTCCATGTACAGGGAGGTTTTGACCTGAGTGCCCCCACTGCCTGGCAATGTCACTCCTCTTATGCTCACGTCCTTCCTGATGGACTCCGCAAAAGGTTCAATACAACAGATGAACAAGACAGGGAGACAGGACAACCCTGCCTGACTCCAGACCTGACGGGGAAGCTGTCTGATTCCCACCCATTGATTTGGACTTCACTACAGATATTGGTGTAGAACAGTTGGATCCAATTTCTGATTCCATCCCAGAAGCCCATGTTGGAGAGCACGTCCCTCATGTACGTGTGCGATATCCTGTCGAAGGCCTTCTCCTGGTCCAAGCTGACTAGGCAGGCATCCACCCGTCTGTCCTGCACGTAGGCAATGGTATCTCTCAGCAGCGCCAGGCTGTCTGAGATTTTCCTGCCAGGTACAGCACAGGTTTGGTTCAGGTGGATCACCCATCCCAGAGCAGACTCCATTGCACAAGGAGCAGAAAGAACACACCAGCTCAACAACTATCCATCCACCCCCACAGGCAACTCCCGTCGCATCTATGACAGAGTCTGCAGTTCCCCTACTGGACTATTGGCTGGCGCAGCAGTACAGTTGCTGCCTCACAGTGCGGACTCGATGGGCTGAAGGGCCTGTTTCCACACTGCATCTCTAAACTAAACTAAAAGAGGTTCACCTGAATTAGAGTGTAAGAAGAGTCTGGACAAACTGTTGCTGCTTAACAGCGCCAGAGACGCGGGTTCGGTCCTGACTACGGGTGTTGTCTGTACATAGTTTGCACGTGGTCCCCGTGACCCCATGGTGGTTGACACCTTTCACCCACATCCCAAAGACGTGCAGGTTTGTAGGTTAATTGGGTTCTGTAAATTGTCCCTACTGTGTCGGATAGAACTAGTGTACGGGGTGATTGTTGGTCATGCAGTATCTCTTTCCATGCAGTATCTCTAAACTAATAGTAAAAGGTAGAGTAGGTTGTCTGAGTCCTTTTCCCAGAGTGGAAATGTCAAATACTTCAGCTGAGAGGGAGGATATTTAAAGGAGACGTGCAGGACGAGTTTATTTAAAAAAAAGAGTGAGAGAGTTGATGAGCAGAAGGAGCAGGGGGAGGGATGGGTGGAATTAGCAGACGCGCAGTTGGTGATTGGTGACAGTGGGCACGGAGGGAGGCACTAGCAAGGCGGAGAGGTGGGGCGATGGGAGGGGCAAGATCCGATACTTCTGGTCATGACACTGGTGCGTTTCCCAGAGACGGAGTGAGAGTGAGCAGGGACTAGAGGCGAGGATGCTGTGCTGGGGCGAGGGAGCGTCTGTTCGGGAAGCGCTGCTGGGCAGCGGGGATAACCGAGACATCTCTGAACCCACCGAGCTGGAATGTCTACGGGACCGACCGGTGAAGGAAGTTTCGTGCGGGGCCGGACACTGCGTGTTGCTTCACACAGACGGCACGGTGTACACTTGCGGAGAGAACGATAGCCGGCAGCTCGGGAGGAAAGCGGACAAGTGTGCCTTGGGTAAGCATTGCCACTGATCCTCATTCACAGTGGGAGAGCGAGGCGAGAGATTTGGCATCTTCGTGGAGTTTCAATGATTTCAGATCCAACAGATGCTCAGATTGAACTCTCCAAAGCCGCTGGAGTGACTGGATGGGTCAGGCAGCATCTGTGGAGGATGTTTCGGGTCAGGCTTATTGTCGTGGGGGAGAGAAAGCTGGAAGAGGGAAGGGGCGGTGAGACAAAGTCTGGCGGCGACAGGTGGATACAGGTGAGGGGGTGGGGGAGCTTACTAACATCTCAAGTCTGAAGAAGGGTCCAGACGTGAAACGTTGTCTGTGTCCATCTCCCTCCACAGATGCTGCCTGGTCCGCTGAGTTCCTCCAGCACTTTTTTATGTTTTGATCAAGATTCCAGCATCTGCAGTTCCTTGTGTCTTCAGTCTTGGACCTAATTCTGTTTGGACCAAGATACTTTTTCTCAGTTAAACCCACGCACCTTTCAGGTCGGGACCCTTCTTCAGACGGAGAGTTTGTAGGTGAATTGTCTCTGTAAACTGTCCCCAGTGTGTAGGGAGTGGATGCGAAGGTGGAATAACATGGAACTGTAGTGTGAACGGGATGTGGCACTCAGTGGTTCTTCCATGCTAAATCAATCGATCAACCAAAAAGTCGCGGTTCAAACGCACTTTGCTCTTTGCTCAAGATTCCAGCAAATGCAGTCGCTGTGTCTTTGCTGTTTTACTCTCCTTTCCCGCAGTTCAGAGGAGACTCCTATATTAGATTTTCTGTTCTTCATCTACAGATGCTGTCTCGGGTTGTTTTAACAGCGTTTTTTGTTTTTATTACAGAATTCCACTTGCAATTTAATATATATATAAACACTATTGAATATATTCCAATGATATATAATTATATATGTAAATATATATGTAAAATTCCAAGCTCCAGGTAGAAATCCATGACAATTTAATGCAACATAAAGTACTGCATATTGATAATTAAATACGGTTCGTTCACTTTAACTGCACAGACCGCCCCTTTCCTCTCTGTCCAACCCGAACGACGCAGTGGAAAAATAACAGTTTCGTTTCCCGTTTTTGCTCTCCAGCAGGTTGTTTATTTGTAGAACAGTTTCGATTTCCAGCGTGTATCAGTCCTTGGAGAATACAAGGAACTGCAGCTGCTGTTTTACCAAAAAATACACAAAGCGCTGGAGTAACTCAGCGGTCAGGCAGCAGCAGCAGCAGCACTGGAGACAATTCGGGTCGAGACCCTTCGGTTTGAAGAAGGGTCCCGACCCCAAACGTTACCTATCCGTGTTCTCCAGAGATTCTGCCTGACCCTCTCTGTTACTCCAGCGCTTTGAGTTTTTTAAAGAACACGTTCAGTAACAGAGATAGAAACAAATAACTGCAGATGCTGGCTAATACAAATAACTACCTGTCTGAAGAAAGGTAAGTTAACGGAAAGTCGTCTGTCCAATTCCCTCCACAGATGCTGCCTGACCCGCTGAGTTTCTTAAGTAAACTGAGCATTTTATTTCCACCATCTGCAGCCTCTTGTGTGTCCAGATTTTATTGCCTTATTTCCATTTAGATTTATTATTGCCAAGTGTACCGAAGTACAGTGAAATTTTAAATGTTATTCAATTAAATCAGATAATACTATACACAAATACAATCAAGACAAACATAAGTAAAATAGGTAGAGTAAAGGGAAAGATACAGAGTGCAGAATATAGTTCTTCGCATAGTAACACATCAGTTCCATAGACAAAGCCCATTGCCAACAAGGGGGAAGAGGTGAATCGGACAGTACCCTAGTTTATGGAAGGACCGTTCAGAAGCCTGATAACAGCGGGGAAGAAGCTGCTCCTGGGTGTGATGGTGCGTGCTTTCAAGCTTCTGTACCCTCTGTCCAACTGGAGCAGCGAGAAGAAAAGAGCAGGGTGGGATCAGTCTTTGATTATATTGGCAGTTTTTTCAAGACTGCGTCAATTGAGGTATCTAATTATTTCTTGAGAAAAACAAAGTACTGGAGAAACTCAGTGGGTTCGGCAGCATCTGTGGTGGGAAATGGACCACCGACTTCCTCCAACACTTTTATGTTTGGCCCTGTATTCCCACACATTTTTGTGCTCACTCAACTCAACAGGACGGCACAGTGGTGCAGCGGTAGAGCTGCTGCCTCACAGCGCCGGTGACCCAGGTTTGATCCTCACCTCTAGTGCTGTCTGTGTGGAGTTTAAATTTTCTCCCTGTAACAGTGTGTGTTTCCTCTGGGTGTTGCAGTTTCCACCCTCATCCCAAAGATGTGTGGGATCTAGGTTAATTGGCATCTATAAATGTTACAGAGTGTCTGGGGCGTGGATGAGAAAGTGGAATAACATGCAACTAGTGTGAAAGGGTAATCAATGGTCAACATGGATTTGGTGGGCAGAAGGGCCTGTTTCTATACTGTATCTTTAAACTAAACTAAACTACTTGCATTCAGCGGTACACAAAATTGCTGGGGAAACTCAGCGGGTGCAGCAGCATCTATGGAGTGAAGGAAATAGGCGACGTTTCGGGCCGAAACCCTTCTTCAGACTGATGGGGGGTGGGGGAGAAGGAAGGAAAAGGGGAGGAGGAGGAGTAGCCCGAGGGCGGGCGGATGGGAGGGTGGGAGGAGACAGCTAGAGGGTTAAGGAAGGGGAGGAGACAGCAAGGGCTAGCAAAATATACTATAGGTAGGGGTCTCCTCCCCTTCCTTAACCCTCTAGCTGTCTCCTCCCACCCTCCCATCCGCCCGCCCTCGGGCTCCTCCTCCTCCCCTTTTCCTTCCTTCACCCCACCCCCCATCAGTCTGAAGAAGGGTTTCGGCCCGAAACGTCGCCTATTTCCTTCGCTCCATAGATGCTGCTGCACCCGCTGAGTTTCCCCAGCAATTTTGTGTACCTTCGATATTCCAGCATCTGCAGTTCATTTTTGAACTACTTGCATTCAGCTACTTGTTAGTTTGAGCTGATCCCAGTGTTGAACTGCATGTTCTCAGTTATGCCTTCTCCTTGATAGCAAAACCTTCCATTCAGGCAGTGTTGATCCTTTCACACCAGACTCCAATCCATTGCACTGGAAACTGAACCATGTGCTTTGACTTTGATTCATATTATGTACTCTTCAACAGAAGGGTCTTACTGCCAACAGCAGCCTCACAAATATTATTTAATATTGATATTTGCTTATTATTGCCCTATTTACCGAGATACAGCGAAAGGTTTTATTTTGCGTACTATCCAAACAAATCAGATAATTACACGTGAATGCAATCAAGCCAAACACAACAGGAAGAAAGAACAGAAAGTCATAAGAGTGCAGAATATAGTCTTCAGCATCGTAGCATTACAGTTCCAGAGAAAAAGTCCAATGTCGGCAATCAAGTAGGTTGTAAGATCAGGACTACATTACTAGCTTATGGGAGGACCAACCTGTGCGCCAGTGGTATCCCAGCGAGCAGGGCCAAACCCTCCAGCAGGCCTCAAGCCCTTGCCCGCTGTGAACCCAGGACTCACTCACCAAGGATGGAGGACCCGCCCGGCAGGCCCATCTCGCACTCCATGGACTCTGAACTCGGCCCTGAGCCACCGGCATCGCGGGGACCCGCGGAGAGCCAGGGACCGTCGAGAGCATAAATGGGCCCTATGTACACCACCGATAGCGAGGAGGGAGCAGGGCCGTAGTGGAGGGGGCAAGGCCATCGAGTGTTACTTGGCGGGGGAGCCGCCGAGAATGATGGGCAGATCTAGTGTGAAGGGGCTGCCGAGAACGAAGGCAGGACCCGCCGGGAGGGAGCTGCTGCAACGGACGGCGGCAGGCAGTAGATGGGACTGTTCAGTGAACTCTTGTAACTTTGTTGGTGCCAGAACGTGGTGACGCCTGTGTATTTAGAAAAAATATAATTTAAAAAAATATATATATTAATACTATAGCACACAGTAATACTGCTGTATGATTTTACCGAGTTGTATGCAAAACAAAACATTTCACTGTACCGAGATATATGTTATAGCAATGTTACAACATTTTGAGATTTTAAAAATCAAGTCTGCAATTGATCCCATCAGATAAAGCATAAAAAGAAGTTTAATTTGACACCTAATTCACTTTCAAATCTTCAGTATTAAAAAAGTTATGGCCATTTTCATACTCGGAAATTAGCATCTTGTTCCCTATTGCTTTTGCATTGACTTAACACAAAAGCTGTGATCGAGGACAGTGAAAAGCCCATAACTTTCTTAAAAATTAAGAGAACTGAATGACATTTTCAGTTATTGTAGATTGAAGCATTATGAAACAAATATAAAACTTGGATGATCTGAAATTAAAGCATATAATTAGGTAATTACCTAATTGTAGTCAAATACAAAATTGACCGTTGTGACGGAAATAGTAATAAACACCCAGACTGCCTTGAAAATTCAAAAATGTGATATTGTCAAGATCAGAACTTTAATATTGTTGTATGCTGTAAGCCCGTAACAGATAGGTAAATAAATTACAATTTCTAGCAATGGACCAAGCCTTTATGGAGAAGATTAGTTGCTAGCTGGTACATTGGCATATCATAATCAGTAGCATCATCATACTCCTCAGATTGTAACCAATAAGCAACATACCAATAAGTATATATTTTTTATTCTGAATAAAGTTTATAATTGAAATTAACACAAAATAAATCAACTCTTTTAGTGGATTGACAATCTGCTTGAGGAACTGAGTGGGTCAAGCAGCATCAGTGGGTGGAAAGGATTGGTCGACATTTCGGGTGGAATTAGGAATAATTTCAGATTGCTTGTTGATCCAGATCCCAGCACGACAGTCTCTTGTGCCTAAGATAGACACAAAATGCTGGAGTAACTCAGCAGGACAGGCAGCATCTCTGGATAGAAGGAATGGATGACATTTTGGGTCGAGACCTTCAGTCTCTTATGCCTCGTCTTTCAGTGGATCGGCCTATCGTTGGGGCAATGAAAGCAAGTAATATGGAATTAGTTAAGTCTCTGGAGTCACCAACAACAGTGGCACAGCCTCACAGTGCCAGTTTGATTTATTTGGTTATTTGTTCTATGGCCACTGTAATTTTCATTGTGAATAATGCATGCACGTGACATATATCTCTGCCGTTTATTTTACAGGGCAAGTCGAGGCTCTAAATACACGGACAGTTGTCCAGGTGGCCTGCGGATGGCGCCATACACTGGCTCTTTGTGAAGATGGATCTGTCTTTGCCTGGGGAGCTGGAAATGATGGCCAGCTGGGCAGAGGGGAGTGCCAGGACTTTGTTTCTCAACCAAGGTATTGAGTCTAGTCCGAAAGGCAACGTGAATGTCACATGCTCACTGCTAACCAAACACTAGATGGCTAGATGCCTGATGTGTGTTGTCATATTGCCCCAACTAAATATCTCCTAGATTATACACGCCGTCACCAGGTTATGAGCATATGACATACACCTCCTCGCCATAATATTATTAAACTCAAAGCTGATTAGTACGGGTGTTAAGTGTTATGGGGAGAAGGCCAGAGAATGGGGTTGAGAGGGAAAGATAGATCAGCCATGATTGAATGGCGGAGTAGACTTGATGGGCTGAATGGCCTAATGCTGCTTTTATAACTTATGAACCTATGAAGACTCTGACGAGCGTAGATATGTATGTATGTGTACATACACGCAATTCCCTGTGAATAGCAGAACTAGTTTCATTGCGCTCCACTTTTAATAATTGTTCTTTCTTATCAGATTTATGACCATTTAGAACATTGAACAGCACAGGGACGGGCCCTTCTATGCCAAACATAATTGCAGGACCAACCTAGCACATAATCCATACCCCTCCATGCCCTGCATATCCATATGCCTACTTAACAGACTCTTAAATGCCACCTCCACATCTGCCTCAACCACCACACCAACATTCACTGGCCTATTTTAAAAAAAAACTTACCCTGCACATCTCCTTTAAACTTCTCTCCTCTCACCTTAAAGCTCCTTCCTCGAGTATTTGGTATTTCCATCCTGTTGAAAATAGGTTTTGATGTCATTCATTACAATACGATTTTACCATATCAAGTGACTTTCGATGTGTATTTCCCGAATTATGGTGAAATAGACTTACTGACATGAGTAAAAAAAAAAAAAGCCATCTTTTATCCAGGAATGACCTATTTCCACAGCATTTTAGATATTCTATGTCAAGGATTCCCAACTTGGGGTAATTTTCGCCGACCCAGGGCGTAAATTTGTTGATTCTGGATTTGTACATATTTTTTCTCATTGACTGACTGTGTTTAGTTCGGTTCTGGTATACCGGTATCTGTTCATCATTAGTGGTTCATAAATAAGTGAAATAACATTGTTATGTGCTATTAAAGTTGCCAGGGGTAAACGGGATGAAAACGTTTAGGAATCCATGTTCTAAGTACTTGTATAATTACATAATAGAATAATAGAATTAAACAACATGCTAAATAGGTGATGATTCAGGTCGGAAGCCTTCTTCAGATTGATTATAGAGGGGGTAAAGGAAGCTGAGAGAGTGGGGAGTTAGGACAAAACGTGGCAGGTAATAGATGGATGCAGGTGGGGCGGGGGGGGAGGGGGGGGTGTGGAAGTCGGTCGATCGATAAGCAGATGTTTGGAACAAAGGCCAGAGATTAAAGCAGAAGGTGTGAGATAGACTGGTTGAAGATTTGCAAATTGTGGAGAATGTTGTTGGAAGGGAGAAGGGAGAGAAATAGGTGCAAGTGCAGGTGGGACACGGGGGAGTAGTGGGTAGAAAGAAGTGGGTGTGGAGGAGAAAAGGGAGGGGCAGGGGGTTTGTTAGACGATTACTAAAATTGGAGAATCCAGTGTTCACATCGTTGGATTGTAAGCTACCCAAGTAGAATTTGAGGTGCTGTTCTTCTAGTTAGGGTGTGACCACAACCTGGCAATGGAGGAGGCCCAGAAAGATCAGGACGGGAATGGGAAGGGGAGTTAAAATGGTTAACGGCTGATAGAGCCAGTAGGCCTTGGCGGACTGAGCGCAAGTGTTTAGCGAAACAGTTGCTGAGTGTACGCTTGGTCCCGCTGATGGGCATGAGGCCACATCGGGAACACGTGATGCAGGAGATGATTTTTGAGGAGGTGCACGTGGACCCCCCTTTATCTTGTTCCCTCAAACCTCAGCTTTGGTGATCTTCAGGTGTACAATGACGAGTAATTCTTCCATCACCCTTAAGTGATTGACGCTATCATGCACATGCACCGCACCTTATCGGAGATTTGGAAAAATATTTGTCATTTACCTGCAGGAAGGTGACTCAACTTGAAGGTCCTATTGTGCAGGTTCGATGTGGCCATTCCCACTCCCTGGCTCTTTCTCAAGGTAACGTCAATCTCGTTGTACAATCAAGTATTTAACCAAGTGTTCTTTATCGCGTCTGTTGTTGGAATTTCTAAATGAAAGCTTTGTTCGATCACTTTAGATTGTACAGTCTATTCCTGGGGACAGAACATTTACGGGCAGCTGGGAATTAAAACAAGCTTGAAGAAGCAGCCCAGTCCACATAGTGTGAGATGTCTGCGTGGGATCCCAGTGGCCCAGATAACTGCAGGGGAAAGTCACAGCTTTGCCCTCTCTCTATCGGGTGCAGTCTACGCATGGGGGAGAAATGACCGTGGACAGCTGGGGCTCAAAGACACAGCAGGTAAGAACACATTGGAGCGGCTTTACCCACAGATGTCAGTAAAGAGAGAGTAAAAAGTGTATAATTGTCAAATGTAGATAGAAACATATAAAATAGGTGGAAATAATAGAAAATGTGGCCCTTCGAGCCTGCACCGCTATTCATTGTGATCATGGCTGATCATCCACAATCAGTAACCCGTGCCTGCCTTCTCCCATATCCCTTGATTCAGCTAGCCCCTAGACCTCTATCTAACTCTCTTTTAAATTCATCCAGTGAATTGGCCTCCACTGCCTTCTGTGGCAGAGAATTCCACAAATTCACAACTCTCTGGGTGAAAACGTTTTTTGCTCATTTCAGTTTTAAATGGCCTGCCCTTTACTCTTAGGCTGTGGCCCCTTGTTCTGCACTCCCCCATCATTGGGAATAATTTTCTTGCACCTAGTTTCTATAAGATACCCTCTCATCCTTCTAAATTCCAGTGAATACGAGCCCAGTCTTTCCAATCGTTCCTCATATGACAGTCCCGCCATCCTGAGGATTAACCTCGTGAACCTACGCTACAATGCCTCAATAGCAAGGATGTCCGTCCTCAAATGAGGAGACCAAAACTGGACACAACACTACGGATGTGGTGTTTAAGAAGGAACTGCAGATGCTGGAAACTTGAAGATAGACAAAAATGCTGGAGAAACTCAGCGGGTGAGGCAGCATCTATGGAGCGAAGAAAATAGGCGACATTTCGGGTCGACACCCTTCTTCCCAGGGCCCTGTACAACTGCAGAAGGACCTCTTTACTCCTGTACTCAAATCTTCTCGTTATGAAGGCCATTAGCTTTCTTCACTTTTTCCTAATCTGACACCATTGAGGCAATAATCTGCCTCCTTGTTCTTGACACCAAAGTGGATAACCTCACAATTTTCTACATTTGTCTCTTGCCCAGAGTAGGTGAATCGAGGACATAGGTTTAAGATGAAGAGGAAAATATTTAATAGGAATCTGAGGGGCAACTTATTTCACCCAAAGGATGGTGGGTGTATGGAAGGAGATGCCAGAGGAGGTATTTGAGGCAGGGACTATCCCAACATTTAAGAAGCAGTTAGATGGTCGATTAGACAGGTACATGGATTGGACAGGTTTGGAGACATATGGACCAAATGCTGGCAGGTGGGACTATTGTAGATGGAACATGATGGCCGGTGTGGGCAAGTTGGGACAAAGGGCCTGTTTCCACACTGTATCACTCTATGACTCTATGTATTAACAGTGGAATAATTATATATTTAAAAAGTATAATTAAATTCTAAAAGAATAAAGAGTGTTTAATTGTCATATGTACCAACAATGGAATAATTACACTCTTACTTGCAGCAGCATAACAAACCTGTAAACACAATACTCATAGATAACATAATAAACAAAAACTAGGTCATAAATTAATAACCCCAATACGTGCAAAAAGGCCCAACGATCCTTAGTGCAACCAAAGACAGCCCATAGTTCACTGTTCAGTTAGTTTTACAGATACAGCATCAAAATAGGCCCTTCAGCCCAACAAGTTCATGCTGACCATCGATCGCCCATTCACACTAGTTTTATGTTATCCCACTTTCTAATATAATAAGGTCATAAGTGGTAGTAGGATTAAGCCATTCAGCCCATCAAGTCTACTCCACCATTCAATCTTTTTCTCCCTCCTAACCCCTTTCTCCTGCCTTCTCCCCATAACCTCTGACACCCGTACCAATCAAAAATCTATCTAGCTCTCCCTTAAAAATATCCACTGATTTGGCCTTGACAGCCTTTTGTGGGAAAGAGTTCCACAGATTCACCACTCTCTGACAAAATTAATTTCTCCTCATCTCCTTCCTAAAAGAACGTCCTTTAATTTTGAAGTTATGACCTCTAGTCTTAGACCTTCCCACTGGTGGAAACATCCTCTCCACATCCACTCTATCCAAGCCTTTCACTATTCTGTATGTTTCAATGAGGTCTCCCCTCATTCTTCTAAACTCCAGCGAGTATAGGCCCAGTGCTGTCAAATGCTCATCATAGGTTAACCTACTCATTCCTGGGATCATTTTTGTAAACCTCCTCTGGACCCTCCCCAGAGCCAGCACATCCTTCCTCAGATATGGTACCAAAAATTGCTCACAATATTTCAAATGAGGCCTTAACAGCACCTGAAAGAGCCTCAGCATTACATCCCTGTTTTTGTATGCAAACCATCTTGAAATAAATGCTAGCATTGAGTTTGCTTTCTTTACTACTGATTCAACTTGCAGATTTACTTTTTGGGAATCCTGCACCAGCATTCCCAAGTCCCTTTGCACCTCCAATTTCTGGATTCTCCTCCCATTTAGAAAATAGTCTCCACCTTTATTCCTTCTCCCAAAATGCATGACTCCACACATTGCTACTCTATATTCCATCTGCCACTTTTCTGCCTACTCTCCCAACCTGCCCAAGTCCTTCTGCAGAGTCCCTGCTTTTTCTACGCTACCTGCATTTCCACCTATTTCTGTATCAGCCGCAATCTTGGCCACAGAATACTTCAATCTCCTCGTCCACATCATTCTCATCTATTCCCTACACACGAGGGGCAATTTACAGAGCTCAATTAACCTACAAATATGTTTTGTAGTGTTCAAGAGCCTGGCGGTTGTTGGGAAGAAGCTGTTCGTGATCCTTGAAGGTCATGGTTTACAGACTCCTGCACTGTTTTTTTGCTCTTGGTTCCATTATCTGACGAATCAGATGTGAAATGGTTCGGATTTCTGAATAGTTGGATTGAGGATTATTTGGAGTTTGACTGAGGCACGGTCCCAGCACTAGTCAGGTCCCATCTTGAACAGCCTGGCACAAGAAACCCATGAGATCCTTGGATCCCCCTCGATTGTTTGCTTCATCCACTGTCCACTTGCTACATTTATCGTCAGTGCTTCTGACTCCATCAAGGGGGAATCCCTGACAAATTGATCCTTCCTTCATTCTTGTTCTGTTGGTTGCCAGTATTCACATCCAATTTTGTAAGATTTTATACACTTCACAGCTGATGAATGGCATAGTTCCTATTAGTACCAGTTAAAAGAACATTGTCATTGCTCATGTTTGTGTGATGGTAGAAATAAGCTTTCTGTCTCTATAATCTTCCGAATGCCAGAAAAACACAACTGCCTGAGCTGATTGCATTTGTATCCAAATTGGTAAATTAAATCTTTAAAATGTCTTTCTACGGTTCACTTTTCTTCTCGTTGTTTCAGGGCGAAATAACACTTGAGATTGAAGCATATTGATAAGAATTTCCCCCATATCTAGATGCCTCAAAACTTCTTCAGTGCTGAAAAAGACACAAACTGCTGGGGTAACTTAACGGTTCAGGCAGCATCTCCGGAGAACATGATCAGGTGACATTTCGGGTCGAGACCGATCTTAAACGTCAACTATCCATGTTTTCCAGAAATGCTGATGACCCGCTGAGTTACTCCAGTACTTTGTGTCTTTATTTGTAAACCTGCATCCGTAGTCCCTTGTATTCCTTCCATTCCTTCCATTGACTCAATTTACACATAATGCTGCCTCAGCCAGGCCACCAGCATAATCAAGGATGACTCCCACCCAGCCACTCCCTTTCCCTCACTCCCTCTCCCATCAAGCAAGAGGTATAGTTGTGTGAAAACGCACACCACCAGATTCAGGGACAGTTACTTCCCAGCTGTTATCAGGCAAATGAACCATTCTACCAACAACCAGAGGACAGTCCTAAGCTACTATCTGCCTCATTGGAGACCCTCAGACAATCTTTACTGGCTTTATCTTACACTCAGCAGAATTCCTGTTATTCCCTTTATCATGAAAAGTATTTCTGCTGACTAGTTGACACGCAACAAAAGCTTTTCACTGTATGTAGGTACACGTGACAATAAAATAAAATAAACTATATCTCCTTTGCTGATGCAGGTTGTTTTTTTTTCAACAGAATGCCACGACCCATGTCTTGTGCAACAACTGAAGAAGCTCAATGTGAAATATATCTCCTGTGGCAACAAACATACTGTTGTTGTAACTAAGGTATGCTTTTGGTTAATATTGTGATCCACTCTATAGCCGCTGACTAATCGGAGAGTTTAGAAGTGAGTTTCAATGATACTTCATTGTCACATGTACCGAGGTACAGTGAAATTCTTTGTTTTGCGTATAATATACAAAGTATGCAAAGAGTTGCCATGTATAGGGTGCAGACAAAGATACAATAGTATTCATTATAGTCCAGATGATCCCTCGTTGATCTCGGTGCACAACTACCCCACCGGATCCCTCCTTGTTCTTGTGTAACAAGAGCAGCAGGAGTAGACCTCTGGCCACTCAGCTATTTAACTTGCTCCACCGTTTAAGATCTGAAGAAGGGTCCCGACCTGTAACGTTGCCTGCCCATTGCCCTACACAGATGCTGTTTGACCCACTGAGCTCCTCCAGCACTCCAGTTTTGACTCATGATTGCAGCATCTGCAGTTCCTTCTGCATCCACTGTTTAATAAAATCTTTATTGATGTGATTGTAACATCAACTCCATAACTTGCCCCTGCCCGCAGTAACCTTTCACAACTGTCCCCACCACACGACTTATTTAGATTCTATCCACCTCATTTTAAGGAAGGAATTGCAAATGACTTCAGAAAGAAAAGAAAATTCATAAAGAAAAAAGGTCCAGGAGATTTCAAGATGTTGTTAAGCTGGAAAGAGTGCAGGGAAGATTTACAAAGATGTTGCCAGGATTCGAGGGTCCGAACTATAGGGAGAGGTTGAGCAGGCAGGGTTTGTATTCCAGCAGTCAATGTCTCATATCTGTTATGATAACCATAACATGGGCACGTGAGTCCTGGCAGTGGGCGGTGGAGGATGGGCTGCGTGAGTCACGGCGGTCAGGTGAGGACTGGGCCGCGGGAAAGCCAAATATCGCTCGGGGACGCGCCGCCGAGAACAAGGAGGGACCCGGCATGGGGATGGGCTGAATGAATTTAAAAAAGGACCTTGCGGGGGAGGGTTGCCGATAGAATAAAGGGAGACCCCAGATGGGAGGGGGCCGAGAAAACAAAAAGGGACCCGTAATGAGGGGCCGCTGAAAACAGAGGGACCATCGGGACTATAATGAATACTGGTGTAACTTTGTTGCACCTTCTACTTGGTAACTCTTTGCACACTTGTGCATTGTATGTAACACTGAATTTCACTGTACCAAAACACATGTGACAATGAAGCACCATTCGTTCATTTATTCATTCATTCATTCTTTCTTTCGTTCAAGTTGGGCCAATAAGGGCCTGTATGCTGTATGATTTAGTGACTCAGTGATTTTGTGTGCAGATTTCACTCCCTTGATGGCTGCTTTAATATTATTATTGTGCATCCCCCAACCCTCCCCATTACAGGATGGAGATGTATTCAAATGTGGAGATGGGAATGTGACCTTTCAAAAGGTGAAGCAAGTCAAGGGCAAGGTTTCCCAGATAGCTTGTGGAAGGTGAGTGGCATCAGTGTTTGACATGCGGCCGGCCTGTCCATTTCTTCAAAGCTACCATTGATTCCAGCCCATTCTGATGAGTCACACACCTCATCAACACAGTATGCAACTCGCCAATGGAGGGGAAAATTTACTTTTAGTCATTGGAGATCGAGAAGAGATAATTAGTTATTGACCATGGAACATAGGAAATGGAATTGTACGGATCACGTGCAGACAGAGGAGATTAGTTTAACTTGGCATTATGTTCGGCACGGGCATTGTGGACCAAAGGGCTTGTTTCTATGCTGTACTAGAGTCATACAGCATAGAAACTGGCCATTCAGACCATTGTGCCTTTGCCAAACAAGTTTCCCCATCTATGCCAGTCCCACCTGCCCGTGTTTTGCCCGTGTATCCCTCTAAACCTTTTCTGTCCGATCACCTGTCCAAATGTATTTTAAATGTTGTTATAGTACCCTGCCTCAACTACCTTCTCTGGCAGCTTGTTCCCTATACCCAACACCATCTGTGTGCATAAGTTGCCCCTCAGGTTCCAATTAAATAATTTCCGTCTCACTTTAAATATATGTCCTCTGGTTCTTGATTCCCCTACTGTGGGTAAAAGATTGTGCGATCATGCTATCTATCCCCCTCATGATCTTTGACACTTCTATAAGATCACCCCTTAGCCTCCTGCGCTCCAGGGAACAAAGTCGTAGCCTGTCTGACCCCTATAGCTCAGGCCCTTAAGTCATAGCAACATCCTCATAAATCTCTGTGTGCTCTTTCCAGCTTAACTACACCCTTCCTTGAGCAAAGTGATGAAAACTGAACACCGTGAAAATCCGGCTAGATCTGCAAATCAAAAATTATTCGATTTTTAAAACGGCAATCTATTTTTAGTCGAGGCCTGTTTTAATCATGATGAAAAAATAGCAGCAACCTAGATGAAGCCTCGACCACGCGGAAACCACTTCCAACCATTAGGGAGAGTGACCAAAAGCTCCGGTGACCTCATGGAAACCTTGGGTGGCAGGCAAGGTCACCAGAGGTTGCTGTTTAGGTCTCCTAAGTGGGACAGGGGCTTAACTCTCCCTGGATCCCACGCAATTTAACATTCCAGAACAAATGGCTTGCTGACATCCATATGGACAATGTCTATGGCTTTGCTCTCATCAATCTTTTTTTGTTACTCGAAAACTTGAATCAGATTGGTAAGACATGATCTCCCATGTACAAAACCATGGTGACTATCCCTAACCAGCCCCTGCCTATCTAAATGCATATATTTCTTATCCCTCAGAATACTCTCCAGTAACTCGCCCTTATAACTGAACCTATCAAATTCCAGTAATAACCTGGTGCATCTTTTCTGCACCCATTCCAGCTTAATAACATCCTTGGGGCTGTTGAGACAAATGCCAACTTTGTATTCCATTATGGTCGTTTAGCTTAGTTTAGAGATACAGCACGGAAACGGGCTCTTCGGCCCACCGGGTCCGCGCCGACCAGCGATCCCCGCAGTATCCTACACACACTAGGGACAACTTTTACATTTACCAAGCCAATTTACCTACATACCTGTACGTCTTTGGCGTGTGGGAGGTAACCGAAGATCTCGGAGAAAACCCACGCAGGTCACGGTACGTAGTCAGGATCGAATCCAGGTCTCCGGCGTTGCAAGCGCTGTAAGGCAGCAATTCTACCACTGTGCAACCGTGCTGTTGCTGGTGAATTCAAATGGATCTGGAATTTTAATAAATAAGGCTAGTCTTGGTAATGGAAAATGGGAAATGTTTAGATTGTTAAGACCCCATCTGCTTTGATAATAATCGCCATAGAAGGAAATTTGCCATCTTGGTCTGTCTTATGCATGTACCTATGTAAAAGTCTCCTCAATGCCACTTATATGTGAATCCACGCCCACCAACCTGGATTGACATGAACTGCTGTGTCAGTTCAGGGCAATTCAGGATACCAATAATTGCTGGCATTCTCTACATCCTGTGAACAATCAAATTAAAAAAATAGATTTCAGAAAGTCAGTAAAACCAGCAGCCAATACTCATGCAAATAGTGTTGATGCTTGAATGTTGTTCTTTTAACTGTTTTGATTAGTTCTGGAATTTTTAAGGGCACCTTTGCAAATGACAGCTTCATGTTTTATGCATCTTTAAGTACAAATCAGTGATATACATGTCCACCACCGATTTTCCAGCAAACTTCCTTTGATCCGGATAAAATCCAAAGAGCACACTTGAATCCCCCCTCGCAAAACACCCCTAAAAATGTGGGTCGGCCGATCTTGATTGCAGCGGTACTTCCCCGGCTGATCAGCAGGATATATTTTCCCCCTGTGACCCGTGCTCTGGAACTCTGGCCCAGCCAGAGCCGGCAGATCCGTTCCCATAACCGACTTCTGAGGCCAACTTTGTGAGCCGGTATCTCGGCCACCCGACTGCCTAGGTGGACTGTGCTTGTACCGTTCAATTCCTCTTGGAGGCCGTGACCTTTGTGACTTCGGCAATACGGATAATCCAGCAAATCCTTGGAGCCAAGGGTACTGGAAAATCAGTAGTGGACCTGTATAAATTATTGTGACATAGTAACCAATTTAATAGATTTTGGAGAGCATGAGATAATGTTCTGGACATTGAAATGTACCATCTAAATCCAAGGTAGAAGGCAACAAAATTGATTCATTACACACACACACACACACACACGCACACGCACACGCACACGCACGCACACACACGCACACACGGTGATCTTATTTGTAAACTTGTGTTGTTTAGCTTCCACACACTCGCCTACATCCCCTCCTCTGATCTTGTGGTTTCCTTTGGCTCTGCAAACCGAGATAAAACGAAGAAAGGGTCATCAAGAGACCAAGTTTATCAAGGTAACCATACTACAGGAACTCACTCCTGACTTTATATTTAGTTTTCACCCTGTAATATTTTAACACATTTGGTGAGATGAGGTCATAGAAACATAGAAAATAGGTGCAGGAGTTGGCCATTCGGCCCTTCGAGCCTGCACCGCCATTCAATATGATCATGGCTGATCATCCAACTCAGTATCCTGTACCAGCCTTCTCTCCATACCCCATGATCCCTTTAGCCACAAGGGCCACATCTAACTCCCTCTTAAATATAGCCAATGAACTGGTCTCAACTACCCTCTGTCGCAGAGAATTCGACAGATTCACCCCTGTGTAAAAAATGATTTTCTCATCTCGGTCCTAAAAGACTTCCCCCTTATCCTTAAACTGTGGCCCCTTGTTCTGGACTTCCCCAACATCGGGAATAATCTTCCTGCATCTAGCCTGTTCAACCCCTTAAGAATTTTGTAAGTTCCTATAAGATCCCCCCTCAATCTTCTAAATTCTAGCGAGTACAAGCCAAGTCTAACCAGTCTTGCTTCATATGAAAGTCCTGCCATCCCAGGAATCAGTCTGGTGAACCTTCTCTGTACTCCCTCTATGGCAAGAATGTCTTTCCTCAGATTAGGAGACCAAAACTGTACGAAATACTCCAGGTGTGGTCTCACCAAGACCCTGTACAACTACAGTAGAACCTCCCGGCTCTTATACTCAACCTCCCTGCTCTTATACTCAATTTCGCTCTTCGTCTAACTGGCGATTATAGAAACGTTATTTCCTTGGTTCCTTCTCAACTTTCATACATTTGTTGGTGGAATGACGATGTTAGCAGGAGACTTTGAATCCTTTGTCTTCTCCACATCACTTCCAGCCTTGGTTACTGTCTCCACCTTTCTCTCCCCCATCTGACTCGTCTCCCAATCAACCTGAATCCATCCACCTATCACTTGACATCTCTTGCCCTACCACTTCACCTCACCTCTTTCAATCATCTGATAGGCTTGGATAGAGTGGATGTGGAGGGCTTCGACAGAGTGTATGTGGAAAGGGTGTTTCCACCAGTGGGAGAGTCTAGGATTAGAGGACTTAACCTCAGAATTAAAGGACATTCCTTTAGGAAGGAGATGAGGAGGAATTGATTTTGTCTGTGTGTGGTGAATCTGTGGAATTCTTTGCCACAGAAGGGTGTGGAGGACGTTAATGGATATTTTGAAGGCAGAGATAGATAGATTCTTGATTAGTACGTGTGTCAAGGGTTGTGGGGAGAAGGCAGGAGAATGGAGTTAGGAGGAAGAGATAGATCAGCCATGATTGAATGGTGGAATAGACTTGATGGGCCGAAAGACCTAATTCTGCTCCTTTCACTTATTCCTTATGACCTCATGATCCATCTCCCCTCTACTCCATTAGTCTGAAGAAGGATTCCGACCAGAAATGTTGTCTGTACATTTTCCTGCCACCTGACTTGCTGAGTTCCTCCAGCTTTTTGTCATTTTGGCCAAGCTACCAATATCTTCAATCTCTTGTGTCTGCAAAGTTTTGAATATGTCAGTCCAATATGGTACCATCTGATTTTCATTTTTTCCTTTCGATTTTCACCTTTTTGCCTGCATTATTTTTATACACCGACAATCATTCATCATAGGCCAGTTACCTATAGATCCAGCCATTTGGATTACAGATTTTTGACATTCCCCAGGTGCACCAGAGCCCCAGAAGAGGGGTATGTAAGGATGTTCATCTCCAGGAGCTAAGGCAGCTCCAGCTGGTGGTGAAAACATGCAGGCACAAGTATAGCAGGAAGTACAGTGAAGATCGAACAGTACAGGTCCTCTCGCCCGCAATGTCTTACCGAACATGATGACTAGACCAACTCTAATCTGCTTACACATAATCCATATCCTGCACATCCATGTGCCTGTCCAAAAGTCTCTGAAATGCCACTATCATATCTGCCTCCATCTCTACTCGCAGCAGTGCATTCCAGGAACTCACCATCATCTAAAATCAAGACCACGTTCCTGGTTTTTCCCCATATCCCTTGATTCCATTAGCCCGAAGAACTAAATCTAACTCTCTCTTGAAAACATCCAGTGAATTGGCCTCCACTGTTGTCTGTGGCAGAGAATTCCACACATTCACAACTTTCTGGGTGAAAAGGTTTTTCCTCATCTCAGTCCTAAATGGCCTACCACTTATTCTTGAACTGTGACAACTGATTCTGGACTCACCAAACACGGGGAACATTTTTCCTGTATCGAGCCTGCCCAATCCTTTAAATTTTTTATATGTTTCTCCCCTCTCATCCATGAGAGATCCCCTCTCATCCATCTAAATTCCAGTGAATACAAGCCCAGTCAACCCATTCTTTCATGAAATGTCAGTCCCGCCATTCCAGGAATTAACCTGGTGAACAATACAGATATCGTTCTGGTAAACCACCATGCTGCCTTTCCGAAGCCTCCACATCTTACCAGTAATGGGGCGTCCAGAAATGCATGTGATACTCAAATACAGCCTATCCAAAACTTTATGGAATGACAACATGACTATCTGATTTTAGAGTGCATAACTTTCAAGCTTTAATAATCCCACATAAATAAAGAGTTAACAGATCCTGTGGCACAGTTTCTGCTTTCATCAAATTTATTAAGGCATGGCAGCACCTAGTCTCTCTGATGAACGTGAAAGATCATCTCATCCCCCCCAAATCCTTTTCAGTAAAACTTTAAGCCCCTTTCCCACTTAATTGTCCTCAGCACGCTAATTACGCGAGCTTGTGGTTGCGTTGAGGCGCGACGTTCCCGCGAAGGTCGCGCGCGACTTCATTCGCCCGCACAGCCGTCTGGAGCGCATGACGCAATTTGAAGATGGACCCAAAATGCAGGAGTAACTCAGCGGGACCGGCAGCATCTCTGGAGAGAAGGAATGAGTGATGTTTCGTGTCGAGACTCTTCTTCAGTCTGAAAGAAGGGTCTTGACCCGAAACGTCACCCATTGCTTCTCTCCAGAGGTGCTGCCGGTCCCGCTGAGTTACTCCAGCATTTTGCGTCTATCTTCAATTTTCTTGGCCCCGCTCTGGTAGTAGAACTGGGGACGGATCCGGTCCGCAACGGTCGTGAGCCCCAGGCCGAGCTCGGCGATCGTTTGCCTGCTTCTGCTGCTGTTGAAGGTGAGACGTTGCGTCGCGCCAGGGTCTTGGGCCTGTCCCACTTTGGCCGTCAGTTCTGCGACAGGCCGTTGGCGTGCGAAGATTTTGTTCACTACAAAAATTTCGGAGCGCCGCGCGATGTCTCGCACAACTACATACCCCTCCGCGCTTCTCAGTGGGACCTGCCCCGCGCCGCCATACGATGCCCCTGCGCCTCAACGTGACAACGAGGTCGCGCAATTTGTGTGCCAAGGACACGTAAGTGGGACAGGCCCTTTACTATTACTGACTTATAGTTCCCAGAATTTCTTTCCAACCTGTCTTAAATAGAGACACAACATCACATGTTTTTTTAGAAGATCATGCAAGTTATAGAGTTATAAGTCATTGGAGCAGAATTTGGCCATTCGGCCCATCGAGTCTACTCCACCATTCCATCATGGCTGATCTATCTTCCACTCTCAACGCCATTTTCCTGCCTTCTCCCCATAATGTTTTAACACATGTACTAATCAAGAATCTGTCAATCTCCGCTTTGTGTCATGCAGCATGGAAACTTGTCCATGCCCCGGCCTTAGTTGGATAGGATACCCATCAAAGCTGGTCCAAATTCCTGCGTCTGGCCCATATCCTTCCTATCCATGTACCTGTCCGAAAATGCCTTCAAATCTTTGTTATTGTGAACGTTATCAATGGCCTTCCAGACATCAATAAGATTTGACAAGCAGTTTATTTAGTCGTTTCACATTGATGTATGTGGGAGCTGGCTGTCTGCGGATTGGATGCTGTGGGTGTCTCCATTAAGGCAGATTGATTTCAGATCACCCTCAACAAACTTTAAAATGTCAGGCCTCTACTGTTGAGTAAGAATGGACATGGTTTGCTCCAAAACTGTTTCATTGGCTGCATGGAGTTTTTACAACAGATCAGAGGGGATTTATAAGGTGCTATCAAAATGCAATTCATTATTTTTCCAGTTGAAACTCTTGATGTATTTCTAGATTAATTAGTTTACTAGTGATGGCACAGTGATAGAGAGGATAACAACATAAGTTTGATCCTGACCTCTGTGAGTGCATGGGATCATGTCCTGGCATCTTCCACATCCCGAGGACATGCTGGTTGGTTGTTGGTCAACAAGGTACTGTTTATTAAACCTAGTGCTGATGAATGGAAGGAGAAAAGGCACTTGGACAGGTACATGGATAGGAAACGTTTAGAAGGATTTGGGCCAAAAGCAGGCAAATTGGACTAGCTTAGATGCGGCATCTTGGTGAGCATGGACGAGTTGGGTTGAAGGGTATGTTTCCGTGCTGTACGAATGTGACTTTCTGACTCTAATCGGGGTTGTTAATGGGCACGCGAGTGAAGAAAGATTATAGAAAAGTAATTGGGGAAATGGGAATGATAGGATTACTCAAAGAACCAGCATGGACAGGATGGGAGAATGGACTCCATCTATATCATTAAGAAATATTATTAAAATGGGAATGCATGTGTGAAGTTCGAAATATAATGATTTTACCTAACTTGTGTTTCTTACAGAGTCACACAATGCCAACGTTTACAAGATCTTTGCAGGAGCAAACATGAATTTTATTCAGACTCGGGTAAGTTCTTCGAGCTTTGTACTAGATATCAAGGCCATCTTTTGTTTCATTGATAAACACAGCATGGAAACAGACACTTCAGCCCACTGAGTTTATTCGGATCATCAATCTCCCATTCACACAAGTTCTATGTTATTCCACTATCTGATCCAATCCCAGCACACAAGGAGCAATTTACAGAGGCCAATTAACCTGCAAACCCACACATCCATGGGGTGTGGGGGGAAAACGGAGCATAGTCATACTGCATGGAAATAAGCGCTTTGGCCCAATTTGCCCACACTGGCATGCATTTGGCCTGCATTTGCCCCATGTCCCTCTAAACCTATCCTATCCATGTACGTTGTGATAGTACCTGCCTCAACTACTTCCTCCGGCAGCTCGTTTCATATACCTACCACCTTTTGTGTTAAAAAAAAAGTTACCCCTCAGGGTTTTACCCGATCTTTACCCCCTCACCTTAAACCTATGTTCTCTGGTTCTTTAGCCAGCAGGTGGTGCATCTGTGGAATTCAGACAATTGTGGATGCCGTCAATGGGTATTTTTAAGGCAGAGATAGACAGATGCTTGATTAGTACGGGTGTCAGGGGTTATGTGAAGAAGGCAGTAGAAAGGTGTTAAGAGGAAAAGATAAATCAGCCATGATTGAATGGCGGAGTAGACTCGATGGGTCGAATGGCCTCATTCTGCTCCTAACACTTATGTTTCCTGCATCTGCCATTCCTTGTGTCTCTATCCTTGTTCATCTTTCCTGTTTTCATCTACCCATTGCCGGCACACCTGTATATCAAATTATAACAGGCATAGATAGATAGGGTAGAGATATGATTAATTTTAACATTGGCTCTGACAAGTGGGACCAGCAGCTGAGGGAGGTGGAGAAGGAACCTCCAGGCTGGTATGAAGCACCATGACACCACGTGGTTCAAGACCCTGGAGGGCAGGTGCAGACATCACAAAATGGTCAATGGCAACAGAACACACGCCCCAATCCAACGGCCAGGGAGAACCTCACCTGTGGAAGCTGTGGGTGGGTCTGCTATAGACAGGAGAACCGGAGAGGAGGACGGAGGGAGTCGGCAAAGAGTGAGTGCAGATAGGAGAATGAACCGGGCTCTTGCCTCCCGAGGCTCGCTCAAGGTCGACTCTGGGAGTGGCCCCCGCAGCACAAAGACTGAAGGCGGCCCGGCGAGGAGAGGAACGACGGTTTACTGGATGATCCAGACGGAGGTGATGGCTGGAGGCCCGGCAGCAGCCTGGGGCTCACCTGAATCGGGCACCGCTCCAGGAGACCCAGCGCGCGGACTGGGCTGGACTTTGAAAATGGCACCAAAACCTGGCGGCTCTTGCATACAGTCTCAGTGGACTATTTCTATACACTTCGTATTTATTGGGGATTGTGCTGAGGCATGGCAATACTTTACTGAACTGTATGCAGAAAAATAATTTCCCTGTGCATATGTACATGTGGCAATAAAGAACCAATCAACCTTGGTTTCTGTTCCTCTGGCCTCTGCTTCCTATCCCTTCCCTCACCTGGGACCATCTGCCCATCATCCCTCCCTTATCTGTTTCCACCTATACTTCATCAGGCTCTGTGTGTGATCTACCCCCGTCCACTCCCCCAATCTCATCATATCTTGCCTGATTCCATCTATCACCTACCAGCCTCTGCCACACTCTTCCTTCTCACCCCCTTATGTAGATGGTTTTCCTTCCACACTCTCAGGCCACAGCAAAAAGTTGACCATCTCTATTCTTCCACAGATGCTGCTTGACCTGCTGAGTTCCTCCAGCAGTTTGTTTTGTGCTTCCAGAATAAGCTCCTGGTTCTAGATCTTCCAGCCTCAGAAGAATCATCAAGGGCTTGCTGTTGTGTCTTTTATCCATTCAACCACTCTCCATTTATGCCCAATTTCATAGACTGATTCCTCTAATTGTTGACTTTCTCTTTCAGCTTGACCTTGGCTGCACAGAGAACACAAAGCAGATACTCACATTGGATGAAACTATTGTTGAGAGATGGATCAACAACGGGCATGGAAAAAATGCAGAAAAGTAGGCGTTCTTTATATATTTTTTGGTTTCTATCCTCAGTCTTTGTCAACAGATATTTTTGCGCCTAGTCATACAGTGTGAAAAACAGGCCCTTCGGCCCAACTTGCCCACACAGACCAACATGTCCCATCTACACTTGTCTCACCTGCCTGCATTTAGCCAATGTTGGCCTAAACCTGTCCAATCCATGTACCTGTCTAAATGGTTCTTAAACATTGTGATAGTACCTGCGTCAACTACCTCCTCCGGCATAGACCCACCTCCCTTTGTGTGAAAAGTAACAATTGAAAATATCTGTGATCATGTGTAAATTCTCTTCAGCGGGTCACTCAAGGCTTAATTGCTGGAGAACTTGTCTTTTGTTTTGTTGAGAAATAATATACTGGATTTATAAGGCACAAAAGAGGACCACTCAGTCTTTTGAGTTTGTGACAGCCCAGGTTTTGAAAAGGCTGCTCACTTTATCCTTAATCCTCATAGATTAATAACATTTTCCTCTTCAAGTGCATCTATTTATAAATTAATATTTGGTCTATTTGTATGAAATTTTGAGGCAACGTATTTTAGATCAAAATAATTTGGAGCGCTCGTTTTAGTGTGGATTTTCCCAGTGTGATGACTTCACAACCCTGGAAGTACTAATGCAGCTGATTTGCCAATAAGAAAGCACATGCAGTAAAGTTTAGAGGGATATGACTCAAACCATATGAAAGGGACCAGCTTAGATGAGCACTTGGTCGGCATGACTAGTTGGGCCAAAGGGCCTGTTTCCATGCTGTATGGCTCCACATAGTTCAGTCCGAACAATACCCTCAGTTTTCTTCCATCAGGCTCCTGGAAATCCTTTAGTTGGAGAGCACCTGTAGTCAGGATGGAACCAGGGTCTCTACTGCTGCACCACCCTGCTGCTCAACACTCCTGTTCATCTCCAACCTCTGTCCACCCATCTGCCGATCACAACTCCTCACACCTGTAACCACCTAATATCACTTCACAGGATTTGTCCCACCTCCACTTCTCCTTTCCTACTTTCTCCCTCCTACGATCTACCTGGCGAATGGTCTCAACCCAAAACATCACCTATCCACGTCCTGCAGAGATGCTGCCTGACCCGCTGAGCTAGCCCAGCGCTTTGTGTTTTGCTCAAGATCTTTCCTTGTCCTGCTTCCAGAGCCTCTACTAACCTTTGCAAATGACTGCAATTGACAGGAAGTAAAATCACTTTTAGGAAGGGCAGTTTTAGATTTTTATTTGCTAGAGTTTACTTTGCTTTAATTTAGAGATCACAATATTAAACGAGCAATTGAACACTTTTTGTCTTTCCTATGATAGTGAAATTGATCTGATATTTTCTTCGCCATCCTGTCTTGTTGGGAGCTTCCTCAAGCCAAGGTGAGTGGAATAAAATCTTCACAGTTTAATGAATGTGAATGTGGACAAACATCAATAAGCTGCAGATGTTGTAAATCCAATATAAAAATAGAGAATGCTGAAACAACTCAGCAGGTCAGACAGCATTTCTGGGGAAAGACAGAGCAAATGTTTCAGACGATAGAAGGTGGGGTATCCTGGAAAGTAAATTCTCTCCCATTCTCCACAGATACAGCCAAGTGCATCCAGAATTTTTATTTTAGTCTTGTTGCACTTCAAGGTGTGAAAAAAGCTGGAGTAACTCAGCGGGTCAGGCACAATCTCTGGAGAAAAGGAATAGGTGAAGTTTCGGGTCAAGACCCGTCTTCAGACTGCGAGTCAGGGTTCAGGGAAATGAGAGATAGGAAAATGTACATAGAACAAATGAATGAAATGTATGCAAAAGGACAAATCAAAGCGAGCAAAAATAATCAAGGGAAGGTGGAGCCCACAATGATCCATTGTTGGTTGTGGAGAAGGTGATAACAAGTGGATACAAACAGTGTAAATCAGCAGGTTGACAGTGAAACTAGTACAACGACTAGGGTGGGGAATGGATGGCGAGAGAGGGAATGAAATGAGATACTGATCTTCAGATCATCCGAAAGATTGGTAAACTTGCGTTAATTGCTTGGAGCATTGAATATAAAATTTAGAAAGTCACTTTACAGCTCTAAAATAATGTTTATTAACTGCATGTCCCACTATGGGAAAATACAGGTTTTTATTAATAGGGTAAAAACCCAGCAAGATCAAAAATAAAATTTTGTGTATAACCATAATGCCACAAGTTTGGAGAACATTTAAAATATAAGATATGGAATTCTAGGTGATTCATTTACCTGTATTGCAAATATTATGTATGGGAAGGAACTGCAGATGCTGGTTTAAACCGAAGATAGACACAAAAAGTTGGAGTAACTCAGACACCATCTCTGGAGAGAAGGAATAGGTGACGTTACGTGTCGAGATCCAAGAAGGGTCTTGACCCAAAACGTCACCTTTTCCTTATCTCCACAGGTGCTGTCTGGCCCTTGTAAAATATGTTGTGGATGTATGGTAAGTTTTAATCTTCACATTACAGTGATGGAGACCAGTGCAATGTCGACTTGGAATCTGCCAGAGAAATATTTAAGAAGCTTACTGAGAAAGACTGGGTTGTCGATGAGGTAAACATTTGCAGCATTTCATTTGGGTGACTTGGTTATGATTTCACCGTATGAAAACTGGACATCCATAACCATGCAAAATACATACCTGCATTAACTATTTAATTCTCACTATAATTTACAGGAAATCAGATTATTAGAATGCAGTCATTAAGCCGGATGGAGCTATTCATGTCATTAACCATTCATGTCAAAGACTTTTTGTCACTGTGATGATCAAAACATAAAGTGCTGGAGGAACTAACTGGGTCAAGCAACATCAGTGGAGGGAATGGACAGGTGACATTTTTGGTTGGGACCTTTCTTCAGACACTTCAGACAAGTCGCCTGTCCATTCTCTCATCAGAATAAGGAAATCATAGGGGAATCAAGAACCAGGGGACATAGTTTTAAGGTGAAGGGGGAAAGATTTAAGGGGTAACTTTTTTACACAAAGGGTGGTGGGTGTATGGCACAGGAGGCTGTTTAGACACGTACTATCGCAACATTTAAGAAACATTTAGACGGTTACATGGTTGGATAGCTTTAGAGGGATATCGGCCCAACACAGGCAGGTTGGACGAGTGTAGATGAGATATGTTGATCGGCGTAGGTAAGTTGAGCCAAAGGGCCTGTTTCCATATTGTAAACTCAATGACTATGATTATATGGCTCTATGAATCTTATGAGATGAAAGTGGGACAACATAGAACCACTATGAATGAATGGCAGCGTGGACAATGGGCTGAAGGGCCTGTTTCCATGCTGTTTCTGTGAAACTAAATCTAAAACTATGCTGTTTGTTTGCAAGGTCATAAGTAATAGGAGAAGAATTAGGCCATTCAGCCCATGAAGTCTACTCCGCCATTCAATCATGGCTGATCTATCACTCCCTCCTAAACCCATTCTCCTGCCTTCTCCCCATAACCCCTGACGCCTGAACTAATCATGAATCTATCTATCTCTGCCTTAAAGGCATCTTTAACTTTCTCCGTATCCTGTAAAGCAGTTTACATTAAGGCTGTCTAACCTCTGTGATGGATTTATTTTGAAATATGGTGATTAATGGAGATGTATTTGATAAGCTCCAAGGACAGCATGTTGGTGCAGCAGTTACTGTTGCCTCTAAGATTTAAGGGATCCAGGTTCGATCCTGCCCTTGTATGTTGTCCACATTCTTCCTATGACTGCATTTCAGTTGGCACTCCATTTTTCTTTTGCTTTCTGTAGGTTAGTGACAAAAGATTCAAAGATGAGTTGATGGATCTGTGAGAGTTGTAACTTTATGAGACTCTGTGTGCTGAAGGGCCTGTCCTGCAATGTGCTGTTCTGTGTTCTATGAAATAATAGAGGGGAAGTGAGACTGATGAGGTTGGGAAATGGTATGGTAATAAGTCGGGGTGGCACAGTGGCACGGTGGTAGAGCTGCTGCCTTACAGCACCAGACACCGAGGATCGATCCTGACTAGGTGCTGTCTGTACAAAGTTTGTACCTTCTCCCTGTGACCACGTGGGTTTCCTCCCACATCCCAAAGACGTTCGGGTTTGAAGATTAATCTGCCTCTGTAAATTATCCCCAGTATGTAGGATAGAACTAGTGTACGTGTGATTTCTGGTCGGAGTGGACTTGGTGGGCCAAAAGGCCTATTTCTGTGCTGTTACTAAAAACTAAAACTAAGGTCAAGAAGCATTTGTTTTACAGATAACGTCAAGCCTGGGATCAAATTTAATTCCAAAACTTGGGACGTCTTGCCAAGACGAAGAAGCTTTGATGATTTACCTGATTCTACCAGAGTGCTCTATAATGCAGAGTGAGAATAACATCAACACTTTGGTTGCCGGCTTTGTTAAAGCTCTCGCATGTCTGGATCCTGCCTCAAAAACTACACTGGGTAAGAGAGCCAAGTCAAGTCAAGCCAAGCCAAGCCAAGCGGCACAGTGGTAGAGTTGCTGCCTTAAAGCCCCGGCTTCGATCCTGACTCTGGGTGCTGTCTGTACGGAGTTTACACTTTCTCCCTATGACCACTTGGGTTTTCTCCGGGTGCTATGATTTCCTCCCACACTCCAAAATCATACAGGTTTGTAGGTTAAGTGACTTTGGTCGAAAAAATGTAAGTTGTCCCTGGTGTGTAGGATATTGCTGGTGTATGGGGCGATCGCTGGTGGGCACAGATTCAGTGGGCCAAATGGCCTGTTTCTGCGCTGTATATCTAAAGTGAAGTCTAGAGTGAAGTGTGGCTCTTGTGCACGCATTTACTGATGGAGATTGAAGCAGGTTGGTGAAATAAGCAGGAATTTCAAAGCTGCTCCATTGAATTGACCCTTATGTGAATGAAAAATCTGCAACTGTTTGATAAAGTGGGGATGATGTTCGGTCAGAAATGTTCTCTCAGTCTCTTGCATCTATGGGAAGAGATCACTGAGCCACCGACAGTTTTAAACCTTCACTGACCACAAGTGATGGTACCTGATGACTGGAAGACATATTTATCCAAGAACTTAAAAATAGCTGAGTGGGACAAGATGAACTGCTTACTACCTATTGACAGGCCCAGCAAGTTGCAGCATATAAAAAGGGGAGGCATGCTCTTGCAGAGCAACATTATTGGAAGTGGAAGTGCAAAGCTTGAGATCTAAATGCAGAGGCTTTGACAAGGTGGTTCAGAGACAACAAGACTAGTCACAGTCTTTTCCTTTTCTCTCTTACAATCCAATACTAACTTCAGCGGTAGAAAGGGCCATCAATGGAGTGGTATGTGATCTATAGGAGTCAATGTCCTTGACAAGTATGTTTGCATATGGGGCTTGTTCTTGTCAGACCATGGGAGATAGTCCGACTTTGCATGTCAGGCAGTTTGGATTGTTTTGGGTCTATGCATTACTTGAATTATAGATGTGTTTGGAGGGTGAGTTTTGGATTTAGGTTTATTATTCCCATGTGTACAGAGATACCATGGAAAGTCAAAATGTCCGAACCTGTGGTTCCTTTTATTCATTTCTAGTGATACAGCTTTGAAACAGGCCCATCAAGTCCGCACTGACCAACGATCACCTCGTACACTAGTTCTACCCTACACACTAGGGACATTTTGCAGAAGCCTATTAACCTACAAACCTACACGTCTTCGGAAAGTGCGAGGAAACCAAAACACCCGAAGAAAACACACGCAGGTCACGGGGAGAGCGTACAAACCACGTACATTCACAGCAGCGGTAGTCAGTACCGAACCCGGGTCTCTGGCATTGTAAGGCAGCAACTGTACCACTGCATCACTGAAACATAGAAAATAGGTGCAGGCAGGGGTTGGCCATTCGGCCCGTCTAGCCATCACTGCCATTCAATATGATCATGGCTGATCATCCTGCTTTCTGCTTTCTCCCCAAATCTCTTGATTCCGTTAGCCACAAGAGCTATATCTAACTCTATCTTGAAAACATCCAGTGAATTGGCCTCCACTGCCTTCTGTGGCATACAATTCCACAGATTCACATCTCTCTGGGTGGAAAAGTTTTTCCTCATCTCAGTCCTAAATGGTCTACCCCTTATTCTTAAACTGTGACCCCTGGTTCTGGACTCCCCCAACACGGGGAACGTTTTCCTGCATCTAGCCTGTCCAATCCCTTGAGAATTTTATGTTTCTATAAGATATCCTCTCATCCTTCTAAATTCTAGTGAATATAAGCTCATTCCTTCATCATATGTCAGTCCCGCCATCCCGGGAATTAACCTGGTGAAGCTATGCTGCACTCCCTCAATAACAAGAATGTCCTTCCTCAAATTAGGAGACCGAAACTGCACATAATACCACAGGTGTGGTCTCACTAAGACCCTGCACAACTGCAGTAGGACCTCCTTGCTCCTATACTCAAATTCTCTCGCTCTGAAGGCCAACATACCATTAGCTTTCTGAGGAGTACTGAGGATGATTACTGTTGCAACAACACATCGTCAGTTGGGTAAAGCTAACCAGTCTCACGACAGACACAGAAAGCTGGAGTAACTCAACAGGTCAGACAGCATCTCTGGAGAAAAGGAATAGGTGACGTTTTGGGTCGAGACCCTTCTACTGACCCAGCTCACATCTCACTACAGTCTAGACCCAGCTTGCATTCCCTACAAGTGAATGAGCAATCCAATGCTTGGTGAATTCTTCTTCACAATAATAGGAAGAGCCAACATCGAAGGAGCAAAAAGTGATGTTATGATCGCTTGGCTGCCACAAGCTGGCGTGGATTTTAAGTTTAGGTTCAGGTTTATTATTGTCATGTGTATCGAGATACTGTGAAAATCTTTGTTTTGCATGCCATCTAAACAAATCAGATAATACTACACATAAATACAATCAAGCCAAATTATTTTTGGTCAGTGATGAGTTTTTATACCCAAGGTAATTTTGAAATATAATTTTTGAAAATTCTTTATGTATATCTATGAAATGGCACAAAACATTTAATATATATTTCTTGAAGAGCCGTATGCCTCATGAAGTTTGAATTTTGGATCGTTTCCAATCGTTGATATTTGTACCAGAGGTCTTCTACTGGACTCTGCTTCTGGAATGCTGTTCTGGTGACTCAGGACTATCTTCTAAATGAGCTTTGCTTTGCTTGCCAGTCAAGTCTAATTTCGGTTGTGTTTCTGCACCACCCATCTGAATCTCAAATGCAACTAGCAATCAGCTCTCTGTAGGAGTTTTTTGCTACTTTTGCTACATAATTGCAGGTGCTACCTTACCGTTTTGAAAAGAATATATTTTCTAACGAGAATTGAAGCAGAATTGTACAGTAAGGAGATACAAGAAACTGCCGGTGTTGGAATCTTGAGCAAAATACAAAATGATGGAGTGACGCAACAGGCCAGGCAGCATCTGTGGATGGTTTAGGTGGTGTTTCAGGTCGGGACCCTTCCTCAGACTGAGTAGGGGGAGAAAGCTGGAAAAGAGGTGGGGTGGAATAAAGTCTGGCAAGTAATAGGTGGAAACAGGTGAGTTGGCGGCGGGGGGGGGGGGGGGGGTGTTTGGCAGTTGGGAGGACTTGGGCTGGAGATGAAAAGGAGACAAATGCGTATTGGATAATGAGAGGAGGAGTGAAATGTAAAGCCAGAGGGAGGGTTATAGATGGAAGGGGATGGTGGGGAGAAAGAGTGGCGGTAACGGTTTTGCGGGATGGGGGAACAGGAAAGAAAGAGGTGGAAGGAGGGTCGTTAATTATTGTAACTGTCCTCCCTACGTGATTGTTAACAGTAGAACGTAGATTGACAGCCAGCCAAACTCGATTCAATAATCAAACGCGAGTCAGGAAGTTAGCATCTCAGCTCTTAAGTTTAAGACTTTCCAGTGCTGTCACATTCTTATCATTGAAAAACGAGTGAAAACTATAAAGGAAAAGGAAGATACACAAATTACTCTCCTTTGCAGAAATATACATTTAGATAGAAATAAACAAATCTTCTAACACAGTGAAACATGTATGGCAAATGTATAATAAACAATATACTTAAATCCATCATTGCCTATTTCCTTCGCTCCATAGATGCTGCTGCACCCACTGAGTTTCTCCAGCATTTTTGTGTACCTTTGATTTTCCAGCATCTGCAGTTCCTTCTTAAACACTTTGACTACTTCCTGCTTCCTACTTCCTGTGTGCAACTGACCTTTCACAATAAAGGTCCAACAGATGGCGCTATTGCACATAAATTCAAGCAGAGGACAGAATTATTATAATTGGAGAACTCAATGATGTGGATCACTATCTCACCCTGAAGAAAACTGGTGGCGCCAGCAATGGCTGCCTCACCATCAGTCAGTCTGTCCTTACTTTCTTTGTGTTTTAATTGTGTGTTAAATGGATGTTTTTAGTGTTGTTCAGTTTGTTTTATGTGGGGGTTTGGGGAAACTTTTTCTAATCTCACGACGGAGATGCGATGTTTTTTTTTTGCGTATTGTATCTCCGTCCACATTGCGTCCTAACATCGAGGAGTTTGCAGCCTTTGCTGGAGACCGACCGGGAGCTCCATCGCGGGAGCTTGCGGACTTTAACATCACGGAGCCCGGGGTCTCTGGTCAGAGACCAATTTCGGGAATTCCAAGCCGCGGGAGTTTCGACCGCCCCGACGCGGGAGAGGAAGGGGAAGAAAATTGGACTTTTTTGCCCTCCATCACAGTGAGGAATGTGGGGAATTCGCTGTGGTGGATGTTTATATTAACTATTATGTATTTGTGTGTCTTATTGCATTTTTTTTCGTATGGCTGTATGGTAATTCGCATATTACTGTACCTTAATAGGTACACGTGACAATAAAAGACCTTTGAAAGCTTTGAAACCTTTGAATGCTGGCCTACCAGTGATGCCCTAAAGAATTATGTAATTATTGAAATCATCTAGATTCAACTCCTGCAGAAATGGTAGAGAAGGATGTTCCTGTCAATGATACTAATAATTATTATTATATACATATTCTGTGAATATCCTTGCCTTATTAATTTGAGAGTAGCCAATTATGTGTTTTCTTTTTAACCATTAGGAAAATACTGGTCGACCCTGAAATCATCCAACCTGAATGTACTTGTCCAGATGATTAGGACTCTGTTGATCAACCGGATTAAAGAGCTTAATTTATTCCTACGGCTTAACGAGCACCTCCAGGTTCAGCAATGTCCAATTGGTCTAAAAGAGGTTCTGGACGTAATGGAGTTGGTTTACAAAGTAAGTCATAAGAAATAGAAACATAGAAAATAGGTTCAGGAGGAGGCCACTCGGCCCTTCGAGCCAGCACCGCCATTCATTGTGATCATGGCTGATCGTCCCCTATCAATAACCCGTGCCTGCCTTCTCCCCATATTCCTTGACTCCACTAGCCCCTAGAGCTCTATCGAACTCTCTTAAATCCATCCAGTGACTTGGCCTCCACTGCACTCTGTGGCAGGGAATTCCATAAATTCACAACTCTCTGGGTGAAAAAGTTTTTTCTCACCTCAATCTTAAGATTTTCTCACCTCAGCCTTTATTCTTATACTGTAGCCCTTGGTTCTGGACTCACCCAACATTGGGAACATTTTTCCTGCATCTAGCTTGACCAGTCCTTTTAGAATTATATGTTTCTATAAGATCCCCCCTCGTCCTTTAAACTCCAGTAAATACAAGCCTAGTCTTTTCAATCTTTCCTCATATGACAGTCCCGCCATCCCAGGGATCAATCTCATGAACCTACGCTGCACTGCCTCAATCACAAGGATATCCTTCCTCAAATTAGGAGACCAAAACTGTACACAATACTCCAGATGTGGTCTCACCAGAGCCCTATACAACTGCAGAAGAACCTCTTTACTCCTATACTGAAATCCTCTTGTTATGAAGGCCAACATTCCATTAGCTTTCTTCACTGCCTGCTGTACCTGTAAGCCAACTTTCAGTGACCAGTGTACAAGGACGCCCAGGTCTCGCTGCACCTCCCCCTTACCTAACCTATCCCCATTGAGATAATAATCTGCCCCCTTGTTTTTGCCGCCAAAGTGGATAACCTCACATTTATCTATATTATACTGCACCTGCCCACTCACTCAACCTGTCCAGGTCACCCTGCAACCTCCTAACATCCTCTTCACAGTTCACACTGCCACCCAGCTTTGTGTCATCCGCAAACTTGCTAGTGTTGCTCCTAATTCCCTCTTCCAAATCATTAATATATATGGTAAACAGTTGCGGCCCCAACACCGAGCCTTGCGGCACTCCACTCGCCACTGCCTGCCATTCTGAAAAGGACCCGTTCACTCCTACTCTTTGCTTCCGGTCTGCCAACCAATTTTCTATCCATGTCAACACCCTACCCCCAATACCATGTGCTCTAATTTTAGTCACCAGTCTCCCGTGCGGGACCTTATCAAAGGCTTTCTGAAAGTCCAGAAACACTACATCCACTGGCACCCCTTCATCTATTTTACTTGTCACATCCTCAAAAAATTCCAGAAGATTAGTCAAGCATGATTTCCCTTTCATAAATCCATGTTGACTTGACTAATCCTTTTACTGCTATCCAAATGCCCCATTATTACCTATTTAATAATTGACTCCAGAATCTTTCTCACCGCCGAAGTCAGGCTAACTGGTCTGTAATTCCCCGTTTTCTCTCTCGCTCCTTTCTTGAAAAGTGGGATAACATTAGCTATCCTCCAATCCACAGGAACTGATCCTGAATCTATTGAACATTGGAAAATGATCACCAATGCGTCCACTATTTCTAGAGCCACCTCTCTCAGGACCCTGGGATGCAGACCATCAGGTCCAGGGCATTTATCATCCTTCAGTTCCATTAGCCTACCCAATACTAATTCTCGCCTAATGAAAATGGTTATAAATAGAGCAAAACTTTAGACTTTAGAGATACAACGTGGAAACAGGCCCTTCAGCCCACCAAGTCCGCACCAACCAGCAATCACCCCCATACACTAGTCCTATCCTAAACACTAGGGACAATTTAGAATCTGTACCAAAGCCAATTAACCTACAAAGCTGCACGTCTTTGGAGTGTGGGAGGAAACTGGAGCACCCACAGGAAATGTAAAAACTCGTACACACAGGATTTGGGATCGAAGGTGTGTCTCAGGCACTGTAAGGGTGCAACTCTACCGCTGCACCACTGTGCTGTCCCTAAATAGAGCAGTAGTATAATTTTAGACAGCTAAAGCATAAAACAGGTGTCACAATTTTTTTTTTGTCTGTATTTCACCTTAGGCAAATAGCAAGTCAGAACATGGCATTCCAGTGAGCAAATTCTACATCAGTCCAGAGGGCCTGTTTCCATTTGAAGGATACCCAGTGGTAAGTTTCAAACAAAATCCTCTGAGCTGCCAGTCTCTGAATTAAGACTGAAGTTTGTGCTTGCTTCATAGTTATTGCTGGCAATTTCTCTGCCGATGCGCGGTGGTACTATCATGCTGCCGTCTTACTTTTGATGCTTTATTTGTCATGCACACGAGTGCAGTGAGGTACAGGTGCAATAAAAAATCTTACTCGGAGCGGTAACATAGGCACATAGACTCGGATCAACCCACAAAAACACAATGTGCATATTATAGGTATGTTACAATACTTACCTTCAGTGGCGCTGCAATTCTGCCACTGGCCGTGTGCGTGATTTTGGCGCCTTTGAGGGGGGGGGAGGGTTAAAACGTGTTTTTTTTTCCTACCTTGTCCTGGATTATATTTGGTTGGAGTGCAAGCTTTTGCTGAAGAATCGTTCCGACGGGCGTTCTGTCTATTTTTTTTTGTAAATCGTACGACTCGTTCAGTGCTGGAGTCATTTTAAAATCAGCTTCCAAAGCCGTCAACGCCGACAACGGGGACAGGTAAAATAAAGCAGTTTATTTTTATGTATAAAAGTGGTCCTTAAAATACCTTTAGTTCACATTTTAAGTTGCGAAACGGTGATTTAGTCCCCATGCCAACCGGCAGTGTTTTTCATGCCGATATGGGTGTCTAAATCACTGCAAACCGCAACGTTCCAAATGGTTGCGTTCCAGAAAAACCCACTCGCAAGATGATTTAAATGGCCATTAATTTACAGGTATTGAACATTCCTTCCATTTGGCCTATAAATCCATGACAATGAGATTTAAAAATTATGTTATATTGTGAATTCTTGTGTGAATGTCATTTGGACATTTAGGCTATTTGAATATGTTAATCTATTCTTAAAAAATTGATAATGTTTAGATCTAGTTATTGAATTTTGAAATTAGCTACAATTAGGTAACTAACTAATTATATGCTTTAATTTCAAGTCATCTAAGTAAGATTGGTTCATATTTGTTTCAGAATGCTTCAATCTATAATAACTGAAATTTTCTTTTAGTGCTCTTAATTTTTAAGAAAGTTATGGCCATTTGACTGTCCTCGATCACAGCTTTTTGTGTTAAGTCAATGGAAAAGCAATAGAGAACAAGATGCTAATTTCCGAGTATGAAAATGGCCATAACTATTTTAATACTGAAGATATGAAAGTGAATTGGGTGTCAAATTAAACTTCTTTTTATGCTTTATCTGATGGGAAAAATTACAGACTTGATTTTTAAAATCTCAAAATTTTGTAACATTGCTACATATAATACACATAACATTTCTCAAAGAAAGAAGATTAAAAAGACACGGTAGACAAAAATGGTGGAGAAACTCAATGGGTGAGGCAGCATCTATGGAGCGAATGACTTGGCGACATTTCGGGTCGAGACCCTTATTCACCTAAAACGTCGCCTATTCTTTCGCTCCAGAGATGCTGCCTCACCCGCTGAGTTTCTCCAGCAATTTTGTCTGCCTTCAATTTTTCCAACATCTGCAGTTCTTTCTTAAACAAGACTAAAAAGACAAGTCATGCAAAATAAAAAGCATAATTAGAAGAAAGTTCATAGTGGTGCAAGAGGTGTTCCAAAATGTTCACTTTTCAAGATGGGATTAGGGCTATGTGGGTCAGTTCAAGAACCGGATAGTTGCAGGAAAGTAGTTGTTCCTGCAACTTAAGATACTGAAATGTTTGCCCTTATGAGAAGAGGCAAACTCATGCCTTCTTCTGACTGATACTATTGGGCAGTGGCCACAGAAGCCTGAAGCGCTCCTTCAGGCTTCTGTACCTGCCTGATGGTACCCGTGACAGTAATAAACCTAAACCGCACTGCTGAAGCAGCCCAAGTTTGATCCTGACCTCTGGTGCAGTCGGTGTGCAGTTCGCAGGTTCTCCCTGGGAGCATGTGGGTTTCCACCAGGCACTCCAGTTTCTTCCCACATCCAGGAAACATGCTGGTTCACAGGTCAGTCAAACACCGTCAAGTGCCCCTAGTGCTGGCAGTTGACAGGCACGTGAGGAGGGATCATTTACAGGGAAATGGGTTTGATGGGATTGTTCAGAGATGGCATGAACTCTCCATTAAGACCCATCTGACAGCATCTCCCTCACAGCACACGTTCGATGGGCCAAATGGCTTTCTACTATTTTGCAGGGAAGTGCCATCTGTGAATATTACAATAATACTTCTTTTTTTTATCTTACATGGCAATTACCTGGTAAATCCCAATATTGCACAGTTGTTTCTCTCGTATGCATTCATCATTGATCTACCTGCCAAGGTTGAGCTGCTATACGTGGATTCAAATATGATGATACAGGTAAAGAACTCAATGGGTATGGGGCAAAATCTATGATTTTGAAGTGATTTAAGATTCTCTGCTTCCGTGTCTTCCTCAAAGATGTTCCTCAAAACCTTACTCTTTGTCCAATATTAATGATCTGGACGAGGGAATTGAATGCAACATCTCCAAATTTGCGGATGACACGAAGCTGGGGAGCAGTGTTAGCTGTGAGGAGGATGCTAGGAGCTGCTAGGCTCTAGGATAGGCTGAATGAGTGGACAAATGCATGGCATATGCAGTATAATGTGGATAAATGTGAGGTTATCCACTTTGGTGGCAAGAACTGGAAAGTAGACTATTATCTGAATGGCGGCCGATTAGGAAAAGGGGAGCTGCAACGAGACCTGGTTGTCATGGTACACCAGTCATTGAAAGTAGGCATGCAGGCGCAGCAGGCAGTGAAGAAAGCGAATGGTATGTTAGCATTCATAGCAAAAGGATTTGAGTATAGGAGCAGGGAGGTTCTACTGCAGTTGTACAGGGCCTTGGTGAGACCACACCTGGAGTATTGCGTACAGTTTTGATCTCCTAATCTGAGGAAAGACATTCTTGCCAAAGAGGGAGTACAGAGAAGGTTCACCAGACTGATTCCTGGGATGTCAGGACTTTCATATGAAGAAAGACTGGCTTGTACTCGCTAGAATTTAGAAGATTGAGGGGGGATCTTATAGAAACTTACAAAATTCTTAAGGGGTTGGACAGGCTAGATGCAGGAAGATTGGTCACGATGTTGGGGAAGTCCAGAACAAGGGGTCACAGTTTAAGGATAAGGGGGAAGTCTTTTAGGACCGAGATGAGAATTATTTTTTTCATACAGAGAGTAGTGAATCTGTGGAATTCTCTGCCACAGAAAGTAGTTGAGGCCAGTTCATTGGCTATATTTAAGAGGGAGTTAGATGTGGCCCTTGTGGCTAAAGGAATCAGGGGGTATGCAGAGAAGGCAGGTACAGGATACTGAGTTGGATGATCAGCCATGATCATATTGAATGGCGGTGCAGGCTCGAAGGGCCGAATGGCCTACTTCTGCACCTATTTTCTATGTTTCTATTATGGTCACCAGCACTAGTACAGCCATAGAGTTATACCGCACGCAAACAGGCCGTTTGGCCCAGCACATCCATGCCCAACAAAATGTGCATCTAAGCTAGGCCCATTTGCTCACATTTGGTCCATATCTTTCTGAACCTTTCTTATCCACGTCCTTGCCCAAGTTGTCTTTTATATGTTGTTATTGTTCCTGCCTTATACCTTTCCCGGCAGCTCATTTCATATACCCACCACCTTCAGAATGATGCCGCTAGTCCTAAATATTAGTGCCAAATTTTGTTTGATTATATTCCGATGAAGTGTGAAAGGTCATTTGGTTATAGAAACAAATGTTGTGTACCACCACAAAATTCTGCACTTGCCAATCTCCCTAAACCAGGAAGATGGGTGATGGGGTACCCCAGTCTTTATTGCCCCAGTCACTGCCCCATCAATATTCCTTGCTGTCCTGTGCAATATCCCATTAATGCCCCACTCAATGCCCACACATTGCGCTAAACACTGCCCCTTCCTGCCCTGTGGACTAATCCTCAGTGCACACACATTGTCTTGCTCGCTGCACTGCTCACTATCTTCCCGTTGTTTCACATCCCACACCTCAGTGTTTCTTCCACTCAATTTAGGAAGCACAGGATTAATCATAATTCTCTTGTCGTGCCTGTTTCAATGATTCATACACACATGAACCCTTTGTTCCTGCACATCTTTATAATTTTGCTATTGATCCTATATTGTATCTAAATGTATTAAAATTCCATCCACTTTTTCAACCAGCTGTATCTTCTTGCCGACAACTGTCCTCCTCCCTGTTTATAAAACATAGGACATGGAACAGTACAGCACATGAATAGGCCCTTCAGCCCACAGTGTCTGTGCCGAACATGATGCCAAGTTAAACCAAACTTCTCTGCCTGCACATAACCCATACTCCTTATCCTGCATATCCATGTGCCTATATTAAAGTCTCTTAAATACCACTATCGCATCTGCATTCACTAACAACCTTAGCAGTGCTTTCCAGGCACATGCCACCATCTATGTGAAAAATCTTACCCTGCACATCTCCTTTAAGCTTTAAGGGGTTGTCCCACTGCAACTACCTAATTGGCGAGTTTAGCAGAGTTTGAAAAAATGTAATGTTGAAGACCTCCTTCGACTATGTTGAAGACTAGCTTCAACTAGCTACGGGAAAATTGGACACCGAATAGTGGAGAGTGAAGACGACCTCCTTCGACCTCCCTTCGACTATGTTGAAGACTATCTACGACTACCTTTGACTATCTTCGATTACCTTCGCCTACCGTCGATTACCTGCAAATAACATGCCGATCTACTATGACCTACTTTGACTAAACCTACGAGTAAAAAAAGTAGTGATTTTTTTTCCATGGCGACCTTTTTTTTTTACTCGTGGGCATTTTTCAACATATTGGAAAAATACGCCGCGACCTAGCTGAGGCCTCGAGTACGCGAGACTACTCTCGAGCATGAAGGAGAGTTACAAAGACCTCCTAGGACCTTGTGTCGACCATGCTGCGAGTATGAGTCGAGGGCAAACTCGTCTGAACTCGCGGATTAGGTCGCCGCAGTGGGACAGCCCCTTTACCCCATTCATCTTGAAACTATGTCTGCTTGTCTTAGATATTTCCACCCTAGGGAAAATATTCTAACTGTCGACTATTTATGACTCTCATACTTTTATATCAGTTCTCATCTCAGCCTCCAATACTCCAGAGAAATCAATCCAAGGCTGCCCAACCTCTCCTTATAGCTAATGCCCTCTAATCCAGGCAGCATTCTGGCAAACCTCTTTTGCTCCCTGTAAAGAGGAGTCATAACTATAAAGGATAGTATTCGGCTGAAGGCAAGGGCATATAAGGTAGCCAGAGATAGTGGGAGGGTAGAGGATTGGGAAGCATTTAAAGGTCAGCAAAGAATAACTAAGAGATTAATTAAGACGGGGAAAATAGACTATGAAAGGAATTTAGCGAACAACATAAAAACTAATAGTAAGAGTTTTTATAGCTATATAAGAAGAAAAAGGGTGGCTAAGGTGAACGTTGGTCCATTGGAGGGTGAGACTGGAGAGTTGTTGGTGGGGAACATGGAAATGGCAAAGGCATTAAACGAGTATTTTGTATCAGTCTTCACTATAGAAGACACAAAAAATATTCCAACGCTGGATAAACAGGGGGCGGTAGGAATGGAGGAGCTAAATACTATTAAGATCACGAAGGAGGTGGTATTAGGGAAATTAATGAGACTGAAGGAGGATAAATCCCCTGGGCCTGATGGATTACATCCAAGGGTCTTGAGGGAGATAGCGGTGGGGATTGTGGATGCATTGGTGATAATTTTCCAAAACTCCCTGGAGGCAGGAACGGTCCCAGTGGATTGGAAAATGGCCAATGTAACACCTATATTTAAAAAAGGAAGTAGACAGAAGGCGGGTAACTATAGACCGGTTAGTCTAACATCGGTGGTGGGTAAAATGTTAGAGACAATTATTAAAGAAACACTAACGGGGCACTTGGATAAACATGACTTCATCGGACAGAACCAGCATGGTTTTGTGAAGGGGAAATCCTGTTTAACGAATCTGCTCGAATTCTTTGAGGAAGTAACAACCCGGGTGGATAAAGGGGAACTGGTGGATGTGGTATACTTGGACTTCCAAAAGGCTTTTGACAAGGTGCCACATAAGAGACTATTGCTAAAAATAAAAAATTATGGGATTGGGGGTAATATATTAGCATGGGTAGAGGATTGGCTGACAAATAGGAAGCAGAGAGTGGGGATAAATGGTTCATACTCGGGATGGCAACCGGTAACTAGCGGGGTTCCGCAAGGGTCGGTGCTGGGACCCCAGTTGTTCACAATTTATATAAATGATTTGGAGGAGGGAACCAAGTGTAATATATCAAAATTTGCGGACGATACAAAAATGGGAGGAAAAGTTGGGGATGAGGAGGATAGGAAGAGTCTGCAAATGGATATAGATAAGCTAGGTGAGTGGGCAACAACTTGGCAGATGAAATTTAATACTAATAAATGTGAAGTCATTCACTTTGGGAAAAAAAATGATAGGGCAAGTTATTTTCTAAATGAGGAGGAGCTGCGTTGTAATGCAACGCAAAGGGATCTAGGGGTATTAGTACATGAATCACTAAAGGTCAGTATGCAGGTGCAGCAAGCAATCAGGAAGGCCAATGGAGTTTTGGCCTTTATTGCTAGGGGGATTGAGTATAAAAACACGGAGGTCTTGCTGCAGCTGTACACAGTATTAGTGAGACCACATTTGGAATACTGTGTACAGTTCTGGGGTGATGTACTAGCCCTGGAGGCAGTGCAGCGAAGGTTTACAAGATTAATTCCTGCAATGAGGGGATTGACATATGAGGAAAGGTTAAGTAAGCTGGGGCTCTACTCTTTGGAGTTTAGGAGAATGAGAGGCGATCTCATTGAAACATATAAGATCGTGAGGGGCCTTGATCGGGTGGATGCACCGAGGATGTTCCCAATGATCGGGGAGACTAGAACTAGGGGACATAGTTGCATAATAAGGGGGGGCTCTTTTAGAACTGAGATGAGGAAGAACTTCTTCACCAAGAGGGTGGTTAATTTATGGAATTCACTGCCCCAGGGAGCAGTGGAAGCAGAAACGTTAAATATATTTAAGTCTAGAATAGATGGTTTTTTAGCTGCCGAGGGGATAAGGGGCTACGGGGAGAGGGCAGGGATATGGACCTAGGTATGGTTAGTATAGTAAGACCTGAGTGATCTCCTGGACAAGTGTCGATCGCCTGGATTGGGGTCGGAGAGGAATTTCCCGGATTTTTTTTCCCGAATTGGACCTGGGTTTTTATCCGTTTTTTTGCCTCCCCCAGGAGATCACGCGGTTCTTGGGGTGGAGAGGGGTGATAGCGGTATGAAGGGGAGGGTAGTGTCTTGTGTTCTGTGTCTTGTGTCTACTGTTTGTGGGTAAGTGTGTCTGTTTAGTGTTCAGCCATGAGCGAATGGCGGTGCGGGCTCGACGGACCTGGTGGTCTACTCTCGCACCTACTTTCTATGTTTCTATGTTTCTATAACACACTGTGTATTTACTACTGTTTATTCATGATACACATACGTTGCTGCCCTAGCTGTTCGTGGTCTGTCACCGGAACTAGAGAGAGAGATCAATGGGTGGGAAGGTTGTAATTATACGTGATGTGGGGAGTGGTTAGTAGTGGTGAGGTCACTATGTTAAAGGTACATGCACATGTCATCTACATCCTTCTCCTTGGAAATGAAAAGCAATACAGTAGTGACATTGCGACCACGTCTCATACGCTACGAGCAGGTAAGCAAACAGTTAAGCAAAATCACCATAACGGACAGGCGGCTTGACCACCCGCCCGGACTGGGTACGCAGCTCGCCATCTCCCCCCTCTGCAGGAAGAACAGGAGCAGGAGCAGGTGCGGGTGAGCGAACCGGGGACCCGGGAGGAGAAGGAGAAGACGGAGACGGAGGAGGGGATGCAGGCGCAGCAGCGGGAAGACGGGCAGGCGAGGGAGGACTGGCTGTTGGAGAGCGGGGCTGATAGAGCTGAGAAGGCAGGGACCGAGGCATGCGTGGAGTGGCAGGCAACGTGGCAGACAGCGGGGGGGCAAAGGGGTCGGCAGGCGGTGGTGGGGGCTTGTTGACAAGCCGCAGATGTTGGCGGGACCGGCGGTAAATGGTACCGTCATGGTCGACTAGAAAGGACCGCGGCGAACCAGCAGTACCGACGATGATGGCAAGCCTGGAGTGACCGGAGGGGGACTGCATCCGGACGACTTGGCCAGGGAACAGACGCGGGAGGGGACGGCAGGACTTGTCGTGGGAGCGCTTTTGGATTTCTTGCTTGAGGGCAATGCGCTCCTGGACGGCAGCGGGCTGGAAAACAGAGGGCACGAGGGACCGCTGGGTCACCGGGATCGGAGGTCTCGTAGTGCGAGACATCAGCCGCTGTGCTAGCGAGCCCAAGGCAGGGTTGCGGGAGATGTTTCGAAGGTTGTGGAGGTCCAGTTAAAAGTCAGAATGGGACAGTCTACAATGTTCCAGCAAGTCCTTAGTACTGCGGACAGCGCGCTCTGCCAGGCCGTTGCTTTGCGGGTACTCTGGGCTGCTGGTATAGTGTCTGAAGTTCCAGCTGGCAGCGAAACTCCGAAATTCGGCACTTGAGATCTGGCTGCCGTTGTCCGATTGAAGACTTGCCGGGGAGCCAAAGGTTGCGAAGTGGCGGCGCAGCTTCCCGATAACGGCTGAAGAGGTGAGGGAGTACAGCTGGTCAACCTCGAACCAGCTGGAGTATGAGTCAACAAGGACCAGGAAGTGCTTGCCACGCCACTCGAAAATGTCAGTGGCGACGGCCATCCAGGGCAGCTCGGGGGCAGGCTGTTGCAGAAGCGACTGCCGTTCCTGATGGGGAGCGAGGCTATTGCAGGTAGAGCAGGCGGAGACCCTCTCCCGGATGTCTTGGGCCATGCCGGGCCAGTAGAACAGACTCTGGGCCTGAGACAGAGTGGCCTCGGCCCCAGGATGACCGCGGTGGGCGGTCTGAAAGTAGTGGTCTCGCAGCGCAGCAGGCACAACAAACTTGTGTCCCTTCACGACCACGCCGTCGTGCAGCACGAGCTCGTCACGGACCAGGAAGTAGGGCATGGCACCAGCCGGCAAGGATGAACGACGGTCTGGCCAGCCCTGCCGGATGACGTCGGCAAGCTGCTGCAGGGCAGGATCCTTAGCAGTGTTACTGACCAGGGACTGCATCTGCTGTGAAGGCACAATGTTAACGTTAAGTACCATCAGGTCAGACGATTCATATGGATGGCGATCGGTGGACGTTAGCGGTGCGCGAGACAGCGTGTCGGACAAGAACATGTCCTTGCCCTTGCGATATACAATTCTGAACGTAAAACGCTGGAGCTGCAGCATCATGCGCTGCAAACGGGACGAGGCAACGTGGATCGGCTTGTTGAGGATAGAGACCAGCGGCTGGTGGTCGGTCTCGATCGTGAAGCTGTTGCCCAGAATATCGTCCTTGAACTTGGAGCAGGCAAACACCACAGCAAGCAGCTCCTTCTCTATCTGAGCATAGCGCTGCTCGGCAGGGGTCATGGGGTGGGATGCGTAGGAAACAGGCAGCTGCAGGCCATCGTGGAGCTGCAGGCAAGCAGCACCAAGACCGTACTTGGAGGCGTCGCAGGTGAGAACAATGGGACGCTGCAGGTCGAAGAATTTGAGAGTGGGGGTACTGACCAGCCTGGACTTCAGGACGTCAAAAGCTTTCTGGTGATGTGGGAACCAGGCCCAGGCAGTGTCCTTCTTGATCAACTCCCTCAGGGGCGCGCTCAGCTCGCTGAGGTCGGGGATGAACTTCCCCAGGTAATTAACCATGCCCAGGAAACGCTGCAGGCTGGGCACATCGGTGGGTGAAGACATCCCGGAGACCGCAGCCGTCTTCTGTGGGTCAGGCTTCAGTCCCGAGGCAGTAAAGACATGGCCCACATAGGTGACCTCCGGGACGCGGAAACGGCACTTCTTTGGGTTGAGCTTGAGGTTGATTTCACGGGCCCGGTCCAGGACTTGACGGAGGTGGAGGTCGTGCTCAGCAACGTCCTTACCGTAGACCAGGATGTCGTCAAAGATGATGGCACACGGCAGACCGGCGAACAGCTGCTCCATCGTCCGCTGGAAGACCTCGCTGGCAGAGTTGATCCCGAATGGCATGCGGAGGAATCGAAACCTGCCGAAGGGCGTGCTGAAGGTAGTAGGTAAGAGGACCGCTTGTCCAGCGGTATCTGCCAGAAGGAGCTCTTGGCATCGAGAACCGAGAAGACAGTGGCCGGGCCAACCTGTGCAGCGACGTCCTCCACTGTTCGCATGGGGTAGTGCGGGCGTCTGATGGCAAGGTTCAGGTCTTTGGGGTTGATGCAAATGCGAATTTCACTTTTGTCCTTTTTCGCAGCAACAACCATGGTGGAGACCCACCCGGGTGGGATCGCTCACCTCCTTCAGGATGCCCATGGTAACCATGTTGAGCAGCGTTGACTCCACCTTGTCCTTCATGGCGAAGGAGACGCGGTGTGGTGGACGGATCACAGGTTCAACACCGGGGTCGACAACGATCTTGTAGCTGCAGGGCAGCTTGCCCAGCTTGTCGTCAAAGCGGTCAGGGTATTCGTGCAGGGGGTCCATAAGGGTCCGCACCTGGTGGATATCACGGTGGAAAGAGACCAAGCCGAGGTCCTGGCACGCCCGGGCGCCAAATAGGGTGATGTTGTTCGTATCCAGTAGATAAAAAGTGAGGGGCCGAGAGGCTGCAGTACCTTTCCAAAGCCTCCACATCCTTCCTGTAATGGGATGACTAGAACTGCCCACAATACTCCAAATGTGACTTAACCAAAGTCCGATCAACCTGTAACATGTCTTCCTGACTTAAGCTCCATGCCCTGACTGATGAAAGCAAGCTTTGTTGCAAATTACTCTAAAACGGCACAGAATGCTGGAGTAACTCAGTGGGTCAAGCAGCATCTCTGGAGAAAAGGAATAGGTGATGTTTTGGGTCGAGATCCTTCTTCAGACCGGCCTGGATTAGAGTGTATAAACTATAAGGAGATGCTTGGATAAATTTCGATTGTTTTCTCTGGAGCCTCAGAGGCTGAGGGGCATCTTGCTCGAAGTGGATGAAACTATGAGAGACGTAGATACGATAGACAGTCAGAACCTCTTTCCCCAGGGTGGAAATGTTAGACAAGAGGGCATAGTTTAGATTAATTTAGACTTACAGCATGGAAACAGGCCCTTCAGCCCATCGAGTTTGCACCGACCAAGGTCGAGACCCTTCTTCTGAAACGTCACATCTTCCTTTTCTCCAGAAATGCTGCCTGACCCGCTGAGTTACTCCAGTATTTTGTGTCCATCAATGGTGTAAACCAGCATCCGCAATTCGCTCCTACACAATCCATACATAGGTTTCTGCGTTGAAGGTCCAGTTCTAAGTCACTAATCCATATTATATTAAAACTCTGTGTGTGTGTGTGTTTGTGTGTTTCTGCCTGACTTGTGGGTGCCAGCCTTTGATTCGTTGCTAAGCCAACCCCAGAAGCAGAAACGCCGAGATTGTTTCCATTTCGGTAGAGATTTCACTTTTCATTCCAAGTATCCACTCCTGATTAAATTTCGTTGTGTTTATGTACACATTTTTAATAAAATCCTTCTCCCTCCCCCCACTCACTCATTTTGTCGCCTACTGCTGGTCAGCGACCATAACGATTGCTGGCGCCTGCCTCGCGCCTCAAAGACGGCATTTAAAAACAGTCGCACTGCTGAGTGCTGGAATCTTATGTTCGAGTTGGAGGACCACGTCTCCCGTGGGGGCTACGGGTAGGGAACGGCTGCGTTGGGGGAGCAGACCCAATGGGTCTGCACTTGGCCTAGTATGCATATAGAAGTGGAGGATCCAGTAATGACATTGAAGTGCGTCACTTCTCAATCATTTACCATCAGTTCCTGCCCTTAATGTTTTTAATCCCTTTAGTTGCATGGATTAATGATTGTAGGTTAAGTATCAGTATGCTCAATGCTTTATTTAATGTTATGAAAATGTGTGCTATCTATCTCTTTTCCCACCTCTGCTGCTTAGACGAAAGTTTTGGAAACTCTTCGCTTCACATTCCGTAACTTGCTGGCAGGAAGCCCAGAACCACCCAAAAGTCTCGTGCTCGAGTTGATGGTTGATCGCCAAAACTTAGTTGCTGATACATTTGAAAAATTGAGCAAGGTGGCGAAGGCCGATCTACATAAAGAACTTCAGGTAAACAATGTCCTTTTAATACATTAAGAATCATGAATTGTTTTGGCTGAACCACCAGCATTGTTATGTTACTGAACAAAAACACAGGTAGTACAGTTGGCAAAGAGTTGCTGCTTCACAGTGCCAGTGACCTGGGTTCGATCCTAACTTTAGGTGCTGTCCATGAGGAGTTTGCATATTCTCCGCATGACCGTGTGCATTTCCTCTGGGTGCTCCAGTTTCTTCCCACATCGCAAAGACTAAGATTTTGCTCCGTTAAACCCATGGATATTTTGGGTTTTGTCCCTTCTTCAGAAGGAGGGTTTGTAGGTTAATTGGTCTCTGAAGAAATGTCCCTAATGTGTAGGGAGTGGATAAGAAAGTGGGATAACATTAAACTAGTGAACGGGTGATTGATGGTTGACGTGGACTCAGTGGGCCGAAAGATCTGTTTCCGTTCTGTATCTTTCAATCAATCAATCAAAACTAGAAATCATTAACTATGAATTCACATCCATCAGAATTTGAATACATTTTAACTGTGGTGTCAGTAAAAGGCAACCTATCAGGTGACTGCTGACAAACTACTAAGGAAATCAAGCAGCATCCTTGAGAGAGAGAGAAATATTTATTTAGGCGAAACACCCTTCATATTAGTTCAGAGATACAGGATGGAAACAGGCCCTTCGGCCATCGAGTCAACGCCAACCATCGATCACCTGTTCACACCAGTTCAATGTTGTCATAAGATTGTTGTCATCGTTGGCTGTCTGTATGGAGTTCGTACGTTCTCCCCGTGACCTGTGTGGGTTTTCTCCGGGTGCTACGGTTTTCTCTCACACTCCAAAGACGTACAGGTTTGTAGGCTAATTGGTTTAGGTAAAAATTGTAAATTGTCCATCGTGTGTGTGGGATAGTGTTAGTGGATGGGGTAATCGCTGGTCAGCGTGGACTCGGTGGGCCGAAGGGCCTGTTTCTCCACGCTCTATCTCTAAACTAAACTAAACTAAAGTATAGTGTCTTTGTAACCATTTTTCTACACGTGCATTTGTATCATTTCTGCAGGTGACATTTGAAGGGGAGCGTGTCCTCGATCCGAGAGCTATGAGAAATGAATTCTTCAAATTTGTTTTTCATGAGCTGGTGCAGCGAGATTCAAAGATGTTTATTTATTTTCAGAATTTCAGAACTATTTGGTTTCCTTCTCAGGTGAGTACGTTAATTTATGAAGTAAAAGTGCAACAGTTCACACTAATCGATCTTACACAAACAACAATTTCTCCTCAGTACCATCAAAGATCGTATTACATTCCATTAGATCGCATTGCCAACACCTCCACAACTCCTGTGTTGTTTCCAAACTGTCAACCAGATTAAATCATGGATTCACAAGAAACTTTGGGCAACGCAGTGGCTGAGCAGTAGAGTTGTTGCCTCACAGGGCCAGAGACCCACGTCTGTATGATGTTTGTACGTTCTCCCTATGACCCTGTGGGTTTTCTCCGGGTGATCCAGTTTCCTCCCACATTCCAAAGACTTGGAGGTTTGTCAGTTAATTGGCTTCTGTATAAAATTGTCCTTGGTGTATGGTTAATAGCGGGTCGGCGCGGACTCGGTGGGCGAAAGGGCCTGTTTCCACACTGTATCTCTAAACTTAGACCCAAACCTTGTAAAAATATATTGTCTTTGTCTATGGCGCTACTCACTAACACCATTCCCTAGATGACTTCACATGGAGTCACAGAGTCTGAAGATTGAAGGCATAGCAACCTGATCATTTTGATTTTCGAATGGGGATTGCTGACACAAACGGCACCTCATCAGAAGTTGGAAGTCAAAAACTGAGCATCGTGCAGCATAGGGTCATATAGCGTGGAAACAGGCCCTTCGGCCCAACTTGCCCACACTGACCGGAAGAAATTCAGAGCCCAACAGAGGAGGACAAAGGGCTTAATTAGGAAAGGGAAAATAGATTATGAAAGAAAACTGCAGGGAACATAAAAACTGACTGCAAAAGTTTTTATAGATATGTGAAGAGAAATAGGTTAGTTAAAACAAATGTAGGTCCCTTGCAGTCAGAAACAGGTGAATTGATCATGGGGAACAAGGACATGGCAGACCAATTGAATAACTACTTTGGTTTCGTCTTCACTAAGGAAGACATAAATAATCTGCCAGAAATAGCAGGGGATCGCGGGTCAAATGAGATGGAGGAACTGCGTAAAATCCAGGTTAACCGGGAAGTGGTGTTAGGTAAATTGAATGGATTAAAGGCCGATAAATCCCCAGGGCCGGATAGGCTGCATCTCAGAGCACTTAAGGAAGTAGCCCCAGAAATAGTGGATGCATTCGTGATAATTTTTCAAAACTCTTTAGATTCTGGAATAGTTTTTGAGGATTGGAGGGTAGCTAATGTAACCCCACTTTTCCCCACATGGAGGGAGAGAGAAAACGGGGAATTACAGACCAGTTAGTCTAACATCGGTAGCGGGGAAACTGCTAGAGTCAGTTATTAAAGATGGGATAACAGCACATTTGGAAAGTGGTGAAATCATTGGACAAAGTCAGCATGGATTTATGAAAGGTAAATCATGTCTGACGAATCTTATAGAATTTCTCGAGGATGTAACTAGTAGAGTGGATAAGGGAGAACCAGTGGATGTGTTATATCTGGACTTTCAGAAGGCTTTCGACAAGGTCCCACATAAGAGATTAGTATACAAACTTAAAGCACACGGTATTGGGGGTTCAGTATTGATGTGGTAGAGAACTGCCTGGCAAACAGGTAGCAAAGAGTAGGAGTAAACGGGTCCTTTTCAGAATGGCAGGCAGTGACTAATGGGGTACCGCACGGCTTAGTGCTGGGACCCCAGCTATTCACAATATATATTAATGATTTGGACGAGGGAATTGAATGCAACATCTCCAAGTTTACGGATGACACGAAGCTGGGGGGCAGTGTTAGCTGTGAGGAGGATGCTAGGAGGCTGCAAGGTGACTTGGATAGGCTGGGTGAGTGGGCAAATGCATGGCAGATGCAGTATAATGTGGATAAATGTGAGCTTATTCACATTTGGTGGCAAAAACAGGAAAGTAGACTTTTATCTAAATGGTGGCCAATTAGGAAAAGGGGAGCTGCAATGAGACCTGGGTGTCATGGTACACCAGTCACTGAAAGTAGGCACGCAGGTGCAGCAGGCAGTGAAGAAAGCGAATGGTATGTTAGCATTCATAGCAAAAGGATTTGAGTATAGGAGCAGGGAGGTTCTACTGCAGTTGTACAGGGTATTGGTGAGTCCACACCTGGAGTATTGCGTACAGTTTTGGTCTCCAAATCTGAGGAAAGACATTCTTGCCATAGAGGGAGTACAGAGAAGGTTCACCAGACTGATTCCTGGGATGTCAGGACTTTCATATGAAGAAAGACAGGATAGACTTGGCTTGTACTCGCTAGAATTTAGAAGATTGAGGGGGAATGTTATAGAAACTTACGAAATTCTTAAGGGGTTGGACAGGCTAGATGCAGGAAGATTGTTCCCGATGTTGGGGAAGTCCAGGACAAGGGGTCACAGTTTAAGGATAAAGGGGAAATCCGTTAGGACCGAGATGAGAAAAACATTTTTCACACAGAGGGTGGTGAATCTCTGGAATTCTCTGCCACAGAAGGTAGTTGAGGCCAGTTCATTGGCTATATTTAAGAGGGAGTTAGATGTGGCCCTTGTGGCTAAAGGGATCAGGGGGTATGGAGAGAAGGCAGGTGCAGGATACTGAGTTGGACGATCAGCCATGATCATATTGAATGGCGGTGCAGGCTCGAAGGGCCGAATGGCCTACTCCTGCATCTATTTTCTATGTTTCTATTTTCCACGTTGTGTCATTGGTGATCAACTGTTATGTGTTTTGTTTCTTCATTTTAGGTCAAAGTCCCCATGAAGAACTACTTCCTGCTTGGAATATTGTGTGGTCTTGTTGTGTACAACAAGTGTGTGGTTCATATCCCCTTTCCACTCGCACTGTTTATGAAGCTACTGATGGGCAAGCCATCTCTGAAGAATCTATCAGAAATGGATCCTGATTCCTACAGGTATCTATCTATATTACTAAAAGTTTGATCTTGACCGCTTTTGGCCCACTGTGGTGTGATTTCGTAGAGAATGCCGCCACCTACAGCTGTCATTTTTGGCCACCTCGTTCAGAGCCCACATCCGCCTTCCTGGACCAGAGTATTTTTCCCATCGATGAAAAATCAGAGATATATTAATGTTTTAAAAAATTCACCATTCTCTCTGCTGCCCCTGCTGGAGGGAGTATAAAACCAGGAGGTGGTGTGCCTCACTCAGTCTCAGCAAGATGGAGGAAGCCAGAGGGTCATGTCTCTCTGAGCTCTGATTAACACTGAACACATGTCTACTCAACTGTGAGTCCCCTTATGTGGTTTGAAAATGAAAATATGGTTGGGTTGAAGTAAAAAGGCACTACTGTAAATGGTGGTTTGGGTGCTTTGGCTTGAAGTTAAAAGGCACTACTGCAAATGGTGGTTTGGGTGCTTTGGCTTGAAGTTAAAAGGCACTACTGCAAATGGTGGTTTGAGTGCTTTGGCTTGAAGTTAAAAGGCACTACTGCAAATGGTGGGTTTGGGTGATTTGGGTAACTTCCTGTTTGCACTTGATGTTGATTTTAGATAAAACGCTACCACTTACGGCTGTGATTTTTGGCCATCTTACTCAGTCCCCCTCCGCTCAGCAGGTGCAGAGGATTCTTCCCATCAATGAAAAGTAAATGTGTTATTAGTGTTTAAAAAATGTTGAGAATCTCTCTCCTGTCAATCACGCCATGAAGGCCACACCTTTTCCGGTGTGAGGGGGAGGGGATATAAAACCCGGAAGTGTGGGAGTCGCTCAGTCTCTGCATGATGGGGGAGGGAAAGATTACAACTGTCTGAGCTGTGAAACAACTGAACACACTGAATGTCTACTGAACTGTGAGTTTGGTGTTTTGTGTGGTTTTATGGTGGTTTTATGGTGGTTTCACCCTGCTTGAAATGCTATGAAACTGCATTTGAATGTGGTGGCCTTGCATCATGCATGAAATGGTATGAAACTGCATTTGAATGTGGTGGCGTTGCACCCTGCATGAAATGGTATGAAGCTGCATTTGAATCTGGTGTCCTTGCACCCTGCTTGAAATGGAATGAAACTACACTTGAATTTGGTGGCCTTGCACCCTGCTTGAAGTGGAATGAAACTGCACTTGAATTTGGCGGCCTTGCACCCTGCTGAAAGTGGTATGAAACTGCACTTGAATTTGGCAGCCTTGAACCCTGCTTGAAGTGGTATGAAACTGTACTGAATTTGGTGGCCTTGCACCTTGCTTGAAATGATAGGAAAATGGTTTCGAATTTGGTGGCCTTGAACCTTGCTTGAAATGGAATTTCAAGGAATAGCCATGAGTCACTGCCAGCCCACCAGCCGCGAGTGAACTGCCAGCACATCAAGCTTGAGGGACTGAGCTGCCACCCCAAGAACCCACACCAGCGTTCCAGAAAGCCCCCCCCCCCCCCACTGGCCACCAATATTGGAATTGGTGGAGAGGTGGAATATTGCGTCGGGTGACCAGCCCTCCCATGTGAACATGGGACCCAACGGGTCCCACTTAGTCTAGTGTTCTTATATCAGTGGGTATTTGCACAGGCACTGCCTGACTTGTGTAAGAGTTATGTTGTATGAACTCTTACGCAAGTCGGATTTTACGTGTCGGAATCACCGACTCTGCATCCACTTCCATCCCCTGCCCAAAATAACTCTCTGAGAGTATGCATTGTAATCCATGCGGCATGCTCACCGAATCCTTGTCTCTCTCTCTCAAATGCAAGTCATTATAGTTGGGCTAAAATTCACTGTCTCAGTGGTGTCCAGCTACGACTCAGTCACAGCATCAGTGGAGGAAATATGCATCCATGTTCTCCAGAGATACTGCCTGATCCACTGAGCAACTCCAGAACTTGTAAACTTGAGTTCTGCTCACTCCCTCTTCTCCCCTCTCCCATCAGGCAAGGAGTACAGATGTTTGAAGTTGCACACCTCCAGATTCAGGGACAGTTTCTTCCCAGCTGTTATCAGGCAACTGAACCTCTCTCTCATCAGCTAGAGGGCAGTCCTAACCTCCCATCTACCTAATTGGAGACCTTTGAACTATGTTGTATTGGACCTTATCTCACACTAATGTTGTACCCTTTATCTTGTATCTGTGCAATGTGGACAGCTTGATTGTAAACATGTATAGTCTTTTCTTTGACTGGACAGCACACAACAAAATTATTTCCATTGTATCTCAGTACACGTGATAATAATAAACTGAACTAATCTAGACTCTACTTCTACAGTTCCAGTGGAATTTCCAATTTGTGTAATATAGTCATTGTCATACACCAGGGAAACAGACCCTTTGACCCAACTCGTCCATGCCAACCAAGATGTCCCAACTAAACTAGTTCCAATTGCCCGCATTTAGCCCATTTCCCACTCTACGTTTCCTATCCATGTAACTCTCCTACTGTCTTTTAGATTTTGCTATAGTACGTGCCTCAACAATCTCCTCTGGCAGCTTGTACCATACACCCGCCACCCACCACTGTGTGAAAAAACTTGCCTCGCATATCTATATTACTAAAAGTCTGATCTTGACCGTTTTTGCCTCACTGTGCTGCAATTTTCGAGAGAACGCCGCCACCTACGGCCGTCATTTTTGGACACCTCGCTCAGAGACCCCCTCCGCCTTCAAGGACCAGAGGATTTTTCCCATCGATGAAAAATCAGAGATATATTAATGGGTTTTTTTAAATCGCCATTCTCTCTGCTGCCCCTGCTGGAGGGAGGGGGAGGGACTATAAAATCAGGAAGTGGTGTGCCTCACTCAGGAAGCCATGTCTACTCAACTGTGAGTGCCCTTAATGTGGTTCTAAAATGCTTGCAAAAAGTGTCTCTATTTGATTCTAAAATGCTTGCAAAAAGTGTCTCTATTTGGTTCTAAAATGCTTGCAAATAGTGTTTATTGGTTCAAAAATGCTTGCAAAAAGTGTCTATTGTTTCTAAAATGCTTGCAAAAAGTGTCTATTGGCTGTTGTTGTGGTGGTAACTACTTTGAAAGGCTGCACTGCAAAAAATAAAATGGCTGGTGGTGGTGATAACTGCTTTTAAATGGCTGCACTGGGGGAAAAATGGCTGTTGGTGGTGGTAACCGCTTTTAAATGGCTGCACTGCAAACAAAATGGCCATTGTTGGTGGTGGTAACTGTTTTGAAAGGCTGCACTGCAAAAATAAAATGGCAGTTGGTGGTGGTAACTGCTTTGAAAGGCTGTACTGCAAAAAAAATGGCTGTTGTTGGTGGTGGTAACTGCTTTGAAAGGCTGCACTGCAAAAAAAAAACTGGCTGTTGGTGGTGGTAAGTGCTTTGAAAGACTGCACTGTAAAAACAAATGGCTGTTGGTGGTAACTGCTTTGACTGGCTGCACTGCAAAAAAAATGGCTATTGGTGATGGTAACTGCTTTTAAATGGCTGCACTGCAAAAAATGGCTGTTGTTGGTGGTGGTAACTGCTATGAAAGGCTGCACTGCAAAAAAAAGGCTGTTGTTGGTGGAGGCAACTGCTTTTAAAAGGGTGCACTGCAAAAAAAAATTGCCGTTGTTGTTGGTGGTGGTAACTACTTTGAAAGGCTGCTGCACTGCAAAAAAAACTGGCTGTTGTTGGTGGTTCTAAGTGCTTTGAAAGGCTGCACTGCAAAAAAACAATGGCTGTTGTTGGTGGAGGTAACTGTTTGAAAGGCTGCACTGCAAAAAAATGGCTGTTGGTGGTGGTAACTTCTTTGAAAGGCTGCACTGGAAAAAAAATGGCTGTTGTTGGTGGTGGTAACTGCTTTAAAAGGCTGCACTGCAAAAAAAAATGGCTATTGGTGATGGTAACTGCTTTGATAGGCTGCACTGCAAATAAAATGGCTCTTGGTGGTGGTAACTTCTATGAAAGGCTGCACTGCAAAAAAAATGGCTGTTGGTGGTGGTAACTGCTTTTAAAAGGCTGCACTGCAAAAAAAAATGGCTGTTGTCAGTGGTGGTAACTGCTTTGAAAGGCTGCACTGCAAAAAGAATGGCTGTAGTTGGTGGTGATAACTGCTTTGAAAGGCTGCACTGCAAAAAAAATGGCTGTTGTTGGTTGTGGTAACTGCTTTGAAAGGCTGCACGGCAAAAATAAAATGGCTGTTGGTGGTGATAACTGCTTTGAAAGGCTGCACTGCAAAAACAATGGCTGTTGTTGGTGGTTGTAACTGCTTTGAAAGGCTGCACTGCAAAAAATGGCTGTTGGGGGTGGTAACTGCTTTGAAAGGCTGCACTGCAAAAAAAAAATGGCTGTTGTTGGTGTTTGTAACTGCTTTGAAAGGCTGCACGGCAAAACAAAAAGGCTGTTGGTGGTGGTAACTGCTTTGAAAGGCTGCACGGCAAAAATAAATGGCTGTTGTTGGTGGAAACTTGACAACTTCCTGTTTGCACGAATATTGATTTTAAATAAAACGCTACCACTTACAGCTGTGATTTTTTTTGCCATCTTACTCAGTTCCTCACCACTCTTCAGGTGCAGAGGATTCTTCTCATCAATTAAAAATAGTGTTAGTGTGAAAAAAAATATTTTGAGCATCTCTCTCCTGTCAATCATGCCATGAAGGCCACACCCCTTCCAGTTGGAGGGGGAGGGATTATAAAACCCATAAGTGTGGGTGTGGCTCATTCTCTGCAAGATGGGCGAGAGCGAGGTCACGACTGTCTGAGCTGTGAATCAACTGAACACACTGAATGTCTACTGAACTGTGAGTGTGGTGTTTTGTGTGGTTTTATGGTGGTTTCACCCTGCTTGAAATGGTATGAAACTGCATTTGAATGTGGTGGCCTTGCACCCTGCTTGAAATGGCATGAAACTGCACTAGAATTTGGTGGCCTTGCACCCTGCTTGAAGTGGTATGAAACTGCACTTGAATTTGGTGGCCTTGCACCCTGCTTGAAATGACATGAAAGTGCACTTGAATTTGGTGGCCTTGCACCCTGCTTGAAATGGCAGGAAACAGCACTTTAGTTTGGTGGCCCTGCACCCTGCTTGAAGTGGTATGAAACTGCACCTGAATTTGGTGGCCTTACATCCTGCTTGAAGTGGTAAGAAACTGCACTTGAATTTGGAGGCTTTGCACCCTGCTTAAAATGGTAGGAAAGTGCACTTGAATTTGGTTGCCTTACACCCTGCTTGAAATGTAATTTCAAAGAATGGCCGTGAGTCAACTGTTAGCCCACCAGCCGTTAGTGAGCTGCCAGCACATCAGGCTTGAGTGACTGAGCTGCCGCCCCAAGAATCCATTTGGCCCACAATGTCCATACTAACCAGTCCCTTCAGCCCACAGTACGCATACTGCGTTGGGGGACCAGCCCTCCCGTGTGAACATGGGACCCAACGGGTCCCACTTAGTCTAGTTCTTATTAAATCTTTTCCCTCTCACCTTAAACCTATCTCCTTTGATGTTGATTCGCCTACCCTGAGTAATAGACCCTGTGCATTCACCATATCTATTCTTCTCATGATCTTATACACCTCTATAAGATCACCCCTCGGCCTCCTGCGCTTCAAGGAACAAAGTCCTATCCTGCCCAACCTCTCCCAACAGCTTAGGTCCTCTGAATTTACTAAGTGTTTTTCCTTCCCTTCTTGGTTGTTTCCAGATATCTGAGAGGTATTTTGGACTATGATGATGTCGATGAGCTTGGCCTTGACTGTACGGTGAGTAAATGATAATGTATTTTAGTCATGGTGTATTGGAGCAGATCTACAATTCTTATGCACAATCGTGAAAAAAGAATTTTCATATGCTGTACAGACATTATTGCCACGTATTTGGGTTCCAGAATGAGGCTCATTTGAGCAGAAGGTGGACCATTTGGCCCATTGAGTCTACTCCACCATTCAATTATGGCTGATTTATCTTTCCCTCTCAACCCCACTTTCCTGCCGTCTCCCCATAACCCTTGATACACACTAGATAATCACGGGACAGGTAGCATCTCTGTAGAGAAGGAATGGGTGACGTTTCAGATCGAGACCTTCCGCAGACTGATGTAAGGGAGGTTGGAGGTAGATAGATAAGAAAGTGTGAAGGTGTGAAAACAGGTCAAAGGGAACCGAGGAAATCAAGGAAAATGTAGAATAGGTCATTGTTAGCTGGGAGAAGTTAACAACAAAACAAATAGAGATAAAATGTAGTCGGAGACAGTAAGACTGGTTGGAAAACTGGGAAGGGGGAGGGAAGGAGAGAGAGGGAAAGCAAAGGTTACTTGAAGTTTGAGAACTCAATGTTCATACCGCTGGGGTGTAAGCTGCCCAAGCGAAATATGAGGTGCTGCCCTCCAATTTACACTGTGCCTCACTCTGACATTGGAGGAGGCCCAGGACAGAAAGGTCAGTGTGGGAATGGGAGGGGGAGTTAAAGTGTCCAGCAACTGAGAGATCAGGTAGGTTCAGGTGGACTGAGCCTGCGCTTGGTCTCGCCGATATACAGGAGTCCACACCTGGAACAGCGGATAAGTAGGTGAGTTTGGAGGAGGTGTAAATGAACCTCTGTCTCACCTGATTAGACTGTCGTGGTCCTTGGACTGAGTCGAGAGTGGAGGTATAGGGACAGGTGTTGCATCTCCTGCGGTTGCAGGGGAAAGTACCTGGGGAAGGGGTGGTTTGGGTGGGAAGGGACGAGTTGACCAGGGAGTTGTAGAGGGAATGGTCTCTGCAGAAAGCGGAAAGAGGTGGAGATGGGAAAATGTAGCCAGTAGTGGGATCCAGTTGAGGTGGCAAAAATGTTGGAGGATTATGTGCTGTATGCGATGGCTGATGGGGTAGAAGGTGAGGACTAGGGGGAGTCTGTCCCTGTTATGCCTGGTGGAAGGGGAGCAAGAATGGAGCTGCGGGATATCGAGGAGACCGTAGTGAGGCCCATGTTCCCTAAACAATGAGACATCTCGGATGTCCTGGTAGGGAACACCTTGGGCGCAGATACGGTGTAGACGGAGGAATTGGGATATGTACATTGAATTGTCAAATTTTAGGTAATAACCCCCCTCTCCCACCTTTTCCACCCTCTGTGTCCAAACTTGACGCGCACCCATTTCTCCCATTGTCCTGACCTTCAATGCTCTCCCCTTCTGTTCCCCCCCTCCCTACAGAGCGGAAAGATCGCACCGACCAGCGATCCCCGTACACTAGTCCTATCCTACACATTAGGGACAATTAGCAATTTTGCCAAAGCCAATCAACCTACAAGCCTGTAAGTCTTTGGAGTGTGGGAGGAAACCCACACGGTCATAGGAAGAACGTACAAACTGTAGTCAGTGTTGAACCCAGGTCACTGGTGCTGTGAAGCAACAACTCTAGTGCCCCACTGAGCCACTGGATGTATCTATGTTACCCTGCTTTTGCAACTGCTTGCTACATACTAGGAGCAATTTACAGAGAGCAATTCACCTACAAATGCACACGTCTTTGGGATATGGGAGGAAACCAGAGCACCCAGAGGAAACCCATGAGGTCACAGGGAGAACGTGTAAACTCCACACAGACAACGCCCAAGGTCAGGATTGAACCTGGATTTAGTTTAGTTTAGAGATACAGCGCGGAAACAGGCCCTTCGGCCCACCGAGTCCGTGCCCACCAGCGATCCCCGTACATTAACACTACTCTAAACACACTAGGGACAAGTATACATTTATACCAAGCCAATTAACCTTCAAACCTGTACGTCTTTGGAGTGTAGGAGGAAACTGAAGATCTTGGAGAAAATCCAAGCAAGTACAAACTCCTTACAGACAAGCACCTATAATCAGGATCAAAGCCGGATCTCAGTTGCTGTAAGGCTGTATCTCTACCGCTGTGCCACCATGCTTCCCGTGACCGGGTCACTGGGTTTGTGAGGCAGCAGCTGTACCACTGCGTCACTGTGGCTACCCAGTGGGTCCTCAACATCTTTTCTCTTTTTTTTCTTTGCACTCAACATTTATTAACAAGACAAAGTACACGTACAAACAAAATATACAAATCACACAGCAGCTGTCAGCATCACATCAGATCATCCTAGAGTTCTGTCGCAGAAGCATCACCTTCACAGGCACCCAAGCAAGCTCATCATATATAATCTTACTTAATATATAATCACCCGTTATGTTAAACCAGACACTTGTATGCAACTTGAAGAACTTATTTTCTCATTGATCACCGCTATGTATGCACTTATACACAGTCACAATCATGTCTGTACATATGATTCCAAATACACGTACACAATACCAGTCGAACTCTTCCCCTCCACTGGGGCTATGGAGAAATCGTGTCCTTAATCAGTCTTGGCAGTTGTAGTAATACCGGTGTCCACATAATGTTGAAAGCATCAATCCTTGACTGGAGTTTAGCTGTTATGCTTTCTATCAAATATACACTTTTCAGTCTTTTCCTCCACTGTTGAACATTTGGTGCCTTTACATTTCTGAATGACACTGTAATCATCTTCTTTGCAATCAACAGCAACACCCCTAGCAAATATGTCTGATTTTTGGTATCTATATTTTCTGGAGTCTCTCCTAGTATGAAGAATGCTGGCTCCAGAGGTAGATCCACCCCCAAGATTAGCTTGATCTCCGCCTGAATGCATCTCCAATATTGATATAATTTGGGACACGCAACATCTTTTCAAGGCTTGGTCACCCTGAATGAAATCAAGCCACATCCTAATCATTGTTTATGGACACATATCCACAAGAATTACTGTTCCTGTCCCAAACTTAAAATGTAATCATCCTTAAAATGGTTAATTTACACTTTTGGAATCACTTACTGTTAGCTATAACCATTAAGTAAACTTGGAACCAAACACAATTATTAACGGGATCTTTTTTTTTTGTAGATGCCCTGGGAAGAGCAATATGTTGAAGTCATTCCAAATTGCAAAACCCAACCTTTGACTAACAAGAACCGGTGAGTTATAATTCAACACTGAAGCAACTGGATTTTAGAGTCTTAGATCTTTAGTTTTAGAGATACAGAGTGGAAACAGGCCGATTGGCCCACCGAGATCACGCTGACCAATGATCACCCGTACACTAGTTCCATCTAATAAACTTGGGGCAATTGACAGAAGCTAATTACCCACAAACCTATATGTCTATGGAGTGTGGGAGGAAGCCGGAGCATCCAGAGGAAACCCACGTGGTCACAGCGAGAACGTACAAACTTCATACACACAGCACCTGTAGTCAGGATCAAACCCGAGTCTCTGGTGCTGTGTTGAACTGTACTGCTGTCACTGTGCCACCCCTGTGAATCTCCAAGCAATCTCCTGGCTCTATGCCCAGACTCAGCTCATTTGCTGCTGAAACCCTCATCCATGTCCATGTTTGTCCGCAGCGACTGTTCCCAATGTCTCCTGCTGACCTTCATTGTTCTTCTCAAGGCAAACATCACCCTGGACTGTGCTGCCGTGACCCAACTTCAACCATGATCCACCCTTCACCCCTCGGCTTGCTTATCTACACTGGCTTACTTTCCAAACCATCATAGCCTATCTGGCTCACCCCTCTTTACTGTTGTCTTTTCCTCCAAGCCACTAAGATCCCTGATCACCAAGACTCCAGTTCGGCTCTTGTTGATCCCTAACTTAAATGTTTCGCCATTGTTACCCAACCCCTTCAATATCAATGTGATCACATACCATCACCCGAAAAGTTGGTGCTTTTCTATCCCTCCTTGAAAACTACGTCACAGAGTTGTCCAACACAGGCCCTTCAGCCCACCTTGTCCGAACCAATCTCTTTGCCCATCTGCTCTTATCCCACTTGCCTGCATTCGACATGTATCTTTCTGTAGCCATGCCTAATCAAGGGCCTGTCTAAATGCTACTTAAACATAGTCATTGTATCTGATTCCACCACCATATTTTGTTTGATATTCTTCCACAATATCCTTCTAGCATCACCTTGTAACATTAAACACACAATATAAATGAAGGATTTTGTCATTCATCTCGCCACTTCTAAAGTTGTCCACTCAGCTTTGCGCCATTTTGTGATCTGATGAATTAGTCTTAATAGGCTTCAGTGGGATAAATCCACAGACTTTACTTCCTGCCTCATTCCTGGGAGTTGCTTTAATTGACTGAAAGATACAGCATGGAAACAGGCTCTTCGGCCCTCCATGTCTATGCCGCCCATTGATCACTCATTCACACTAGTTCTATGTTATCCCGCTTTCTCATCGACTCCCTCCACACCAGGGTTCATTTACAATTAACCTACAAACCCTTATATCTCTGGGATGTGAGAGGAAACCGGAGCACCTGGTGAAATTCCAGGGAGATCATGCAAACTCCACCCAGACAACACCTGAGGCTTGGATCGAACCCAGGTCTATCCCGCTGTAATACAGTAGCTCTACCAGCTATGCTATTTTGCTGGGAGTTCTTTGACTCTCGCAGAAATATGTGGTATTTCTGAAAAGCAGGGGGTGTATTTTGGTTACATGGTTCACGTACGTGAAGAGTGGTCTCAATATGGACCACTCATCTATATAACCATATAACAATTACAACACGGAAACAGGCCATCTCGACCCTTCTAGTCCGTGCCGAACACGTATTCTCCCCTAGTCCCATATACCTGCGCTCAAACCATAACCCTCCATTCCTTTCCCGTCCATATAACTATCCAATTTATTTTTAAATGATAAAAACGAACCTGCCTCCACCACCTTCACTGGAAGCTCATTCCACACAGCCACCACTCTCTGAGTAAAGAAGTTCCCCCTCATGTTACCCCTTAACTTCTGTCCCTTAATTCTCAAGCCATGTCCCCTTGTTTGAATCTTCCCTACTCTCAGTGGGAAAAGCTTATCCACGTCAACTCTGTCTATCCCTCTCATCATTTTAAAGACCTCTATCAAGTCCCCCCTTAACCTTCTGCGCTCCAAAGAATAAAGCCCTAACTTGTTCAACCTTTTTCTGTAACTTAGTTGCTGAAACCCAGGCAACATTCTAGTAAATCTCCTCTGTACTCTCTCTATTTTGTTGACATCCTTCCTATAATTAGGCGACCAGAATTGTACACCATACTCCAGAATTGGCCTCACCAATGCCTTGTACAATTTTAACATTACATCCCAACTTCTATACTCAATGCTCTGATTTATAAAGGCCAGCACACCAAAAGCTTTCTTTACCACCCTATCTACATGAGATTCTGCTTTCAGGGAACTGTGCACAGTTATTCCCAGAACCCTCTGTTCACCTGCATTCTTCAATTCCCTACCATTTACCATGTACGTCCTATTTTGATTTGTCCTGCCAAGATGTAGCACCTCACACTTATCAGCATTAAACTCCATCTGCCATCTTTCAGCCCACTCTTCCAACTGGCATAAATCTCTATGTAGACTTTGAAAATCTACTTCATTATCCACAACCCCACCTATCTTAGTATCATCTGCATACTTACTAATCCAATTTACCACACCATCATCCAGATCATTGATATACATGACAAACAACAGTGGACCCAACACAGATCCCTGTGGCACCCCACTAGTCACTGGCCTCCAACCTGACAAACAACCATCCACCATTACTCTCTGGCATCTCCCATTCAGCCACTGTTGAATCCATCTTGCTACTCCACCATTAATACCCAACCATTGAACCTTCTTAACCAACCTTCCATGAGGATCTACACTGATCTCAATTGAGAATTTGCATTGGTACCATAGTGTGTTGGTCAGGTTAGTGACCAATAGCTAGAGCTCCAAGACACAAGCATGAATCCTGCCAAGCCACTGGAGAAATTTAACTAAATTAAATAAATCTGGAATGAATACTAGTCTTAGCAGTGGTTGAAACACAAAAGTGTATTGGCATAAAATTCCATCTGGTTCACTAATGTCCTGCCAGACCTACAACATACTTGGTTCTTAATTGCTCCTCCCCAACCTTACTAATTCAAAAGTGATTCTGAATTGTGGCCACGTCTAGTGAATAAGAAAATAAAGTAAGTCACAATTGCTGGAGTAGCAGTGGGTAACATTTCGAGTCAGGACCCTTCTTCAGACTAACCCAAAATGTCGCCTATCCATGTTCACCAGAGATGCTGTCTGACCCGCTGAGTTACACCAGCACTTTGTGTCTTTCTTTGGTAAACCAGCATATACAGCTCCTTGTTACTAAGTGTCTTTGCATTGAACATTTTGTCGCATGTTACATTTTGTAATCAGAAAAGTTTTGTGATCTATGTAATCAAAAGGAGAAATGTTGTCATCTTTGTTATCAAAGGGAGAGATTTGTAGAAGCCTGCATGAACTACATATTCAAAACTTCAATCAAAAAACCCTTTGATGAATTTAGAAAAGGATTCTTTCAGATTTTGGATGAAAATTTGATTAAATACTTCCATCCTCAAGAGCTGAGGGACATGTTGATTGGAAGTAATGACTATGACTGGAAAATGCTGGAGCAGGTTTGAAAATCTTTATTGCGATTCAGTATTGTTGCATTGGGAAAAATGGCAGCCATCTTGTACACATCATGTTCCCACGAATGGCACTGTGATCACATTTCACTGCACTTTATTATGTATGTGATGAATAAATCTAATTGATTGATTGATGCATCAGAGAAACTTCTTATGAAGCACAGAGATACCTATTTCAATGCACAATGAACAATTTACACACCAAAAGTGTCTTCAGTATTGTTTAATTCCATAAACACAGTAGAGCTTCCACTAATACCTCACTTTCCCTGGCCCTGCCTTTGCGATGTGTTTGTGTGTGTGTGTGCTCCACTCTGACAATCGCGTTCCAGTTCCCGGTTTTTCACGCGAGTGCCACAAACAGTCTGCTGAAAAATCGCCCAAGTGGGATTTAGTAAAACTAAAAAGCATGGCTGCCCGCATGCCACAAGGTGGTGGTGTGGAAAACCAGACATGGTTTATGGATCAGGTCATCAGCAGCAAAACCAGACACCGATCAAATCAGCAATACTGTTTGATCTACAGTTTGTAGTTCCACCGCTTCCTCTGGCAGCACATTCTATATATCAACCTCTAGCTGTGCGGGAAAAAAACTTGCATCTCAGATCCCCTTTAAAACTCCTTCCTCTCACTTTAAGCCTACACCCTCCTATTTTTTGATACCTCTGTCCAAATCATTGAAGATCTGAATAAATTTCCCCTTGCTTGGCTCAGTATCAATTTTTCACTTGGTTGTCTCCCACTATGCCAGTTAGCAGCACTTTGCTAAATTAAAGGCTTTTGCCATTAATCTCTCCCCTGTGTGTGTCTATAAACACTAATGATGTTTTCCACACAGATTACAGCCTATCAAGGATACCACATATCACACCCAACCATCAAGATATTCTGGAAGGTTTTCCATGAAATGACTTTGGACGAGAAGAAACTATTCCTCTGTAAGTACCTCCCTGAGCTCTGAAAATATCTCAGTGTTAAGATGGGTTCAACTACTTCCAAAAGCTCTATTGTGATCATCGCTCGAAGGGCTTGTCTGCTCTTCTGGTTTTTAATAAAAGACCCAACCCACCCCCTCATCCAGTTGCTCAACCCAAATTAACTACATGTGATCTTACATAGACTAATTCAACAGATTATGTAGAACCAATTATTTTAGTGAGGAAACCAGAACAAGGTGGTTCATTGTTAAAATTAAATCTAGGCTGTACTAAGGTGGAATCTCTGACACCTTGTCCATACAAACAGAAAGATGTGCATTCAGAGACCCGACTTAGATTCTGACCTTGGGCACTGCCTGTGTAGAGTTTGCATGCACTCTCTGTGGCCAAATTTCCTCCAGTTGTTCCAGTTTGATCCGAGTTTGTACGTTCTCCCTGTGACCATGTGGGTTTTCTCCGGGTTCTCTGGTTTCCAGCCACATTCCAAAGATGTGCAGGTTTGCAGGTTAATTATCTTCTGTAAATTGTCCCTAGTGTGTAGGGTAGAACTAGTGTATGGGTGATCGTTGGTCAGCGCAGATTCCGTGGGCCAAAGGGCCCGTTTCTATGCGGGTTTGTAAGTTAATTGGCCTTTCTAAGTTGCCCCTAATGCATTGGTGCGCAAATGGGATAACATACAACTAGTGTTAACAGGTGATTGTTGGTCAGCGTAGACTCAGTGGGTCAAAGGGCCTGTTTCCATGCTGTATATTTCAATCAAGATAACATTTCGCATTCCTTTAAAGATGTTCTTTATAATCAATGAAATGTGTTTGAAATCCTGTAAAAAATAGTCTGCTTTAGGTTAGACAAGATTAGGTTGATATAGATGCATGTGTGGCTCTAGACCATCTCTGTTGCAGCTCTATTGATAAAAACAGAGTTGTGTTCACCCCCTCACTTCCTTAGGTCAACAACCAATTCTTTTGCCATGCTGGTGTTAAAGGCTAGGTTCTTGTTCAGACATCATGCTACAAGGTTCTTGATCTATTCCCCGTCTCATTGTTATCCTTTGTCAGGCAGACAATAGTGGCATCATGGGCAATGATGAGGTTGGTGTTGTACAAGGCCGTACAGCCATTAGTGTACAGGGACTAGAGCAGGGGACTAAGCACTAGACCCGGGGACTAAGCACTAGACCCTGAGGAGCACCAGTGCTGGAGGAAATGTTATGACTAATTCTAACTGGCTGACGTCTGCCAGTCTGGAAGTCCAGAAGTCAGTTGCAGATGGAGGCCCCAAAGCCAAGGTGCAGAAGCTTGGAGGTGGCAGTAGTGGGTGGTAAAGTATGGCAGAATGGCACAGTGGTAGAATTGGCTCCATACAGCAGCAGAGACCCTGGATCGATCCTGACTACAGGTGCTGTCTGTACTGAGTTTGTGCGTTCTCCCTGTGACCGCGTGGGTTTTCTCCGGGTGCACCGTTTCCTCACACATTCCAAAGACATGCAGGTTTGCAAGTTAATTGGCTTCTGTAAATTGTTCCTAGTGTACAATAGAATTAGTGCATGAGTGATCGCTGGTCTGTCTGCATTTGGTGGACCGAAGGGCCTGTTTCCATGCTGTATCTCTAAAACAAAAGATCAGTTTACTTGATATTATGGTTCTGAATGCTGAGTTGTACTCAATGAATAACATCCTGATGCAGGTGTTCTTATTGTTAAGGTGATCCAAAGGTGAATGTAATGCAAGGGAGAGCGTCTCCCGTGTAGAACCAGAACACACAGGAGTAGAATTAGGCCATTCGGCCCATTGATTCTATTCTGCCATTTGATCATGGCTGATCGTTTTTTTCCCTCTCAGCCCCATTCTCCTGCCTTCTCCCCATAACATTTGACGCCCTTTCCAATCAAATAGGTAGAGTCATACTGCACGGAAACAGGCCCTTCGGCCCAGCTTGCCCCATCTACACCAGTCCCTCCTGCCCACGTTGGCCCAAACAGGACATATAACATAGAACATCGAGCAATACAGAACAAGAAGAGGCCCTTCGGTCCTATCCCTCTAAACCTTTCCTATCCATGTACCTGTCAATCGTCGATTTAAAAATATCCAATGACTTGACCTTCACAGCCATAATGAATTCCACAGATTCACCACCCTCTGACTAAAGAAATTCCTCCTCTCCTTTCTGAAGATACGTCCTTTTATTCTAAGGCTGTGCCATTTGGTTCTAGACTCTCCCACTATTGGAAACATCCTTTCCACATCCGCACTATGTAGACCTTTCATTATTCAGCAGGTTATTTTAGACTTATTTTACCTGCATGAAAGTTGTCTGAGAGACTGGGGCAGATGTGGGGCATTGACAATCTTTCAAAGCTCTTTGTTTCGATCAATATTTGAGCTACTGGACGGTAGTCATTGAGTCGCTGGAGATTGGAATGATGGAAAAGTCCTTGAAGCAGATGGGGTAGAGAGTTATTGAAGTGAAGGGATGAAGATTTTGTCCCCTTTATCAACGAGGGTTGAGGGAATGTTTAAGAGCAACAGTGGTTCTGCTGGTAGAGCTGCTATCCCCCACCTCCAGTGACCCAGGTTCAATCCTGACCTCGGGTCCTCTCAATGCAGAGTTTGCATGTTCTCCAGGTGACCATATGGGTTTCCAACAGAAGCTCTGTTTTCCTCCCGCGGCACCATGATGTGTGGGTTGCTAGGTTGATTGGCCAAAGATGGACAGAAAAAGCTGGAATAACTCAACGGGTCAAACAGTATCTCCGGAGCAAAGGAATAGGTGACATTTTGGGTCAAGACCCTTTGTCTGACTGAGAATCAATCGGGGAAAAGGGAATCAAAAGATATAGACGGTGATCTAGAGAGATATAGAATAAATAATTGAAAGATATGCAAAAAAGTAACCATGATAGAGGAAACAGGCCATTGATAGTTGTGTGTTAGGTGAGAATGAGTACAGACAATGACACTCAACAAGACGACTGAAATTGGTACGATTTGGGTGGGGGAGGGATGGAGAGAGAGGAAATGCAAGGATTACCTGAAGTTAGAGAAATCAATATTCATACCACTGGGCTGTAAGCTGCCCAAGTGAAATATGAGATCCTGTTCCTCCAATTTGCATTTGGCCTCACTCTGACAGTGGAGGAGGTTTTGGACAGAATGGTCAGTGTGGGAATAGGAAGAGGAATTCAAGTGTTTGGCAACTTGGAGATCAGGTAGATCCAGGCGGACTGAGGCGGACTGAGCAAAGTTGTTCAGTGAAACACCCGGCCAGTCTACGTTTGTTTTTGCCGATGTATGAGAGTCTATGATCAGACTCGGTGTGCTTATGATGTAGCATTCACCTTTTTTTGTTTCTTGCATGTCATTCTCAAATGCTGATTTGTAAGAATATTGATTAATTGATTGGTGGAATGATTGAAATATACAGCATGGAAACCGGCCCTTTGGTCTACTGAGTCCACATCGACCATCGGTCACCCATTCACACCAGTTCTACGTTATCCCACTTTCCCATCCACTCTCTAAACAATGTGAGACATTTTACAGAAGCCAGTAACCTGCAAACTCGCAGCTGTTTGGGAAGTGGGAGGTAACCAGAGCACTCGGGGAAAACCACACGGTCGCAGAAAGAACGTGCAAACTCCACACAGACAGGACCCAAGATCAGGATCAAACGTGGGTCTCTGGCGCTGTGAGGTAGCGGGTCTACCAGCTACACCACTGTGCAGCCAAAATATATGTATATGTGGAATGTACTTTTCTGAATCATGTAACATAACTTCTGATAATCTAATAATGTTCCTTTCTCAGCATTTATCTTCGGATCTGACCAAATTCCAGTGATGGGAATGAAGTGTTTGAAGATAATAATTTCTTCATGTGAGTTGACTGAAGATGATTATCCAGAGGCAGCCACTTGTTTTGACATCTTGCTTCTACCAGAGTATACCAGTGCAGAATCTCTGAGAACAAAACTGGTGACAGCTATCAAAGCTAAGAAGAAACTTAATAGAGAATGAAGCTACTCAGCAAAAGAGACTTCAGCTTTTAATGGAAGAAACATTAGCAACGACACCCTATCCAATGATCCACACCTGCACTTATATCAAAGACTAGGAACAGCTGGGAAGAAACTGTCCCTGAATCTGGTGGAAATGTTCAAGACTGGAAACCTCTATAATGTTCATGTTGTAAAGCAAAGTGTTGTCAAACTTGTGTATGAACAGAGCAGATTTTGAAATTGGAGTGTAATTTCTTCTGCACTCTTAAAGGAAGTTTATTTTGCAACTATTTAGGAGGCCCTTTGGCCCATCAGGTCTTCGAACAATCCCTTTGGTCTCATTACCTTTCTCATTTCCCTGTACCCGGCTTTATCTATTTCTCAGGGCAGCACAGTCGCGCAGCGGTAGAGTTGCTGCCTTGCGGCGCCAGAGACCTGGGTTTGATTCTGACTATGGGTACTGTCTGTGTGGAGTTTGCATGTTCTCCCTGTGACCTGCTTTGGTTTTCTCTGGGTGCCCGTTTCCTCACACAGTTTTAAGAAAGAATGGCAGATGATGGAAAAATCGAAAGTAGACAAAAATGCCGGAGAAACCCTGCGGGTGAGGCAGCATCTATGGAGCGAAGGAATAGGTGATGTTTCGGGTCGAGACCCTTCCTCACACAGGTTTGTAGGTTAATTGGCTTTGGTACAATTGTAAATTGCCCTAGTGTGTAGGATAATGTGAGTATGGGGTGATTGCTGGTCCGCACGGACTCGGTGGGCCGAAGGGCCTATTTCCGCGCTGTATCTCTAAGCTAAACTAAACTAAATATTGTCACCTTAAATTCTTTTTACAATGAGTTGCCGTTGACAATTAACCTAACAGCACGTCATCAGGATGTGGAACAAATCCAGAGCCCCCGTAGGAAACCCCACAGAGAGAACATGCAAGGTTTGGGGTCAGGACCGAACCAGGAGCTGTGAGGCAGCTCCACTGACTGCTGTGCCTTCACATGGTTGGTAATTTGGTTAAAACACCCACTGTGTACGATCGGAAAATGCCATGGCTCATTGGTGTCAGTGTGTGGACTATGTTGATGTACTGCCTATCCTTGGAACATTTTGCTGGATCATCCATTGGATATTTATGCTACTGAGACCTGCCAATTCATGGAGGCACATAAAGAGATGTTGAATAAATACACTAAAAGAAAGGAATGACCCAACGGGCAGCAACCACGCCTCGACAGCAAGCCTGGCTCGCAACCAGGAACCCACCTGGAGTCGTCCGAGACTCGTCTCCTGTTCGACTCTGAAGACCGGGAACTGGTGAGGAGGACTGCGATGGCGGACAAATGTCTGTTTTCAAAATGGCGGCGGAAGGAGGAGAGGATCGGTGTTGCCAGGACAACGGGCCTTGAAGGCCAAGATAAGGCTGCGCTCTTAGGAACTCTGAAACTTTGTTGACGCCAGAAACGTGGCAACACTTTGTGTACTGTCTCGGTGATGTCTACTATTACACTTCATTTGTTGCAATTTGATTATGCTAGTCTGGAGTATGATTTAATTAGATTGTTTGCAAAAAATATATATATATTCACTGTGCTTGGGTACAGAGGTAAATGCGAAAGTAATGTATCATCATCACTGTTAATCATCACCAGTGTAAAAACATTAAATACAATCATACACTCAGCAGACCAGGTAGCATCTGTGGAAAGTGAAATTATTCATATTTCAGTTTGATAACCTTTTGTAAGAACTGGGAAAGTATAATTGAACATTAAAAGCTGCTGATAATCTGTTCAAATTAAGGGGATAGGCCAACGCATTAGAGCCAAATGGCTTTTTTCCTGTGCTGTAATTATGAGAATACTTTAAGTAGTTTTTGGTCATCATATTAGCTAAGAGCAAAGCATTCAAAGGGAATGGAGATGCAAGAATCTGCAAATGCTGGGATCTTGAACAAAAAACCAAGTGCTGGAAGAACTCAGTGGGTCAGGCTGCATCCTCGTGTGAAGAAAAGGTCCCAACACGAGACATTGTCTGTCTATTTCCTTGCACAAATACTGCCTGACCCGTTCACTTCCTCCAGCAGTTTATTTAATGCAATCGAAAACAAACCCAGCTTGCATTGGGATTTCTGGTCATGGTGCTATCGAGTTCTGTTTTCACACTGCATCTCTAAAGTCTTTTAAAAAAAAAAAAAAAGCATATCTCCGGAGACCAGGATCAGGCTAGATTTCAGAGACTTGGGGTTTGAAAATGGCCAGATGGCACCAGAACATTGTAACTCTTGCATCGTTCAACCCTTAACTTGTATATGATTGTAGTCATGGTGTGATTTAACGGGATAGCACACCAAACAAAGCTTTTCACTACTTTGGTACATGTGCTAATAATAAAATTAATTGATTTAAAAGTAAACTTTTCCAAGTGTGGTCTCGCCAATGACTTGTATAGCTACAAACTAAGGCTTGTCACTAAACATCTATACATGTGACAATAATAAACTTAAACCTAAACATTATCCAAAAGATGGTCCCTCTGGCTGTGTGGCGGCGCTTCTGTCAGGACTGCATTGGTGTCAGTTCAATTTGAGTCCAAGAGTGGGATTTGAACTGACGGACTTGTGACCCAGAGGCAAGGGTGTGCCACTGCATCATCTGTGATTCATTTCCTTTCCAGTGTGACAGCTTGGTTTCCATTTCCAATCCTTATGGCTGGAGTTCAGCAAGAATGATGAAAGGAAACTGAAACTGAAAGCATGAAAGGAATGCAGAAAAACACTGGGTGGAATCGGAAACAATACTCAATTACAGAGCAGGTCAACTCGAAGAGGAAATACTGAAATATAATATTTTGCTCTATTAGAGATAGAATCACAGTCACACATTGCCCATGCCGACCAACATGTCCCATCTACACTGATCCCAGCTGCCTGTTTTTGGTCCATATTCCTCTAAACCTATCTTATCTATGTACCTATATAAATGTTTTTTAAATATTGTGACAGTACCTGCATCAGAGAGGCAATGCAGAGGTTACCCATGTTCTCCAGAGATGGTGCGTGACCCCAGTACTTTGTGTGTTTTTCAATATCAACCAGCATCTGTGGTTCTTTGTTTCTCCCTTTCAGTTTGGTTTATTTGGTTTAGTCCACGTGGACCAACTTACAACAAAAAGCTTTTGTTGCGTGTTAACCATTTAGCAGAAAGACAATACATGATTACAATCGAGCCATTCACAGTGTACAGATAGATGATAAGGGAATAACATTTAGTGCGCGATAAAGTCAGTAAAATCTGATCGAAGATAGTCCGAGGGACTCCAATGAGGTAGATAGTAGTTTCGGACTGCTTTCTAGTTGTGTTAGGATGGTTCAGTTGCCTGATAACAGCAGGGAAGAAACTGTCCCTGAATATGGTGGTGTGTGTTTTCACACTTCTATACCTTTTTCCAGAGGGGAGAAGAGGGATTGGCCGGGGTGCGACTCGTCCTTGATAATGCTGCTGGCCTTGCCGAGGCAAAGTGAGGTATAAATTGAGTCAATGGAAGGGAGGTTGGTTGGTGTGATGGTCTGGGCTGCGTCCGCTATTCTCTGAAATTTCTTGCGGTCTTGGATGGAGTTGTTCCCAAACCAAGTTGTGATGCATCTCGATAAAAAGCTTTCCACGGAACATCTGTAGTTGGTGAGAGTTGCTGAGGACAAGGAAGTCATAAGGAATAGGTGTAGAATTAGGCCATTCGGCCCATCAAGTCTACTCCGCCATTCAATCATGGCTGATCTATCTCTACCTCCTAATCCCATTCTCCTGCCTTCTCCCCATAACCTCTGACACGTGTACTAATCAAGAAGCATTGGTGTGCTTTCCTTGTAAGCTCGTTGAGTAACATTAGTGTTCACTTGAGCACAGGACTCGTTGCCAGGGGGTGAGAAGCGGCTCCCGTGTGAAATACCCCAGAGAGGGATTCCCCCTCACCTGCCTCCTGGAGATGACATTGGTGGACGGGGATGTTTGGGGCGGGGCTTGAGGGCGGGACTCCCCCCACGTGATGATAAAGTGACACTTTATAACCTGACACTGGGGTTTCATCTCATTTCTTTCACACTTTGACCGGATCGTTTGCGGTGTCACGAAGGGGCGATGTTGTACAACTGGGAGACGGGCTTGCAGCCCGAACGTTGCTCCGACTTGGGGGATGTTCTGGGCACCGAGCAGATCCGGCACCTTTGCTGCCGGAGCGGATGCACAGTAGTTGTGTTGTCCAGCGGGAAGATTTTCAGGAGAGTCGATGGAAAACCACCTGGTAAGGGGGAACATACATGCGGGTAAAATCCTGTGTGCTGCAGGATGTTGTTGTGTCTCAAATTGACACGCAGTAAATTATATATTGAGGCAATCTGTAATGTCACCAAAGCGTGTGGGATGTACAGCAATCTACGTATTTGATACAAAGTGCTGGAGTAACTTAGTGGGTCAGGCAGCATCGCTCTGTGTAGAAATAAGGAACTACAGAAAAACTGCTTTTTATTTCATGCAAAAAAACGCCATAAATCGGTATTATGCTGGAATCAATATTTCTGATTCTAGTTTAAGTGATTTACAGATAATGGAAGAATTATAAAATTGAATTAATATTTACAAGCTCATTAGTCTGTTTTCGTTATATTTAGTTAAAGATTTGAAAATTATATTTAATAACATTTTTAAAAGTATTATATATTACAACAAAAATGAGTATTATTTTCTCTCTCCACTTCTCTTCCACCTTGGGAGTCGATTTTCCAATCTGGGTAATGATTGGAATTAGTTCCTGGGGTATTGGGCTGGGTCTGCTCTCTGGGCGCTGATCCCGGGGCAGTACGTTTGTATTTTGTTTAGCGCTGGTTAGTTTCACTTTCTCTTCTCACGCACAGTGTCAGCGCCACAAGCAGGCAGTCGATCTGCATAGAAAAACAATGACGTTATCCGCTTGAGCGGTGTAAACGAAACTCTTCCCTCCAACTCCGCCTTTGCCTTTTATTGTGATCGGCGACCAGGGAATAATTTCGAAGGAACTATTTTGGTGGATAAAACTGTAATGGGTGGTAAATGAGAGTGAATTGACAAAATTAATCCCGATGTATGGTCAATCCAGTGAGGAGTATACAAATTGCTGAAACACTTCAAGGAACTGCAGATGCTGATTGTGTGGGAAAGAACTGCAGATGCTGGTTTAAATGGAAGTTCGACACAAAATGCTGGAGTAACTCAGCGGGACAGGCAGCATCTCTGGAGAGAAGGCTTCTCCACCGTTCCTGCTCACCGGAGATGCTGCTTGCCCCGCTGAGTTAGTCCAGCATTTTGTGTCTACCTGCAGTCTGCTGATTAATGCACAACAGGACACAAAGTGCTGGAGTAACAGCGCGGCAGTCAGGCAGCATCTCTGGAGAATGGTATGAAGCTTCAAAATAACAATTAAAGACGCAAATGCTGGAAAATCTGAAATTAAAAGGTGGAATAGGTCAACATAGGTGAGACGGGCTTTGATATGCAGATGGTTGGAACAAAGGCCGGCAATAAGAAAAGAAGGTGTGAACAGGTTTGAAGAGTTGCAGACTGTAAAACCAGAGGAAGGAAAGTGACGGGGGTTATGTCAAGTCAACTTTATTTGTCACATACACATACAAGATGTGCAGTGAAATGAAAGTGGCAATGCCTGCGGATTGTGCAAAAACTACAGAACAGAATAGAACAGAATCAGTCTGAAGAAGGGTTTCGGCCCGAAACGTCGCCTATTTCCTTCGCTCCATAGATGCTGCTGCACCCGCTGAGTTTCCCCAGCAATTTTGTGTACCTTCGATATTCCAGCATCTGCAGTTCCCTTTTGAACAGAACAGAATCAGTGTTTACATGTTAGAAAATATTTTATTTACAAGACACAACACAACAGTAAATTAGTCCCTGGTGAGATAAGAGTTTACAGTCCTGATGGCCTGTGGGAAGAAACTCGGTCTCATCCTCTGTTTTCACAGCATGACAGTGGAGGCATTTGCCTGACCGTAGCAGCTGGAACAGGCCGCTGCTGGGGTGGTAAGGGTCCCCCATAATGTTGCTGGCTCTGGATCTGCACCTCCTGGTGTATAGGTCCTGCAGGAGGGCGAGTGTAGTTCCCATAGTGCGTTCGGCTGAACGCACTACTCTCTGCAGAGCCTTCCTGTCCTGGGCAGAGCAGTTCCCAAACCAGTGTGTGATGTTGCCGGACAAGATGCCTTCTAGCCCAGAGTAGAAGCACTGAAGGATCTTCAGAGAGACTCTGAATTTCCTCAGCTGCCTGAGGTGGTAATGGCGCTACCTTGCCTTACTCACCAGCGCGGCAATGTGTGTTGTCCATGTCAGATCCTCTGTGATGTGGATTCCCAGGTATTTAAAGCAGCTCACCCTATCCACAGTAGGGGGAGGGGGGGGAGAAAAAGTGAGAGTCTAGGTGGGGCACAGGAGATGGATGAGGGAGGAGGAGTGTGCAGGAGGCAGTTGTGTGTGTGTGTGTGTGTGTGTGTGGGGGGGGGGGGGGCATGATTGGTGAGAAACTACCTAGAACCGGTAAAACTACCTCGGTGACGCTTTGGGTCGAGACACCTTCTTCGGACGTCTCACCCATTTGTCCTGACCTGAAACGTCACCTATCCATGTTCTTCACAAATCCACATTAACTCTGCCCTATCCTGCTATTATTTTCCAAGTGCATCTTCCCACTTCCTTAATCATAAATTCCATCATTTTTCCTACTACTTCTTATATCAGAGTTACTGATTCTGGTTATAGTATGAATATTTATTTATCTAATTTCAAGTATTCCTTGCATTCCATCTCTCTCTCTCTCTGTCCCTCCCCACACGTGTCATTTACTATTATTTGTATCCCTTCATTATCAATTCTTCCACAGCCAACAATGTACCATTGTGGGCTCCACCTTTCATCGGTGCCGGCTGTGATTTGTTCTGTACCTTTTCATCTTTATAGTTTCCTTATCCGCCGACTCTCAGTCTGAAGAAGGGTTGTGACGCAAAACATCACTTATTCTTTTTTTCCAGTGAGGCTGCCTGACCCGCTGAGCTACTCCAGCACATTGTGTCTATTACTGGCTCTGTAGCCCAACATTTTCTTTCTTGCGTGGGAAAGAACTGCAGATGCTTGTTTAAATCGAAGGTAGACAAAAAATGCTGGAGTAACTCAGCGGGACAGGCAGCATCTCTGGAGAGAAAGAATGGGTGACCCTTCTTCTTACCTGACCCGAAATGTCACCCATTCCTTCTCTTCAGAGATGATGCCTGATCCGCTGAGTTACTCCACATTTTGTGTCTATTTTCTTTCTTGCTCCTTTCTGTAATACTGGGGTTACATTTGCTGCCCTCCAATTTGTGGGAACCTTTCTAGAATGTATGGAATTATGGAAGATGCCAACTGGTGCACCCACTATCTCTGCAAAGCCTTGGGATGCAACTCACCAAGTCAGGGATGAAGATTCCTGACCCAAAACGTTGCCTGTCATTTTCCTCCACAGATGTTACTTGACTTGCTGAGTTCCTTCAGCACTTTATGTTTTGCTACCTTTCAGTTGCCTTGTTGGTAGAGTTTGAAGTCCAGTTTTACATATGTGGTTTGGTGGGTTAATTGGCCACCATACATTGCTCCGGTGTATAAATGCGTGATAGAATCTGTGTGACATTGATGAAGAGAATGTAGGCAAATCTTTTAAAAGGGATTGATGTAAGATTAGCATAAATGTGTAGTTGATGGTCGGAGTGGGCGCTAAGAATGAAGGGGGGGGGGACCTGGCAGGGGGCCGCCGAGAACGAGGGCGGTGGCAGGCCTGATTTGCTGCTTCGAGAGTAAGATAGGACTGTTCATGTAGGAAGGAACTGCTGATGCTGGTTTAAATCGAAGATAGACACAAAAAGCTGGAGTAACTCAGTAGGACAGGCAGTATCTGGAGAGAAGGAATGGGCGACATTTTAGGTCGAGACCCTTCTTCAGTCCGAATGTCTAGGACTGTTCAATTAACTTATTGTGACTTTGTCAACGGCAGAAACGTGGCGACTCTTGTGCACTGCCTCGGTGAGGTCTGCTGTATGATTTTATCAGGTTGTATGCAAATAAAGAGTTTCACTGCACCGAGCTACATGTGACAACAAAGTATCATTGAATCATTTAATTTAGTGGGTCAAAGGGCATCTTTCCATGCTGTATCTTTCTATAACTCTTGGACTTTGTGAGATTATGAGTCCAGTTCCAGAACCGCAATTTACACATTGTCCCAGCATTAATAACTTGTTTTCATCCCATGCAGGGCAGTTTCCTTATTTCAAGGAACAGGAGATTCACTTTGCTGCTTGTGGGACATCCCAAGTTCTGTTTGTTTCGGCGACAGGAAGTATTCTTCAGAGTCAAGTCAATTCAAAGAGATGTGCCAATAATCTAAGAGGGATCACCTTATCGAAACCACAGTAAGGCAGCGTTATTCCTAGTCTTTCAAATCTGAACAAAGTTGAAGTTTTTTGTTAACTCTATGCTGCTGTGGTGTAATCTGCACCACAGCGTCACAGGTCACCAACACTTGCAAGGGGTCAAAGTGTAAACATGTTGGGTTTAGTTGCTCCTCAATCAAATAAACATTCAGAGGATATTCAGATTATTAAAGATTGCAAGTTCCATCCAGCAGACAGCTCCTGTTGACAGTACAGCACCCTAATGGGATATAATCTTTGATTAAATGTTCAACTTTCCATGGAAGGATTTTAGATAGTCATAGAGTCATACAGCGTTGAAACAGGCCCTTCGGCCCAACTTGCCCATGCCAGTCACCATGCCCCCTCTACACTAGTCCCACCTGCCTGCAATTAGTCCATATCCCTCTAAGAGTATATTACCCATGTACCTGTCTAAATGTTTCTTAAACGTTGTGATAGTAGCTTCTTCAACTACCTCCTCCGGCAGCTCGTTCCACACACCTACCAATCTAAGTGTAAAAAAAGTTACCCCTCAGTTTCCTTTTAAATCGTTCCCCCCCTCACCTTAAACCTATGTCCCCTGGTTCTCGATTCCCCTACTCTGGGTAAAAGACTGCATTTACCCTATCTATTCCTCGCATGACCCTATACTCCTTTATAAGATCGCTCATCATCCTCCTGCGCTCCAAGAAATAGTCTTAGCCTGCTCAACTGTCCCTAAAATCTTAAGCCATTTTCGAAAGGGAAGGTAGCACCATTTAGAAAGACCTATCAGTGGATATTTTTTAAGGCAGAGATAGATTCTTGATTAGTACAGGTGTCAGAGGTTATGGGGAGAAGACAGGAGAATGGGGTTCGGAGGGAGAGATAGATAAGCCATGATTGAATGACGGAGTAGACTTGATGTGCTGAATGGCCTAATTCTACTAATATTCCTTATGAGCTCTTAGTTTTGTTTAGTTTCAAGGTACAGCATACAAACAGATCCCTTGGCCCACCAAGTCCATGCCATCCATCGATCACTCATTCACACTCCATGTTATCCATATCCTTCCATTCCCTGAATAAATGTGCCTATCCAAGAACCTCTTAAATCCCACTATCGTATTTGTCTCCAAGAACAACCTTTGGCAGTGCATATCAACCACACATTATGTAAAAAAACTTGCCCCGCACCGTTCCTTAAAACATTTCCCCTCTGCCCTTACAGCCATACCATCTAGTCTTTGACATTTGTGACATCAAAGGTTCTGATTGTTTACCTTGTCTATGCCTCTCATAATTATATTTCTTCTAATATGTCTCCCCTCAACCTCCAAAGCTCTGGGGAAAATAGTCCAACATTGGAATATTGCCAGAGCACCGGGAAACCTCACAGGGAGAATATGGAAGGTCAACACAGTGTACTGGTGGTCAGGTATAAACCTGGGCTTATGGAGCTGTGCGACATCAGCACTACCTGCTGCTTCACCGTGCCGTTCAATATCATATGAACAGATACATTAAAGGACAGTCTCAGATGGTGTCAGGCAGATTTAATAAATGTGGGCAGTGTACATAATTATGTTCTTTTTTTAATATTTAGGTTGTTTAGGAGTTTGAGTGGAAGTAATATAATACAAGTGACCTGCGGAAACAATCATTCTTTGGCGCTTTCCAAAGGTAAATGATAAAATAAAATGGCCTCTGTGAATTAATTAGAAATATTAACATACTGATTAAACTGTGCACACTGCTATAGGAATGAACAAATCAAAGTTGGCACAAAATGGCACATCTTACAAGGATGATGATGTTATGGAGAAGGTGCAGAAGAAGATGTCACCAGGATGTTGCCTGGATTAGAGAGTATTAGCTACAAGGAGAGGTTGGACAAAGCCGGTGTTTTCTCTGTAGTGTCAAAAGTAACCTGCTGGATATCTCTGTCATATTTCAAAGTCTTGTGGATGAAATCTATCTTCCATCACTAGTGCTGTCAAGATGGCACCCAAGCCAGGCGACTCTCTGCATGCTGGTCCCAGATGCAGATTTACAACCTCTTTTAAACCTCTACTCCAACAGCAGCATTTGTACTCCCTTCATCTTGTAAAAGTGCACTGTGGACAGCTAGATTGTAATCATGTGCAGTCTTTCTTCTGACAGGAGAGCACACAACAAGAAAGCTTTTCACTTTACCTCGGTACACATGACAATAAACTAAACTAAAAATGTTGTCTTTCATAATGTGATTTTGGTGCATACAGAAAACCTTAATGGATCCGTGCATTGTGTGGTCTGTTTTCTGGGAGAAAATGCTTTCTCACTATTTATAACAAAATGTCTGATGCTCTGAGCAAGATTTTATGCTCAATGTTTTATAGAAATTGTGTATGATTAACATTTCTCTTAATGCTTAGACTACATTTGTTTGAATCCAAAAGGTAATATTTAACATTGTTTGACTTTTCTTGAAAGATGGCCAAGTCTTTGCCTGGGGACAGAACACCTTTGGCCAGTTGGGTCTCGGTACAAGAGGTCGCCTGTCTTGCGACCCCCAGACGGTGAAGAGTTTCTCTGGGGTCCCAGTGGCTCAGATCACAGCTGGAGGCGAGCACAGCTTCGCTCTGACCGTCTCGGGGACGGTATTTGCATGGGGCAGAAATAATCACGGACAACTGGGGCTCGACGACACAGAGGGTAAGGACATTGCCAAACAATATCGGCCTTTCTTTTCCTTTCCGTGGCTTTAGACATTAGAGAAACAGCGCGTAAACAGATCCCTCAGCCCAAAGAGTCCGCACAGACCAGCAATCGCCCCGTACACTCGCACAATCCTACACCCGAGGGACAATTTACAGTTATTACTGATTGCAATTAACCTACAAACCTGTACGTCTTTGGGGTGTGGGAGGAAACCGGAGCAACTGGCGAGAACCAAATCGGTCACAGGGAGAACATACCAACTCCATACAGAAAGCATCCATAGTCAGGATCGAACCCGGGTAACAACTCTACCACTGCACCCATGTGCCTCCCAACTTCATTTCCATGTAGTTTTGTACTCGTGTAATTATTGACCAATGTGCTGGAGTAACTCAGCAGGTCAGGCAGCATCTCTGGAGAACATGGATTGGTGATATTTCTGGTTGGGACCCTACTCCAGAGTGATTGTGGTGGAGGAAGGGGGGAAGAAAGCTGGGAGAGAGGAGGGGGCAGGATAAAGCCTGGTAAGTGATGGGTGGATACAAGTTACTGTAGGTTTATTTTTGATCGGTAAATTGTTGGACAAGGCTGGAGTTGAAAATAAAAGATTTGATGAATTGTGAAGCCAGAGGAAGGAATGTAGGTTAATAGTGGGGAAGATGGGTGGGGGGGACAAATAGTTGTGTATCCTGGCGGGCATAGGGACTGAGCTGGGCAAAATAGGGGGGATGGGCATAAAGAAGGAGGGGTGGGCACAGGAAAGAGAGGGAAAGGAATAATAAGATGGTTAACTTATTAGAAGTAACTGTTGTTGCAAAACTAAACCACAGTTGAACAATTCATTTAACCTCTCATTGGATTTCAATTTAAAACGAACACATCAACAAAGCATTTTACAATTGAGAAAATATTGATTCAATGATGATTTAATTATACTCTATTGTGACATGGTGTAGTGAAATGTTTTGTTTTGCATCCAACCCGGTAAAATCATACTGCAGACCTCACCTATATATTTTTTTTTAAATATTATTTCATAATAATCTAAAATACTTTTATTCAATTATACACACATACAGAGTAGTAACAAAATCAAAACTGCCATTGTTAGTTTACAATCAAATAGTTATCAGATTAAAATATTGTCCACTTTATCTACAATGCACTTGACCCCCCCCCCCCACCCCTCCGTGGCGACCAGCGTTCACAGAAGGCCTCCAGAGTCCCCACGTACAACGCGTGCTCCCTCTCCAGGGACACGTGGGCACAGACGTTGGCCCGGAAGAGGGGCAGGCAGTCGACTCGGGCAGAACCCTCGACTGCCTCGCTGCCTGGAGCAGACCTCACCTGGGCAGTAGACAGGTGTCACCACGTTTCTGGCTATGACAAAGTTACAATAGTTTACTGAACAGCCCTCTACTGCCTGCCTGGCAGCATCCCACCCCCTCCCATTACCACCGGGCCCCCCTTCGTATTGCATTTTGACACCCCTGAACATCCTTTGTAAGAGCACGGAGATTTTCAGGACACAGGTTTACAACAACATCAAGTGTGTTCAGTGATGATGAACCATTTTATTTTCACTTATTCAACTTGGTTTTAGTGCGAGCTTTCATGGTCAGTTACCATTTGGTCAAAGTACATTAGAAAGGGCTATCATGGTAGAATTAGGAAGAAGAATGTGGGCTGACTGCTTTCATTACTTGTTGCAGATACTCTTACTCCCAAACATGTGCAAATCCTATCGTGCAAGAGCACCATCTTTATTTCTTGTGGAGAGGAGCACACTGCAGTTCTGACGAAGGTTTGTTCTCAAATAATTGAAAATCTTAATGGTTTGCTCTGCATTACAGAAGTGAGAGAAAGATCCTCTTTGCGATTAAAGTTGCGACCTGATAAAAAAATCCTTCTGGAAGACAAAGGGAAACCACTAGCATCCTCTCAAGTGAATGGCTCTGGAATTTGTAAGAGCAGATTGAGGCAATTCAGCCCATCACATCTACTCCACCATTCAATCATGGCTGATCTACCTTTCCCTCTCAACCCTATTCTCCTGCCTTCTCCCCATAACCCCAGATACCCATACTAATCAAGAATCTCAATCTGCACCTTAAAAATACCTAATGATTTGGCCTCCACAACAATCTGTGGCAATGATTTCCACATAGTAACCACCATCTGGCTAATGTTCTTGGGTGAGGTGTGATTAAGCCCTGTGGAAGCGAGATCACAGTGGAGATCACATGGATTTGCACATAGATGGACACCTTGGATTAAATACATCCAGTTTTGTTTTTGGTTCAGTTTGCTAGTCTTCACTGCTTTCGTTTTAGAGATTCAGCATGTAAACCGGCCCTTCAGCTCACTGTGTCAACATTAACTATCGATCACCCGTTCACACTAGTTCTATATTATCCCACTTTCTCAGTTCAGTTTAGTCTATTGTTGCTTGCACCAAGGTACAATGAAAAGCTTTTATTGTGTGCTAACCAGTCAGCGGAAAGACAATACATGATTACAATCGAACCATTCACAGCGTACAGATACATGATAAGGGAATAACGTTTAGTGCAAGGTAAAGCCAGTAAAGTCCGATCAAAGATTATCCAAGGGTCACAAATGAAGTGGATAGTAGTTCAGGACTGCTCTCTTCATCAACCTCCTACACACTGGGGGAAAATAAGCTGCAAACTCGCATGCCTTTGGGATGTGGGAGGAAACCGGAACACCCGGAGGAAACTCACGCAGTCATAGGGGTTGCGTGCCAACACCACTCAGACAGCACCTGGGGTCCGGATGGAACCTGGGTCTCTGGTGCTCTACCAGCTGCACCAGTATGCCGCCCACCAATGTTCAGCAAAGTCAGATATTTTTGGTCATTAAAAAATATTGCAGGAAAGTCCGGGGCAACTGAACCATCCTATCAACACTAAAGAGCAGTCCTGAACTACTATCTACCTCATTGGAGACCCTCAGATTATCTTTAATCGGACTTTACAGGACTTTATCTTGCACTAAACATATTTCCCTTTATCATGTATCTGTACACTGTGGAATGGAAGGCTCGATTGTAATCATGTATTGTCTTTCTGCTGACTGGTTGGCACACAACAAAAGCTTTTCACAGTATCTCGGTACACATGACAATAAACTAAACTAAATCAACAGGCCCTTCAGCCCACGGAGTTAGTACTAACCATCGAGCATCCATTTACACAAATCCCATTTTTTTACCCCACATTCCCATCAGCTCCTCCCCCAATGCTATTGCTTACCTACCCACTTAGAACAACGTACTGTGGCCAATTAATTTGCCAACCCTCGTGTCTATTGGGATGTGAGAAGAAACTGGAATATCCGCTGGAAAGAGTCACAGTCATAGGAGGTGTATGTGCACTCTACACAGCCAGCCACATGAGGCCAGGATTGAACCTAGGTCTCTGCAGTTGTCACACTCTGCTAAGTGGTCCACTGAGCACTCCCAATACATAAATGTTTAGGCTCCATAAAATGCACCTAAATCAAGATCATGAATAATTGCAATTAAAGATCAGTCCATGTTTTATCTCTAGAATTTTTATTCTCATTTTCAGAATTACAAAGACTTTGTTTTTCACCCATTCTCACCTCTGCTTTACCTTCTCAACAATTCTCACCCTTGCTGTATCCTCTCACCCTTACTTTACCCCCTCACCCACCCTTGTCCTTCCACACCACTGTCGCTAACCCCACACCCCACAGCAAATAATGGTGTTGACCTGAAGTCTTCACCAACGTTTCTAAAGCATTCTTAAAGCTAAATCGATGAAAATGTAGACCCAGCATGGCTGGAATATATCACAGACACATAGCGAAAATAGGGATTTTACTGTTGATCTGAGAGGTTTTCAAAATTTGACGGTTAATTCAAGGTAGGATTAATTAAGTTTAGAGAAACCGTGGAAAAGGGCCCTTCAGCCCACCAGGTCCACCCCAACCATCGACCACCCAGTGGTCTGTGTTCTGTGTTCTCTAGTTCTGTGTTTTCTCACTTTCTCATCCCCTTCCTACACACTAGGGGCAATTTACAGTGGCCAATTAATCTACAAACCCACACGGCATTGGAATGTGGGAGGAAACCGGAGAAACCCACGGAGTCACAGGGAGAATGTGCAAACTCTACACAGACAGCAATCATAGTCAGGATCGCACCCAGGTCCCTGGCGGTATGAGGGAGCAGCTCTACCGCTGTGTCACTGTGCCGCCCTGTTCCAGATGAAGTTATTATTCTTAGCTACTGGATGCTGTTGCATGTTGGGTAATGATTATAACATGCACTGGTTATTGATAAATGGAGCACTTGAGCAATGCAAAGGCTTCCCTTGATTCTTCCCTTTGCTTTTCCCAGTGCAAAGGCTTCCCTTGATTCATTGAAGACACTGTTACGTTATCAGTCACGTTTTCTTTTCTAGGATGGATTTGTTTTGACATTTGGAGCTGGGGCGCACGGACAGCTTGGACACAACTCGACAAGAGATGAGATCAAACCTCGACTGGTTGGCGGACTGTTTGGGAGAAAGGTTTCTCAGATCGCATGCGGGAGGTGAGCTGGTAATACATTGTAAAGTAAAACACACTGTCAGTTTCAAATTCTTACAAACATGTGCAGATGCTCCACAGAAAGCACACTGTCAGGTTGCATCCCAGCTTGGTTTGGGAACAGATGCAGATGCAGACCGCGTGGGTTTTCTCCGAGATATTCGGTACCTCCCACACTCCAAAGATGTGCAGGTATGCAGATAAATTGGCTTGGTAAATGTAAGAATTGTCCCTAGTGTGTGTAGGATAGTGTTAATGTGCAGGGATCGCTGCTCAGCGCGGACTCGGTGGGCCTAAGGGCCTGTTTCCGCGCTGTATCTCTAAACTAAATAGTACAAAAATGAGCAAAAGCATCTAAAATTAGCTCTGTTCACTTTAAACAGCTATCACACGTTGGCCCTTGTTTCATCCACTGGCACGATCTATTCCTTTGGTTGTGGAGAAATAATAAGGCTGGGAAATGGCCAAACCAGTGAACATTCAGTGCCTCTTCCCATCAATCTGATAGACACTGCAAGCAATGGTGGAGCTGACAATGGTGAGCAAAACAAAGCCTTAAAGCTGCAACTAGAGCGCAAAATTAGAAATGCAATGCTGTTTAACTTGTGAATGGGATAACTAAGCTCATCAAGTTTATTCATCTAATATGTGATAATAAAGTGGTCATTAAAAATGATCACCAGACGATTCAAAATCTGTAATATTAATTTGAAGTAGAATTATAGGCTTCACACATACAGGGTGTGCAGACATAATTTAATGCCCGTTTAGCCATTTTATTCAATTTCTGTGATCAATGGCCTTTTATCTTTTTGTAATGGCAACGTCTAATGTCGATTTGCCAGAATTTAATTTAATCCCCCATTCAATGATATAGTGTTAAGTGTGCATGGGCAGATTCCAACTTATGCAATTCCCCTTCAAATACAGGTGTAGAATCATAATGGCACAGAAGAGAGCCCGTTCAGCCACTGTACCTTTTGATATCTCTAGTTTTTCTCTCCCCTGACTCTCAGTCTGAAGAAGGGTCTCGACCCGAAACATCACCTATTTCTTTTCTCCAGAGATGCTGCCTGACCCACAGAGTTTCTCCAGCATTTTGTATATATCTTTGGTTTAAACATCTGCTGTTCCTTCCTACACATTTTGTCTACTCCACAGCGAAATTTCCTCCAGTTTTGCCTACTTTTAAGAAGTTCTCCTCCTCTCTCCGACGAGAGTTCTGCAGCACCCTCTATCGCTGCTCCCTCTCTGATTCCACCGGCTCCACGACCATGTTTTAACTCAGACTCGCTACCACAGCCACTTGTGTTTTCTGGGTGCTTGCGTACACTCCATCTTTTGCTTTGGGGCTGTACCTTTTCATACCTCTAATTTCCCTCTCCCCTGAATCTCAGACTGAAGAAGGGTCTCGACCCGAAACGTCACCTTTTCCTTTCCTCCAGAGATGCTGCCTGACCTGCTGAATTACTCCAGCATTTTTGTCTATTTTAGGATTAGTGGATAATCTGTGGCATCCAGAACATTGACATAGAAACATAGAAATATAGAATCACAGAAACAGGCCCTTCAGCTCAACGCATCCATGCCGATTAAGATGCCCATCTAAGTTACTCCCTTTTTCCTTCATTTTGCCTATGTCCTTTTAAACCTTTCTTATTCACGTACCTGTACAATTGTATTTTAAATGTTGTTATAGTAGTACCTGCCTCAACCACTTCCTCAGGCAGCTCGTTCTATATATGTTCCACCCTCTGTGTGAGAAGGTCGCCCCTCAGCTTCTTATCAATTTGGTGGTGCAGCGGTAGCCTTACAGCACCAGAGACCCGGGTTCGATCCTGACTACGGGTGCTTGTCTGTGCCATTATGTAAACATAACAGAAAACTGGAAGGAAATGCGCGTAGCTTTCAAATGAATAGATTGTACAGGGACGTTGGGACTTGGTATTAGTGACGGTGTGGTCCATTGAATCTGTACCTATGCTATTTCACAGGCGGTTCAATTAAACGAGGCGTCAGAAAAATATTTGCTGGGGGAAAGTTCAGCTTTGCAGAATGCTATGATGAAGAGGTAAGAGCACAACTAAACTTTAGGAACAGGAAATGGGGTTTGACATGGATTACAATGAGAGGATAGTGGTGGTGTAATTTCCTGTTGGGAATCGGAGTTCATTTGAGTTGTGTAACTTTTCATTCTGTCTGACGTTCTTAATATCATATTTATGATGTTTTGACTTGATTTAGACTTTAGAGATACAGCGTGGAAACAGGCTCTTTAGCCCACCGGGTCCGCGCCGACCAACCATCACGTACACTAGCACTATCCTACACACTAAGAACGATTTACAATTTTACCGAAGCCGATTAACTGCAAACCTGCACATCTTTGGAATGTGGGAGAAAAGCAGAGCGCCTGGAGAAACCCACACAGTCACAGAGAGAACGTACAAATTCCGTACAGACAGCACCCATTGTCAGGATCGAACCCGGGTCTCTGGTGCTGTTAGGCAGCAACTATACCGCTGTGCCACCGTGCCGCCCCCTTTCGATGAGTTTCTAAAGCCTGGTGGCGGCAGATTCGGCAATAACTTACAGGAGAGGAAATTGTAGGAATGTTGGGAAGTAGCAGAAGAATGGGATTAGTGGCATCGTTCTGTGTGATAGATTCTATGAATTTAAAAGACAAACTGCTGGAGTAACTCAATGGGTCAGGCAGCATCAGGGGAGGGAATGGACAGGTGACGTTTTGGGTTTGGAGCTGAATGGTTTAGATCCATATCCCTCTGCTTCATGGATTTGTGCAAACAGTTCGAGCTTTACTCTCTATATAATCATGCAAGTGTAAATGAAGCATTTGCAGAATTGGTTGATGCTTTGTGCAGTTCTCAGTTTGCAGGGGTGATCTTCAAGCAGCCCCTTTAATTCTCAATCCCATCCCGATTCCATCGTGAACTAAAGGAACAACATCTTGGCTTCGCTCTCTTGCAACCTCAGGAATGAACAATGAATGTTCCAACTTCAGATAATTGCCTCTTTTATTTTACAATTTAGCCTAGTTGCTGTTTATTTTTAATTTATGTACATCTGTAATGGTGGCACAGTGGAGCAGCAGTAGAGTTGCTGCCTTACAGCACCAGAAACCCGGGTTTGATCCTGACCATGGGTGCTGTTTGTACAGAGTTTGTACGTTCTCCCTGTGACCACGTGGGTTTTCTCTGGGTGCTCTGGTTTCCTCCCACACTCCAAAGACATACAGGTTTGAAAGTTAATTGGGTTTGTTAAAATTGTAAATTGTCCCTTGTGTGTAGCATAGTGCTTATGTACAGGGTGATCTTTGGTCAGCGCTGACTCGGTTAGCCGAAGGGCCTGTTTCCGCGCTGTATCTCTAAAGTCTAAAGCTTTGCTATAAATTCTTGGTGGATACAACATTAGGCGAATCCTATGCCCTCCCATAGCTTTTGCTACTGAACTTGTCACAGACCATGCAACTAATACCATGAAAACATGTCACTGGACCCCAAATAAATTGGTTTAGCACCAGGAGTGACAGCATTGTTGCTGACTTTGTACACATTGGCACATCTATTACCCGGATGAACGTTATTTTCGTCACAGCAGTAAATATCCCCAATTTTCAGTAGAGCTGTATACAATCTTTGGCTTCGAAAGCCATGCCAGTAAAAAGAGCTTTGCACCATAATCTAGCAAACATTGTGAGTGCGCTCTGTGCAGCCAGACCACTCTGACCCAGAAACTAAAGCTGCCCTCATGATGTTTCCCATTATTATGCTTGTGCCCCTTTCTCGCTTTAGTTCTATGTGGTCAGTATTCATGCTACTTTGTACCCGATCTACCTGAACCGACCTCCGTAAAAGAGACGCCCGAGACTGCAGATCCAGATCCAAAATGTCAGCCATCCCTTTGCCTCCACAGATGCTGCTTGACCCGCTGAGTTCCTCCAACAGTTTGTTTTCTGCTCCATATAATCTTGACCACCAGGTTCAGGAACAGCTTCATCCCAACAACCATTAGGCTCTTGAACGCTACATCACACTAATCACATTTACGAACTATGAATTGCTTTTGGTTGCACTGAAGACTTCTGGGTATTTTTTGTATTAGTATTGGGGTTATCAATTTATTGCATTTCTGTTTATTATATATCATCAATGTTTATTGTGTTTACAGGCCTGCTATATGCTGTTGCAAGTAAGAATGTAATTGTTCCGTTGTCGGGACATGTGACAAATTAAACACTCTTGACCCTTTAGCCTGGTAGAACTGCTGCCCCACAAAGCCCAATACTCAGTTCGATCCTGACATTTGGGTGCTGTCAGTGTGGAGTTTGCACGTTCTTGTTGACCCAAAATGTTAATTATTTTTCTTTCCCTGCTGTTTGATTGGCTGAGTTTTTCCAACATTTCAGTTTTTGTTGCAGAATGCAGCAATTTAATTTGTTTTTACTTGCATTGATCTAATTTAATTGATCATAAACTGTAGGGATTGAAATTTTAATGACATAGAAGAATGCCATTGGCTATCTATTGCCAGTAATGGTTTTGAAAACACATCAGGGTCTCCACCCGAAACGTCGCCCACTAGGGACAATTTTTACATTTACCAAGCCAATTAACCTACAAACCTGTATGTCTTTGGAGTGTGGGAGGAAACCGAAGATCTTGGAGAAAACCCACGCAGGTCACAGGGAGAACATACAAACTCCATACAGACAGCGCCCATAGTCGGGATCGAACCCAGGTCTCCGGCGCTGCATTCGCTGTAGGGCAGCAACTCTATCGCTGCGCCACCATGGCCGCCCTAGTTCTTTCCTTCCTAGATATCAAGAGGGCTTTGTCTCTACTGTCAAACCCTGATGTTTCCTTTTGCCATTCTTGATGTAATGGTGGTTATTTTATGTCCTTATTTTCCTCCAGAATTTACTATCATCGCTGGAAGAATCTCTGCTCACTCTGAAGAGAATTGTGCCACTAACAAATTTATTGGAGGAGAAACTGTGCAAGAACACGAAAAAGTAAGTTTCTTTCTGCAGAAAAAATGTGTAGGTAGGAACTGCAGGTGCTGGTTTATACCAAAGATGGACACAAAATGCTGGAGTAACTCAGTGAGTCAGCTCAGGCAGCCTCTCTGGGAAAACGGAATGGGTCTGAAGAAGGGTTCTGACCCAAAACGTCACCTATTGTTTATCTCCAGAGATGCTGTCAGACCCGCTGAGTATCTCCAGCATTTTGAGTCTATTTTCTTTCTCCAGAGTCCAGCTTAATATTTATAATAGCACATGATAGAAAATTATAAAATTATGAGAGTCCTTAAATAGACAGTGAGGACCTTCTTCTCAGGGTGGAAATGTGAAATACTCGAGGGCAGAGCTATACGGTCAGAGGGGAAAAGTTCAAAGGTGATGTGTGGGGGTGTTTTTTTTACACAGAGTGGTGGGTGCCTGCAACACGCTGCCAGGGGTGCTGAGTAAAATGAGATAACATAATGGCTTTTACGAGGCCTTTAGATTGGCACATGGATATACAGGGAATGGAGGAATGTAGCACATGTCCCCACAGAGAAGAGTAGTTCAACATGGCGTCGTGTTTGGTACGGACATCGTGGGCTGAAGGGCATGTTTCTGTGCTGTACTGTCTTATGTTCTCATTTGCAACAAGAGTTTCATTAGAATTTTTCACCAGTCTCTGAACCAACACTCGGAAAGGTAAATGACTACATTTTACTCTTGGATTGAAGCCTGATATGTTTATTTCAAAGTAGGTCGAGGTTGATGCCGAGTACTTTACACAATTTTGATCTCCTTTCCTGCACACAAGTGAAAATTACAATGAAAACACAAAAGTATGTACCATAACACCAGGATAAGTGCTCAACCAAGAAAACCCAGCCCAAAGCCAAAGTAGTATCTAAACTGCTTATACACACTTTTGCTAAGGACAATAACTAAATCCATATGCAAGAATGAGCTACCTACATGTTAACAAACACATAAAAACTGTTTGTGTAGATGCGTATATCATTAGGGTTATCAAGTGGGCACCTCCCTTCACTGGTGTTTCATTGAGTTAGTTCCACGACACCTCGGGTAGACTCAACAATTAATCCTCCTCAATACCTGCTCTCGCCACCTATGCTACCAGTATCTACTAAATACAGGAACCTACAGACGATTAATTCACTCAAACATGTATCCTGACCCATCAATAAACAGTTGTAGCACCACAAATATCAACCTCACAAATAAAACTGGTATACATTTACACAGAATACACTTACAAAGAAATACACTTACCGCTCGTTAAACATATCCTTTCTGCTCCCAACAGACCCTATTTCCTCTCCACCAAATCCACCTACTGCCTTACTCTGCTGCCTCTGACCTCCTTTACGGCCTGATGCAAACTCTATCTGCAAATTCCTAGCTCTCCAAATGGCCACGTGGTTGATCACTCTATGAAACCTCTACAACCCACCTCTACCGGACGTAATCTTGCTCTCCATCCTCACTGGTCAACTTCTGCTTGCAAATCTACATATCTTGAGTTTTTTCATCAGCTGTCATGATTGTATTATTTAGAAAAAACTGACCAGATTGGGTCTATATGTCATTTAGATGAATGAAGATTGAAAGGCCTGCATAGAGTGGATGTGGAGGGCATGTTTCCATTAGTGGGAAAGTCTAGGACTAGAGGACAAAGCATCAGTATTAAAGAACCGTACCTTTATAAAGGAGATGAGGAGGAATTTATTTTGTCAGAGGGTGGTGAATCTGTGGAATTCATTGCCACAGATGGCTGTGGAGGCCAACTCTTTGTGTAATTTTAAAGCAGTGATTGATGGGTTCTTGATTAGTATGGGTGTCAACTGTTGCAGGGAGAATGCTGGAGTATTATGTGGGAGATTTCAATTTTCCACACATAGACTGGGAAACACATTCTGTAAATGGGCTGGATGGGTTGGAGTTTGTAAAATGTGTGCAGGATAGTTTTTTGCAGCAATACATAGAAGTACCTACTAGAGAAGGAGCGGTGCTGGACCTCCTGTTAGGAAATGAGACGGTCAGGTGGCAGAGGTATGCATTGGGGAACAGTTCGGGACCAGGGATCACAATACCATTAGTTTCAATATAATTATGGAGAGGGTCAGAACTGGACCTAGGGTTGAGATTTTTGAATGGAGAAAGGCTAACTTTGAGGAGATGCGAAAGGATTTAAAAGGAGTAAATTGGGACAGTTTGTTTTATGGGAAAGATGTGGAAGAGAAATGGAGGACATTTAAAGGTGAAATTTTAAGAGTACAGAATCTTTATGTCCCTGTTCGGTTGAAAGGAAATAGTAAAAATTGGAAAGAGCCATGGTTTTCAAGGGAAATTGGACACTTAGTTCGGAAAAAGAGAGAGATCTACAATAATTATAGGCAGCATGGAGTAAATGAGGTGCTTGAGGAGTATAAAGAATGTAAAAAGAGTCTTAAGAAAGAAATTAGAAAAGCTAAAAGAAGATATGAGGTTGCTTTGGCAAGTAAGGTGAAAGTAAATCCAAAGGGGTTCTACAGCTATATTAATAGCAAAAGGATAACGAGGGATAAAATTGGTCCATTAGAGAGTCAGAGTGGACAGCTATCTGCAGAGCCAAAAGAGATGGGGGAGATATTGAACAATTTATTTTCTTCGATATTCACCAAGGAGAAGGATATTGAATTATGTGAGGTAAGGGAAACAAGTAGGGTAGCTATGGAAACTATGAGATTCAAAGAAGAGGAAGTACTGACACTTTTGAGAAATATAAAAGTGGATAAGTCTCCAGGTCCGGACAGGATATTCCCTAGGACATTGAGGGAAGTTAGTGTAGAAATAGCAGGGGCTATGACAGAAATATTTCAAATGTCATTAGAAACGGTAATAGTGCCGGAGGATTGGCGTACTGCGCATGTTGTTCCATTGTTTAAAAAGGGGTCTAAGAGTAAACCTAGCAATTGTAGACCTGTTAGTTTGACGTCAGTGGTGGGCCAATTAATGGAAAGGATACTTAGAGATAATATATATAAGCATCTGGATAAACAGGGTCTGATTAGGAACATTCAACATGGATTTGTGCCTGGAAGGTCATGTTTGACTAATCTTCTTGAATTTTTTGAAGAGGTTACTCGGGAAATTGATGAGGGTAAAGCCGTGGATGTTGTATATATGGACTTCAGTAAGGCCTTTGACAAGGTTCCTCACGGAAGGTTGGTTAAGAAGGTTCAATGGTTGGGTATTAATGGTGGAGTAGCAAGATGGATTCAACAGTGGCTGAATGGGAGGTGCCAGAGAGTAATGGTGGATGGTTGTTTGTCAGGTTGGAGGCCAGTGACTAGTGGGGTGCCACAGGGATCTGTGTTGGGTCCACTGTTGTTTGTCATGTACATCAATGATCTGGATGATGGTGTGGTAAATTGGATTAGTAAGTATGCAGATGATACTAAGATAGGTGGGGTTGTGGATAATGAAGTAGATTTTCAAAGTCTACAGAGAGATTTATGCCGGTTGGAAGAGTGGGCTGAAAGATGGCAGATGGAGTTTAATGCTGATAAGTGTGAGGTGCTACATCTTGGCAGGACAAATCAAAATAGGACGTACATGGTAAATGGTAGGGAATTGAAGAATGCAGGTGAACAGAGGGATCTTGGAATAACTGCACAGTTCCCTAAAAGTGGAATCTCTTGTAGATAGGATGGTAAAGAAAGCTTTTGGTGTGCTGGCTTTTATAAATCAGAGCATTGAGTATAGAAGTTGGGATGTAATGTTAAAATTGTACAAGGCATTGGTGAGGCTAATTCTGGAGTATGGTGTACAATTTTGGTCGCCTAATTATAGGAAGGATGTCAACAAAATAGAGGGAGTACAGAGGAGATTTACTAGAATGTTGCCTGGGTTTCAGCAACTAAGTTACAGAGAAAGGTTGAACAAGTTAGGGCTTTATTCTTTGGAGCGCAGAAGGTTAAGGGGGGACTTGATAGAGGTCTTTAAAATGATGAGAAGGATAGACAGAGTTGACGTGAATAAGCTTTTCCCACTGAGAGTAGGGAAGATTCAAACAAGGGGACATGACTTGAGAATTAAGGGACAGAAGTTTAGGGGTAACATGAGGGGGAACTTCTTTACTCAGAGAGTGGTGGCTGTGTGGAATGAGCTTCCAGTGAAGGTGGTGGAGGCAGGTTCGTTTTTATCATTTAAAAATAAATTGGATAGTTATATGGACGGGAAAGGAATGGAGGGTTATGGTCTGAGCGCAGGTATATGGGACTAGGGGAGAATATGTGTTCGGCACGGACTAGAAGGGTCGAGATGGCCTGTTTCCGTGCTGTAATTGTTATATGGTTATATATGGTTATATGGGGTTGAGAGGGAAAGATAGATCAGCCATGATTGAACACCGGAGAAGTTTGGATGGGCTGAATGGCCCAATTCTGCTCCTATGACTTATGAACTTTTAAAAATGTGACTCTATTAATAAGCAGAGGGTTGTGAAGGGGCATGAGAGGGAAATTGAAAATCACAGGGCATCGTTTTAAAATAAGGCGGCATTCATCTTCAAAATGAAGATATGTTTTTCTTAGAAGATTGTGAATGTTTGGAAATCTGTACACCAGAAAGCTGAGTCAGCGTTTTGGAGTACTGAGAAGTCAATGGTATTGAGGAACAAGTGTTGAGATTGAGATCAGAGTAGATGTTGAGTGTCAGGCCCACCCTCTTTCATGCATCAGCTGGCAGATTGGCAACATTGTGGAATTTGGCTGTGTTCAGAAAGGCAACCATGTTGCCCACATGATAGATTGAACACTTGGGTTTGAGCGGGTCTAGATTCTGGAGCAATTGTCACTCTGGTTTGAACAGTTTTCCACCAATTTTGCTAAGAGTCATAGAATCATACAACATGGAAACAGGCCCTTTGGCCCAACTCTTACATGCCGACCAAGATGCCAGTTTCAGAGTCTTCCAAACTGACTGCATGGATAAGTGCACCAATGTCAGTGTCCTCTCCCAGCCCAGCATCCACCAGCACTGAGCCCATACTAACTCTTAGATGGATACATTGACTTCACAATGTCACTCAATAGTCAAGACTCAAGAATTTCTATTGTCATATGTCCCGAAACGGAACAATGACATTCTTACTTGCAGCAGCACAAGAGATATGTAAACATATGTGGGAAGGAACAGCAGATGCTGGTTTATACCAAAGATAGCATAGGCTTCAAGTACATGGTAGCGTTTGCTCTTCTTCAATGGTTGTGCAAATCGATCTTTAATGGAATATCCTGCTGGAAAGTTTCCGAGAATTTGAACAGTCTGTGAACTGGTGGAAGTAGTTGTTTTTTTATATAAGGTCAATTTAACACCCTGCGTTAAATATGTTTTAATTTAATTCTCAGAGCAATCATTCGAGGTTATTCATCTTCACCGATTATGAATGCAAGCTTCCTGGACACGAGGTAAGTCAAAGGGCTGTTGCTAGCAATTCCTATTAAAATATCCTAAATAGACTTGCTGCAGATCCTACTTCAGTTTAGTCTTGAGATACAACATGGAAACAGGCCCTTCGGCCCACCGAGTCCGTGCTGACCAACAATCCCCGCATACTACCTTCCACACACTAGGGGCAATCTACAATTATACCAATCCAATTAGCCTACAAACCTGCACGTCTTTAGAGTGTGGGAGGAAACTGGAGCTCCCGGAGAAAACCCACGGGGAGAACGTATACAGAGCACCCGTAGTCAGGATCGAACCCAGTTCTCTGGCGCTGTAAGGCAGCAACTTTCCCTCTGCTCCATTGTGCCGCCCAAATCGATTGTTTCATCTTCTAGCCTAACCAAAACCAAATCCATTTGTCCTTGATCAAGAAAGAACTACATTCTATTCTCTGCTTTTTGTTTTACACATTTGTCCTAAGGTGACTCATTTCCATCTAACCAAGAGCCAGTGAAGGGGTAAAAGAAATGTAAGAACTTGTTTGTTTATTGTTATGATCCATCCACAAACAATGGATTTTCAAGCTATATTCCTCTTCTCTTCTGACGGTCTGCACATGGACAAGTGGTGTCCATTAGAAGTGCATTGACTGTGTACAATTTATACACTTTTGGTTGGAGTACAATGTGCATATGTTACTATATCTCCATTCAGTGCATGGAATGAGTTTGTTTTCTACTTTTTAGATACTTTACTTTAGACACTTTACAGATACAGGGCGGAAATCTGCCCTTCGGCCCACCGAGTCTGTGCTGACCAGCAATCACCTACACTATCCTACTCACTTGGGACAATTTACAATTTTTTTACCAAAGCCAATTAACCTACAAACCTATACGCCTTTGGAATGTGGGAGGAAACCGGAGCACCCGGTGAAAACATACGCGGTCACAGGGAGAAAGTACAAACTCCATACGGATAACATCCGTAGTCAGGATTGAACCCAGATCTCTGGTACTGTAAGGCAGCAATTATATTGCTGTGCCACCATGCCGCCTCGAGTGAACTCCAACACATGGCATGTCATTGCTGTTTTTCATACCAAGATTTAGATTTATTTGTGTCATCTTTGAGACCCCTGTGTTGAAATGAATGTCTTTTAAAAATGACAGTAAATTTAGTAATCTTTAATGCACTAACCATTCTTCTTGATATATTGAAAACAGCAAGGATAACCATTTCAAAACAAGCCGAATGCTGCCTGGTCTGGATATGTCCTTAGTGTACCTGAACTTTGAGAATTTGGCAAAAGACACTTCACTGCTATCTCAGGTAATGTTATAGAGTCATACAGCATGGAAACGGGCCCTTCGGCCCAACGCGTTCATGCCGAACAAAAGCTCCATCCATGTTAGTTCCTATTTACCTGCGTTTGACTCATAGAGAACATAGAAAAGTGTTCTATCATATCCCTCTACATTTTCTATCCATTTACCTGCCCAAGTGTCTTGTCGACCAAACATTCCATAATGCCGACAATACCTCACACAATGAAACACCATATATTGTTATAGATGTTGAAGATGAACATTAACATTCATGGCTGTTTACATGTTTTGGGGAGAGTTGTGTCATAAGGTCATAAGTGATGATAGTAGAATTAGTCCATTCGGCCCATTAAGTCTACTCCACCATTCAATCATGGCTGATCTATCTCTCCATCCTAACCCTATTCTCCTGCCTTCTCACCATAACCTCTGACACCTGTACTAATCAAGAATCTATCTATCTCTGCCTTAAAAATATCCACTAACATAGCTTCCACAGCCTTCTGTGGCAAATAATTCCACAGGTTCACCACCCTCTGATTAAATAAATTCCTCATCTCCCTCCTAAAAGCATGTCCTTTAATTCTGAGGCTATGACGTCTAGTCCTAGACTCTCCCACTAGTGGAAGCATCCTTTCCATATCCACTCTATCCAAGCCTTTCACTATTCTGTATGTTTCATTGAGGTCCACCCTCATTCTTCTGAATTCCAGCAAGTACAGGCCCAGTGCCAACAAACACTCATCATAGGTTAACGTACTCATTCCTGGGATCATTCTACTAAACCTCCTCTGGACCCTCTCCAGAGTCAGCACATCCTTCCTCGGATATGGTGCCCAAAATTGCTCACAATATTCCAAATGCGGCCTTACCAGCGTCAGCATTACATCCCTGTTTTTTTGTATACAAGCCCACTTGTTATATATGCTAGCATTGAGTTTACTTTCTTTATTACCGATCAGTTCATCGCCCATTTGAAAAAATTCAATTTTATGATAGTGCTCCCATTAGTACCTGCAAAATTAATAATTGACCTCTGCAAGTATGGAGACACGTGTACTGGGGTATTTGTTATGAAACATTTTTGGAAATAATAGGTTCTCTCAATTTTCAACCTTTGGTGAATGCAGAGGAATGTTACTGTTTGTTATAGATGAATAAGGACAGAACTGAATATTGAGTTACAACCAAAGATCAATAGATCCCAAATTCCTCATTCTATAACATGTACATTCAGTACATACATGTAACTCAGTACATTCTGATCAATTATATTGCACTTCTAGCCCTTTAAGTAAAAGATAGTGAATATCCCAAAATGAATAAACTTAATTTACAAAAATGCTTAGTTAAAAATATGCAGAACAAGAGCTTCTTATAGGTATTTTATTCGAAAGCAAATAAGTCACAGAGGACGTTTCATCAATCTTTCCCAAAAGTTCATGTTGCGTTAGAAGAATTATATGACAATCTAAACTCACTTGCTTTCATATTGCAATTACTTAGCAAAGAATGAGGAGATCTCAGTATTGCTTTGTATTTCTTTTTTTTTTTAATTTTATTTTGTTAGAAGTAAGGACAATCATATGGCACCAAAGTGCCTAATATATATTTTCATAATACATTTTATGTACAGCTTCTTATTTTTTTTGTTATAATAAAGAAAAATAAGAATAAGAAAAAGAAAATAGATAGTAAAGGATAGAAAGACGTGAGATATATAGTGTGTGAAGAAGAAGAAGAAAAAAGAAGAATGAATGAAGAAAGTTGAAGAAAAGAAAATAGGAAAAAGAGAATAAGACATAAAGAAAAGAAGTAAGGAGATCATTGTTTATAATCTTGACCATCCCTCGTCCAGTCCTGAAACAGTTATTTTTTCCAATTGTGTTGCGCCATATGATTCCAAAAAGACAACAAATGGAGACCAACAATCGCATTTCCTCAAGATGTGCGGTGTCCAACATGCTTGTGATCCACATTTTAAGCGTTGGTATTGATGTATTTTTCCAATATTTAAGTATTAATTTTTTTGCTATTATTAAACCATTATTAAAAAATAAATTTTGAGATGAGTTCAATTTATTCCCATCTTCCATTACTCCAAATATAATCATTTCAGTATTAGGTTCCATTCTTATCTTAAATAATTTTGTAAATATTTCAAAAATATCACTCCAAAATCTATAAAGTTTTATGCAGGAAACAAAAGAGTGTGTTATAGTTGTGTTTTGGGATAAACATTTATCACAAATGGGGGATATATTTGGATAGAATTTGTTCAATCTTGTTTTTGAATAATATAATCTATGTAAAATTTTAAATTGAATTAGATTATGTCTTACATTAATCGAACATTTGTGAATATATATCAAGTACTTTTCCCATGTAACCTTCGTAATTTTTATCATTAATTCCCATTCCCACTCTTCTCTAAGTACCTCTGTCGATGGTAGGTCTATATTTAAAATACTATTATATAAATATGATATTAATTTTTGTGAGTCTGCTTTAATATTCATTGCTTCTTCCAATACGTCAGGAGTTATTTTTTGATATCCTTGTATGTATTTTTTCATGAAATCGCAAATCTGAAGATATTTAAAATATTGGTTGTTTTTCAATTTAAATTTAAATTGTAATTGTTGGAATGATAGTAGGTTTCCCATTTCATACATATCCCCGATCCTTCTAATTCCGAGACTTTCCCATTGGTTATATGTTTTATCAATAAGAGATGGTTTAAATAAAGGGTTATTCGCTATTGGCATTAACAATGATAAATTTCTTAATTTTTAAGATCATTTTATTTGTTTCCAAATTCTTATTGTATCATGTATAATTGGGTTCTTCTTATATATTGTGTTGTTCAGTTTTTTCGGGGAGAAGAGGATCGTTCCTATATTACAAGGAAAACAATCCTCTTTCTCCATTTTTATCCATTCTGTCTGTTGGGTAGAACTATCCAGCCAATAAATCATATTCTTAATATACACTGCCCAATAATAATACATAAAATTCGGGAGTGAGAGTCCCCCGGCATCTTTTGGTTTGCATAAGTGTTTTTTTTTAAATTCTATGTGATCTATAGTCCCAAATAAATTTAGTAATATTAGAGCCTAATTTTTTTTTAAAGTATTTTGGTATATATACAGGTATAGACTGAAATAGGTATAATAATTGTGGTAGGAAGATCATTTTTATAGCATTTATTCTACCTAATAATGAAAAAGGAAGTGTTTTCCAAAATTTAATCAGCATATTAAGTTTATTTAATAAAGGTATAAAATTAGCGTTGAATAATGCTTTATATTTTCTAGTAATCTGAGTACCCAAGTATTTAAATTTTTCTGTTGCGATTTTAAAGGGGAATTTCAGTAAGTGTGTAGGTTCTTGAGGCTTTAACGTCATGATTTCACTTTTATTCCAATTTATTCTATATCCAAAAAAAGACCCGAATTCCTCTATTAAATTTAGTAAATTTGGTATGCTCGTTTGTGACTTTATAATATATAAAAGTATATCGTCTGCATATAATGAAATTTTATTCTTTGAGTCCCTAGTATTATAGCCCTGAATATTCGGATTAATTCTTATACTTTCAGCCAAAGGTTCTATCATAAGGGCAAATAGCAGGGGTGATAATGCACATCCCTGCCTATTACCCCTTGATAATTGAAATTTTTGAGATAACATATTGTTAGTTAATATTCTTGCCATCGGTTTATCATACAATAGTTTTACCCATGTAATAAATTCTCTCCCATATTAAATTTTTGCAGTACTTTATATAAGTACTGTATTTCACTGCGTCCAAAGAAATAATTGATATATCTTCTTCCTCTACTTTATGTGAGTACATTATATTAAACAGGCGTCTCAAATTATTAAATTAGTATATTTTGGGTATAAACCCCGTTTGATCAGGGTTTATCAATTTACTAATATATTTGCTTAATCGTCTTGTTAAAGTCTTTGCTAAAATTTTCTGGTCTGTATTTAAAAGTGATATAGCTCTATATGAGCCTGGATCTTCTAAATCTTTATCTTTTTTTGGAATAAGCGTAATAGTTGATTCTGCTAATGTTTCAGGTAGTTTCTTTTCTTTAAAACCGTGAGAATATAAATTAAATAAGTAAGGAGTCGTTATCTCATGGAATTTTTTATAAAATTCAGTACTAAAACCATCTGGTCCTGGTGTCTAACCATTTTTCAACGATTTTATTGTTTCACCTATTTCTTCGATTGTAATTTGAGCTCCGTTCCTCTTGTTCCAAAAGGTCAAGTTTTGGGAGATTACAGTTATCTAAATTTTTTTTAATTTTACTATCTTCTATTTTAGTTTTAGATGTGTATACATTTTGATAAAATTGAGCAAATCTGTTATTAATGTCTTTAGGTAGTATTAGTAATTCACCTTTCTCTGATTTAATTTTAGTTATAGTATTTTCTTTTTCTTGTTTTTTCAATTGGCGAGCTAAAAGCTTATGTGGCTTGTCACCAAACTCAAAATGTTCCTGTTTTGTAATTTGGAATAGTCTTATTACTCTTGCCGATAAAATTCGATTAAGTTTAAATTTCAGTAATATTATCTTATTGTGTTTATCTGTCGTGGAAGCTTTAGCATTATCTAACTCTAACTGTCTGATTTCTTGTTCTAACAACATTTGTTCTGTCTTATTCTTTTTATTTTGAAAAATTTGATATGAAATTATAATTCCTCTAATAAATGCTTCTGGGAGTTGGGTGGTCATCCCAAGTTTTTAAATTTATATTGCATCTCCTTCTTGTATAGTGCCTTAAAAAAAGAAAGAAAAGATGTGATATATAATTGATTACACAAAAATTAAACAAAAAAAAGTCTTTATAGTGCTTAAAAAACTATACCTTATAAGAAAAGATACCTTAAAGACGAATAGCCACCAATGGTGGGGAAAATTTATAGACTTCCGTTGATGTTGAGCACCACCCCCTTAGTAGAGCCTCATAAAAAGCTACAGACCGTTTCACATCTTGTCTTTTCTTATATAAATTTATCAAACCAGCACCAGTGAAAACCGAAAGAATTCAGGAGGAGACATAAGAAGTAAAAAAACAAATATAAAACACAACATATTCTATAAGTATATATGCCTTTCCAATTTGTCTAATCTTAATCTAATCTAAACTTTACCATATATATCCACCCAAGATTCTTACGTAGTATCCCATTCTTTAACTACCATACAAGCAGGTACCAAGGGGTTAAACTAAACCTCACTTCTGGATCTTTTCCATGTTTATGTTGCGCCTAATTCCTTCCCACTCAAAAAAAAAGGGTAGGTTAGTAATGTTATAAACATTTTAGTTAGTTAGTATATATCATTTTTAGTATATATATGGATATTTCACAAATAGTTAGTATTGTTAAATTTGTTAAAATCATTGGTTATATATAATTTAGGACGACAGATGGCACAATGGGCTAAGTGTTCGGCTGGCAACCTGAAGGTGGCCGGTTCGAATTCAGATTCAGATTCAGATTCAATTTTAATTGTCATTGTCAGTGTACAGTACAGAGACAACTGAATCCTGCTTGTAGTGTGTACTGTCGTTGTGTCCTTGGGCAAGACACTTCACCTACCTTTGCCTGGGACTAGAGACGGAAATTAGTTACTGATTGGCTACAATCTCGCATATTTACATGCAAATGTTCATTAATATGCACTGTCCCTATAAACAAAACATTATTAATTAAAGTATGATGATTAGAGCTCTTCTTAAATCAACAGTTTTTATATTCCAATTAGTATTATCTCATTCCATGTCCATTATACATTCCCTCGTTAATTCTGTATCTTCAACGTCCTTTGTTTATCTTTAAGCTATTCATTCAAGGTGAAACATGGAGAGTACTCTCAAAAACACATTCTAGCCAGATAAGCTTGGTAACTGTCTGGAAAGTTCCGCCATCTTAACCAGTTCAAAACTCTATCATAAGAATTAAAAAGTTCCATCTTCTTCCTTGTCGACAGCTTCCCCCGGTGTTTTCTTTACGATATCCTCTGCGTACTTAAAAGCTTTTTCGGGATCTGTAAATGAGCATTCAGTGCCGTTATAAGAAATCTTCATTTTGGCTGTAAAAAACACCCCGTATCTCACACCGGGGACTCCCTTCAGAGTGTGTCTTGTCTGTGTAAACAAGTTCCTTCTCCGGACGACCTCCGGAGGATAATCACGGAAAATTCGAATATTATCCCTACGATATGTCAGATTCTTCCCATGGGTAATCTTTTTCAATATAAATTCCACTGAAGAGATATCAAGGAATTTCACAATTATCTGTCTTGAAGAATTTGTCCCTCTTGCAACACGTCCAACTCGGTGAGCGACGTCTATTCTTGGTTCTTCCGACAGTTCAAAAACATCTCTGAGTAAGTCAGTAACGAAAGTACATGTTTGAGATTCATGTCCTTCTCGTCCTTCATCTACTCCAAGAATTCTCAAATGTTGCCTTCTAGACCTTGCTTCCAGGTCCAGACATTTGTCAGTCATTCTTACAAGTTTTTCCTCTTCAGCTTTCTGTGATTTTTTTCAAGCTCTTTATTTCCGTGACCATCTCTTTTATCTCATTCTCCATCTCTTCCATTATCTCATCCAGTTTTCCCATATCATCCTTCACATCTTTAAATTTCTTATTATAGTCATTTTCGATTCTAACACACTCTGACTTTAGTTTTTTATCAAATTCCTTATATTGCTTCTTCAGCTCCTTTAACTCACCACAAGTATTATCAATTTTTTGAGAAATTCTCTCCATATTAGTCTCCGAACTCTGCTTATTACTCTCCATATTAGACTCCATACCCTGCATATTTTCCAGTGTAGTATTTGTTGTAGCAGTAATCTCTAAAAGCATTTGCTTTACCTCCTTCTCCTTCTTGTCTCCTTTTGTAGCCATTTCAAACAGAGATCCTTGGCTGTAAGATTCTTCTTCTTCTGAGCCTTCTTCTGTCGTTTGCAGAGTATCCAAAACTTCTTCGAGTTGGAGACTTATGGTATTCTTCTTAGGAGCTCGTGAGCTTTTTTCTCTGCTCATTTAAAACTCCTGATTTTTGCCATTAAACTCCCGATTTTTGCGTCGCCTTCTGATGACGTCACCCTTACGCGACGCCAAGCAGCTCCGGTAAGTTTTTAAAAAATCGGTACTGGTTTAAAAACGGCTTTTTAGCGATTTTTTGCGGGAGAGGAGCTCAATGCCGCGCCTTAGTGCTCCATGGCGCCACCGGAAGTCTTGTATTTCTGCTGTCTATAATGCTACCTCTTTCAACGCACTAACATCAACTCTGCAATCACTGATTATACAAGGAAATAATCTATGAAATATAAGAATTATTTTTACTGCAAGGTCATTAATGAAGGAAATAGATAAAGTATTGACAATAGTTTGTTGGGCATTAATGTATGGTGGGGATGAAGCCTAAGTGACATTACAAACTATCAACTATTACAAAAGTTCAATTTACTCAGCAAACAGTTTGTTTAAATTGTGTAGAAAACAAAAACTACAATACATTATCCATGCTGGAATCAGATAAATGCAGTGTGTGGAGAATAATGATAAATAATGTTTGTATAAAATTAGTTTTGAAAACTTATGCTCACCAAGTTTAATTGGTAAAATTAATCTAGCCATCTCCACTCAGCCTAACAATGTCCCAAATGGGCATAGGGTGGCACTTTGGTGCAGCTTGTAGAGCCGCAGCCTCACAGCGTTAGAGAGCCACCGTTCAATGCTGACCTCAGGTGGTGTCTGTATGGAGTTTGCATGTTCTCCCTGTGACCATATGGGTTGCTTCTGGGTGCTCCGGTTTCCTCCCACATCCCAGCGACGGCGTATTTGTAGGTTAATTGGTCTCTGTAAATTGCCCTCAGTGCGCAGGAAGTGGGATAACCTAGAACCAATGTAAACGGGTGATTGTGCTCGTTATGGACTTGGTGGGCCAAAGGGCCCTGTTTCCACGCTGTATCTCTAAACGAAAGTAAACTAAACTTGTACATTGAATTAAATGGGCAGAGTAGAGGTTGAATATTATGAAAAGATGTTCCGCTCCTGATGCTGACTGTTTTACAGGTGACAAATGCAATCCTGACAAAGCTGATCCCTTCACTCCCTCGCTCTCCTGCAAGTTTGGAAGCTCTGCGAGTTTACCTTGTTCTGCCTGCGCTCATCGCTGTACTTGATGAGCCAGAAAGCTCCATGCTGACAGAAGCCCTGACCACAGCCATTCTTTCCCTCGAAGGAAGTTACTTCAAAGTTCTAGGTAAGGGATTTATTTCTGAACATTTAAACGTTACCAAAATCTCCGTTGTTTGCAATTAAATCAAAAAACAAAGAATTGTTGCACATTGGTCAGTTTCTGACAAAACTTCTGAAGAGGAGAGGTTTGTGGCAGAGGACACCATTATAAAACGATCAGCTTGAAATGTCTTCAATCTTCAATCCAAAGAATTGAGCAGATAATTTAGTCAGGTTTGTTTATGCAGCACTCAGGCAATGCAGCAGGTGAGATGGCATCTTTAGGATGAGTTGTTAATCTAAGGTCCATTAACCTCTCAGATCTTATAGGTTATTTTCAAAGACTGACATGAGATTTTTCTCCAGATATCTAAATGTATTCTTCATCCAATATCATTAAAACATATTCCATCCAAGACCTAATTGTTAAGGAATTTGGTTATGGGCAACTTTACTTCAACTTTTCCTTGTTACAACAGTGATTACATTCCTCATATAATTATATGTAAGTATAAGTATATCAATGATTATAAAATACTTTGCCCTTTTTATGAAATAAATTCTTGCCAAGTCCAAATATCTTGCGTGGTCAAAATGGACCAGATCAGAGGACTTCTTGGACTCATACATATGAACTGAAAATGCTGTTAACATTCACCAAGTCTGATAAGATGTATGAAAAGAGAAATAGAATTATTATTTCAAGTTGAAGAATCTTCATCAGAGCTGAAAAAGTGTTTTTGAGTTGCAGTGAAGGCTGTGGGAAAGATGGATAGGATAAGGGGAATATCTGTGATCGGGTGAGGCTAGGTAAAATAGGATAATGAAACCATTCATTCAGAAGGATTTACTAGGCATATCTCATAGCCCTGCTATTAACATCACATAACACAAAGAAGTGTGATCACCCTCTAACTTGTTCCCATTAACCTGTCTTCAGCTTATCATAGACAAATCTATACACAACTAAAGCTGTGATCTTGTGCTCCTCCGGCTTGTGCGTTTTTTTCTTGTGTTGCGAGTGCACCAAGTTCCCTTCCGATCGGTGGTAAAACGTAAAAAACGCGCATGCGCAGAATGATCTCTCCTGCCAGTCAGCGGCGTATTTTGGTATTTTCTCCTGTCACTCCCCGGGACGATCCGCCCCTCCCATCGCACCATCGCATCTTTACTGAAGATGAGGGAGGCCGGCGGAGGTCTTCAACCGGACCCAATTTTCGGAGGGACCGGAAGCGGCCCGGCCCAGCGCGGCGATGTCGCAAAACGGAGAGTAGTGATTCTGTTTCCGGCGGAGGAGAGCATCCAGCCCCCTTGCTGGCTCCTGCCCCCCTCCACCGTGATACCCCCCTCTCCCCCATGGCTCTTCCCCCGTCTTTTCTCCGAGCTCTCCCCACACCCCCCATGTAGGAAGGAACTGCAGATGCTGTTTTAAACTGAAGATAGACACAAAATGCTGGAGTAACTCAGCGGAACAGGCAGCATCTCTGTAGAGAATGGGTGATGTTTCGGGTCAAGACCCTTCTTCAAACTAGTCAGGGGAAAGGGAAACAATAGCCGGTGATATAGAGAGAGATATAGAACAATGAATGAAAGATATGCAAAAAAGAAACAATGATAAAAGAAACAGGCCATTGTTAGTTGTTTGCGAGGTGCGAATGAGAAGCTGGTGCAACTTGGGTGGGAGAAGGATGGAGAGAGAGAATGCAGGGGTTACTTGAAGTGGGTTTGTAATCGACGTCAGTCAATAGTCTATCTCCTATGATGGAGACGGTGAGATCAAGAAAGAGGAGGGAGATGGTCCAAGTGAATTTGAGTGCAGGATGGAAATTGGTGGTGACGTTAATGAAGACCATGAATTCTGCATGGGTGCAGGAGGTAGCACCGATGCAGTCATCAATATAATGGAGATAGTTCGGGGATAGAGCTAGTGTACGCCTGGATTATTCAACGTATTGTCACATAATACTTTATTCTCACATGGACCGTGAAGGTACAGTGAAATTCATTGTTTTTTGCATTCACAGTAAACAAAAGAGTTGCCACATGTCGCCGACAAGGTTACAAAAGTGTCCATAAATATTGTTGATCGGCTGCCCTGAAGGCCGCAGCACCCTGTGTGTGCCTTCAGCCCTGTCCATCCTCACTACCATCTTTGCAACATGAAAACACCTTTTTTGACACCCTTTCCCACCTCTGCCAAAAGGACTCGAACCTGAAACATTAACGCTGTTGTGTAGGAAGGAGCTGCTAGGGAAAGATAGACACAAAGTGCTAGAGTAACTCACTGGAGAAAAGGAAGAGGTGACGTATAAGATCGGAACCCTTCTTCAGGTTGAAGAAACGTCACCTATTCACTTTCACCAGAGATGTTCCCCTCATTTTGCATTTTTATTTCTAGTATCAAAAAGGTTCCTTAGACCTTTTAGATCTCTGCTAAAGATAAAGAAGCCAACCAGAAGAACTCCGGTAACATTTCGAAATGAATGAAACTGTTTAAGCATATCAGTCGGAAGATGGATCCTGACCTGAAACATCTGTCCATTCCTACCACTGATGCTGTCTGATCTGTCAAATTCCTCTTGCATTTTTTTTTTGAAAACGTAACTTTGCTGTTTTGAAATTCAATATTCAGTTTGATTTTTTTTTAAACTGTTTCTTTGTTATTTGATTTAATTGCAAACAATTGTACTTTATTTTACTTGACTATTTCACCCTTTCTTGACCAGAATGTTGGTGGAAGGCAATACCTGTCTACTTCTTCAAGCGTCTTGTGAGGATTTATCATGACGAATCCAAGCAACTTCTTCACCTCGCTATGACTGACATCTCAAATGATATCCCTGAACTTAAGAAATCATTACAAATTTTACAAACACTTTATAAGGTTGGTGCGAATTTCTTCTTGTTGTACAATATATAGTTTAGTTTATTAATGTCACGTGTACCGAGGTACAGTGAAAAGCCTTTTTGTTGCATGCTATCCAGTCAACAAAAGGACCATATGTTTACAATCAAGCCGTCTACAGTGTATCAGGGCTCTCGCTTAACTTTTTCCCCCTGTTGCCAGCCGGGCAACCTCGGCAGCTTTTTAGGTTGCCAAATGACAGTTTAGGTAGTCATTTAAGACGGCTTGCATGACGTGTGCGATAATGTGCTCGCTCGAAGTGCGTAGTTACCAGTCGGAATTATGGTCAATGAAGCATTTACATATTATTTCTGCTTCAAATAAAGTCACAAACTAAACATATTCACCGATCAAGACATGATATACTGTATACCACAATGACATGCAGCAGAATTACAATACAGTATCTCATCTCTTTTTACACATTGCAATGAATGCAATTTCTATTATCTCTTTCCACTTCCAAACTAAAATATAGCTATTCAGCGTATGATCAACCTCGGTGAGACCAAGTGCAGGCTTGGCGATCGCTTCGCACAACACCTACACTCAGTTCACAATAACCAACATGATCTCCCGGTGGCTAAGCACTTCAACTCCCCCTCCTATTCCGAATCGGACCTTTCTGGCCTGGGCCTCCTCCATGGCCAGAGTGAGACCCACCGCAAATTGGAGGAACAGCACCTCATATTTTGCTTGGGTAGTTTACACCCCAGCGGTATGAACATTGGCTTCTCCAATTTCAGGTAGTCCTTGCTTTCTCCCTCCTTCCCCTCCCATTCCCAGCTCTCCCACAGCCTACTGTCTTCGCCTCTTCCTTTCTTTTTCCCACCCCTCCCGTCATCAGTCTGAAGAAGGGTCGCTACCCTAAATACCCTATTTCCTTCGCTCCATAGATACTGCCTCACCAGCTGAGTTTCTCCAACATTTTCGTCTACCCATTCACACAAGTTCTGTTATCCCACTTTCCTCACCCACTCCCTGCACATTAGGGGCAATTTTACAGAGACAAGTTAACCTACTAAGCCAATGCGTCTTTGGGATGTGGGAGGAAACCCACATGCTTGCAGGGAGAATGCTTGCAAGGTGAGGCAGCAACCGGACAGCAATGGTGGCTAGAGCTCCCACAATACAAAAGGAGGGAGAAAGTGGCCGACGCCAACCAGCTGCCGTGGCAGTGCGCATGTGCAGGGCCGCACATGGGCACAACCACGGCCGATGATGTGCTCGGCGGCCGGCTGTGCCGAGTGGAGACCCGCGACCTGAGCCGAGAGCTCGCGCCGAGCGGAGACCCCAGGGCTAGGGCGAGCGCCGAGAACTAGCGCCGAGCCGAGACCCGAACACGGATGGCGGGCGGTTGGCCCGGTTGCTTGCCAACCCGGGCAAAATGGCATGGCTTTTAGGTTGCCCGGCGAGACTGTAAGTTGCCATTGGCACCCGGGCAACCATTAATTTCGAGCCCTGTGTACAGTAATAGGATAAAGGGTATAATATTTAGTGCAAAATAAAGTTTGATTAAAGACAGTTTGAAAGTCTCTTATCAGGTAGATGGGAGTTCAGGGTCACTCTTTAGTTGGCGAGACAGCTGGGAAGAAACTGTCCCTGAATTTGTTTTCAAACTTCTTTACCTTTTGCCTGATGGGAGAAGGGAGAAGAGGAAGTGACAAGAGACTCATCCTTAATTATGCTGGTGGTCTTGCTGAGTCAGCATGAGGTGTAGATAGTGTCAGTGGAAGGAACTTTGGTTTGCGTGATGGACCAGGCTGCATCCACAACTATCTTAATCAATATGTATTCATCATCAAATGACATTTTCCATCCATTATTTCATTGGTTGAGATCTGATTATGGGCAAAAATACTTAGAATTTTCCTTTGTTACAACAGTTATCCAGGGAGTAGCGGAGGGAACGATCTCAGCGGAAAGCAGAATAGGGTGGAGATGGGAAGATGTGGCTAGTGGTGGGATCCCGTTGAACATGGCAAAAATGTCAGAGGATTATGATCTGTGGTGAAATTGTGGCCCATAATCCTCCAACATTGCTAAACACGTTAACACCCCCTCCCATTCCCATATTGACCTTTCTGCCCTGGGCCTCCTCCACTGTCAGAGTGAAGCCGGATGCAAATTGGAGGAAGAGCACAAAGTGTGGTATGAATATTGATTTCTCTACCTTCAAGTAACCTTTGCTTTCCCTCTCTCTGTCCCTCCCCCACCCTAGCACTCTTCTTTCACTCTCCTCCTGATTAATTTTACTTTGTATGCCTCATTGTCACCTTCCTCTCAGCCAGCAATGAACCATTCTACATTTCCTTGAACATCATCTGCTTTGATATGTTGTTTGCTCACCTTGCCCTCCCTTATCTCTAGTTTCCCTCTCCCCTGACTCTGTCTGACCCGAAACGTTGCCTATTCCTTCTCTCCAGAGATGCTGCATGTCCTGCTGAGTCCTTCTTATAGCATGGTGACTAAAACTGAACACAATATTCCAAATAAGAACACAAAGTTCTTGAGTAACTCTGCGGGTCAGGATCTTTCCTGACCCACTGAGTTACTGCAGCAGTTTACCTTTTTTTTGCAAACCAGCATTTGCAGTTCCTTATTTCTACAATATTCCAAATGCGGCCTCATCAACTTCTTGTATAACTGTAACGTAACAACTCTTCCATATTCAATACCCTGACTGATGAAGGTCTATGTACTGAAAGCTTTTTTGACCATTCTGTCTACCTGTGATTCCACTTTCAAGGAATTATGTACTTGCACTCCTCGCTCTCTCTGCTCTACAACATTTCCTAGGGCTCTGCCATTCACTGTGAAGGTCTAGTCCTGGTTTGATTTCCCAAAATGTAATACTTAGCACTTAGCTGCATTAAACTCAATAAACCACTCCTCAGCCGACTTGCCCAATTGACCAAGATCCTGCTTTAATTTTTGACAATCATCTTCACTATCTATGATACCACCCTCTTTAATCCATCTACAAAGTTACTAATCATGCCTTACATATCCTCATCCAAATTGTTGATATAAACCACAAACTGCAATGGGGCCAGTACCAATCTGAGTCAGACCACTAGTCCCAGGCCTCCAGTCCAAAAAATAACCTTCCAACAACACCCTCTGCTTTCTTCCATTATGCCAATTCTCTATTCAGTCAGCTAGCTCTCCCTGGATCTGATGTTATCTAACCTTCCAGAGCAGCCTACCATATAGAACCTTACCAAATGGCTTGCTGAAGACATATAGATGACTATGGCTTTGCCCTCATCGACCTTTTTGGTTACTTCCATAACAAAAGCAATCAGATTCATAAGACATGGCTTTGCCCTCATCTCCCACATACAAAGCCATGCTGACCATCCTGTACCAGCGCCTATAACCATATAACATATAACAATTACAGCACGGAAACAGGCCATCTCGGCCCTACAAGTCCGTGCCGAACAACTTTTTTCCCTTAGTCCCACCTGCCTGCACTCATACCATAACCCTCCATTCCCTTCTCATCCATATGCCTATCCAATTTATTTTTAAATGAAACCAACGAACCTGCCTCCACCACTTCCACTGGAAGCTCATTCCACACCACTACCACTCTCTGAGTAAAGAAGTTCCCCCTCATGTTACCCCTAAACGCCTGTTTATCCAAATGCATATATATCTTCCTCAGAATCCTCTCCAAAAATGTGTTACCACAGTGATAGAGAACTATGACTCTTCTATATTTCCAGGCTATCTATATATACTGTAAATGACTTGGACGTAATTGTGGATGAGCTGGTTAATACATGTGCAGATGACACAAAGGTTGTTAGGATCGTAGACATTGAAGAAGGTTGTCAAAAGATACTGGGAGGTATAGATCAATTACAGAAATGGGTGGAGAAATGGCAGTGGAGCTTAATCCAAATAGATGTGAGGTGTTGAACTTTAGGAGGTCAAATGTAAGAGAAAAATATACAATCAATGACATGACCCTTAACAACATGGATTTACAGAGATCTTGGGGGCCCATGTCCATAACTCCCCGAGATTAACAGCACAAGTAGGTTGAGTGGCAAAGAAGGCATGTGATATCCTTGCTTTCATAGGACAGGGCATTGAGTATCACAGTCAGGAAATCATGATGCAGCTTTATAGGACTTTGGTTATGCATAATTTGGAGTATTTACATGCAGTTCTTGGTACTTAATTGCAGGAAGTTTGTGAAGGTTTTGAAAAGGATGTAGAGTGGGTTTACCAGAATGTTGTCTAAATTGGGGGTGGTGTATTTGCCACAGGGAGAGGTTGGACAGATTTGAGTCATTTTTTCCTGAATGCCGAGGTTTGCGGGGAGACAATATAAAATTATGGGAGGCATAGATTAGGTAGACAATCAGAAGCTTTTCCCAGGATGGAAATATCTAATACTAGAGGGCTTAAGGTGAGAAGGCCAAAGTTTAAAGATGAGCAGAAGAGGTTTTTTAAACCGATGGTAGTAAGTGTCTGGAATGCACATGAGGTGGTGGTTGAGGCAGATACGATAGTGGCATTTAAGATACCTTTGGATATGCATTTGAATTGACATGGAGTAAAGAGAGATGGGTCAAATCCGTGGAAATGGGACTAACTCGACTAAACATCGTGAATAATTTAGGTCTGTAAAAGTCAATGAAAATGGACTTTGAGATTTTACCAAGATCAATGGTGGATCATTTTGTAAACATCAGGTCTTAACTTGTAGAAACAAAGAACTGCAGATGCTGTTTTAAATCAAAGATAGACACAAAATGCTAGAGTAACTCAGCAGGTCAGGCAACATCTCCGGAGAAAAAGGATAGGTAACTTTTCAGGTCAGAACCCTTCTTCAGATTTGAGTTTGAAAAAGTGTTCCGACGCGAAACTTCAACAAGCGTTTTTCTCCGGAGTTGCTGCCTGACCCACTGAGTGACTCCAGCTCTTTGTCTATCTTAGGACTTAATTTGTAAGTTTCTCTTGAAAATGCAACAACATCCTGTCTCATATTGCTTATGTTTTGTATTTCAAACTGATGTCTAATTATATACTGGCAGGTAAATTCTACCAGAGATAATCAAATTCCAGAGAGGCGCTTCAATATTCCTGTAATGAAAATCTTTCAAGAGATCTGGGTAAGTGATAGAATATTTCTCTTAAATGCTATGCTGAAAATGATCTCTGTGAGGTTTCAAATCAAGTGCTAATATCTCTGGCTCATTCTCATTGCAACTTCAGCTCAAAGAAATGAAAATAGACTCAAAACACTGGAGTGACTCAACGGGTCCGGCAGCATCTCTGAACAAAAGAAATAGGTGACATTTTGGGTCGAGACTTCTTCAGTTCCTTCCAACACATGACTCCGTTTTTTAATTGCGTAAGAAGGAACTGAAAATGCTGGTTAAACCGAAGATAGACACAAAAAGATGGAGTAACGCAAGTCTGAAGAAGGGTCTTGACCTGAAACGTCACCCATTCCTTCTCTCCAGAGATGCTGCCTGCCCGCTGAGTTACTCCAGCATTTTGTGTCCATCTTCAGTTTTTTTTATTACTGTCTTTGTACTGAGAGTTTTCCAAAAGGAAAAGAAAGTCAAATATATTCCACAAAAGTGTGGTTGGCTGGAGTTATCAGCAGGTTGTGGAGTTGGGAGGTGTCATACCAAAATTCCCAAAACAAATCTAAATACAGTCATTTATAATGTAACATTTAATACAAAAAACAAACAATAGAAAGTGGAGGGGCGGGGGGGGGGAGAGGGTAGCTCTGCTGGTGAGGGAGGGAATTCAGTCCCTTGCGAGGGAAGACATAGGGACTGACGAGGTAGAGTCACTGTGGATTGAGTTGAGGAATTGTAAAGGCAAGAAGACACTAATTGGTGTTATTTACAGACCCCTAAATAGTAGCCCGGATGTAGGGTGCAAGTTGCAGCAGGAGTTAAAACTGGCATGTAACAAAGGTAATGCCACTGTGGTGATGGGGAATTTCAATATGCAGGTAAACTGGGAAAATCAGGTTGGGTTCAGGACCCCAAGAAAGAGTTTATAGAATGCCTCCGAGATGGATTCTTAGAGCAGCTTGTAATGGAGCCGACCAGAGAAAAGGCAATTCTGGATTTAGTGTTGTCCAATGAACCAGATATGATAAGAGAACTCGAGGTAAAGGAACCGCTTGGAGGTAGTGATCATAATATGATTAGTTTTAATCTGCAATTTGAGAAGTAGAACGTTAAATCGGAAGTGGCAGTGATGCAGTTGAACAAAGGGAACTATGAAGGAATGAGAGGGGAGCTGGCCAAAGTAGACTGGAAAAGGATCCTAGCAGGAATGACGGTGGAACAGCAATGGGAGGAATTTCTGTACATAATCCGGAAGACGCAGGATCATTTCATTCCAAAAAGGAAGAAAGATTCTAAGGGGAGTAGGAGGCAACCGTGGCTGACAAGAGAAGTTGGGGATAGAATAAAACTAAAAGAAAAGATGTGTAACACAGCAAAGAGTAGCCGTAAGCCAGAGGATTTGGAAACTTTCATAGGACAACAGAAGGAAACAAAACGGGCAATACGGGCTGAAAAGATGAAGTACGAGGGGAAGCTGGCCAGGAATATAAAGAAGGACAGTAAAAGCTTCTTTAGATATGTTAAGGGAAAAAGAGGAGCAAAGTCAAATGTGGGTCCCTTGAAGGCAGACACGGGTGAAATTATTATGGGCAACAAGGAAATGGCAGAAGAGTTGAATAGGTACTTCGGATCTGTTTTCGCTAAGGAAGACACAAACAATCTCCCAGATGTACTGGAGGACAGAGGATCTAAGGGGGTAGAGGAACTGAAAGAAATTTTCATTATGCGAGAAATAGTATTGGGTAGGCTAATGTGACTGAAGGATGATAAATCCCCTGGACCTGATGGTCTGCATCCCAGGGTCCTCAGGGAGGTGGCTTTAGAAATAGCAGTGATCATTTTCCAATGTTCAATAGATTCAGGATCAGTTCCTGTGGATTGGAGGATAGCTAATGTTATCACACTTTTCAAGAAAGGAGCGAGAGAGAAAAAGGGGAATCATAGTCCAGTTAGCCTGACTTCGGTGGTGGGAAAGATGCTGGAATCAATTATTAAAGAGGTAATAATGGGGCATTTGGATAGCAGTAAAAGGATTAGTCCAAGTCAACATGTATTTATGAAAGGGAAATCATGCTTGACTAATCTTCTGGAATTTTTTGAGGATGTGACAAGTAAAATGGATGAAGGAGTGTCAGTGGATGTTTCTAGACTTTCAGAAAGCCTTTGATAAGGTCCCGCATAGGAGACTGGTGACTAAAATTAGAGCACATGGTATTGGGGGTAGGGTGTTGACATGATATATGACCTATTATTTATATATATAATTAACTAACTAACTAACCACTTACGCGCAATAAACTCAACTAACGTTAAAGGCGCAATGTACTATACTAACACGACTAACTATATAGCAGGAAGGATGGGGGAGGTTAGACATATATTTTAAATACTAAATACTAATTATGAATTACTTAACATACAGGTAAATGAAAAGTGTCATTATTGACGAGGTACTTTAACCCATAATTACTTTAATTTTAATCCAAATCTTCTACCTTCCCTTTTATTTTATTCTATTTTAAGCTGTTCAGCTGTTGACCTGATATGATAATTTTGGTAACAATTAGAGGGAACCGACTAACGTTGGGTCAAATTCTAATAGGGGGACAAGGCCCAGTGCATAATTTCATCGACGGAGGTCAATTTAAAAATAAATCTAGCTACCTTAGGTGGCTTTTTTGTAATTTATCGCTTTTTTGATAAATTACATTCACTTTTTTTGTTTATTCACAATTATTTGTTGTGTGACTTAACAATTTTTATGTACACTTTATTTTATGTTTTTCTTTTTCCCTTATTTATATTTAAAAGTGTCAGGAGATGTAGAACTACTGTAGAAATTATGAAGGACAACTCTGGATTTGGGATTCCGAGGTACTTGGCTGCATCACATGAATCATACAGTCTGGTAATAATAGCCAATGCAAGATAATAGTCGAATAAATATCGGAGGTCTCACCTTCTGTAGTTGGAACATCAGAGGTGCGAATGAGCCAATTAAGAGGGGTACAATTCTGGCACAATTAAAATCATTAAATATGGATATTGCTTTCCTACAAGAGATACATCTGAAACAACAAACTCAGATCAGATTAAGCGCAAATTGGATAGGTCAAACCTATTACTCCTCATTCACCTCTAAAGCAAGAGGCACGGCTATTATAATTCGGAAGGGAATACCTTTTAAATTAAAGAAATCTATATCTGATAAAGAGGGAAGATATGTTATAGTCACGGGAGAAATTTACAATACACCATTAACTATGATAAATATTTACGCGCCTAATTTTGATAACCCACAATTTTTTAGGAAAATAATAGATTTAATCGCAGAGCATAATTATCAAAATATAATAATGGGGGGAGATTTCAACTGTGTTATAGATCCATACTTAGATAAATCAATAAAGCTAGGGAAGCGTCTTGTTAAAACTAAGACCTGTGAATTTTTAAATACTTATATAAAAAATAATAACATAGCTGATATTTGGAGAATAGCAAATCCAAGCGGTAGGGAATACTCATTTTATTCATCAGTTCACAAAACTTATTCGCGAATTGATTATTTTTTATTGGACACAAAATTAATCCCGTATACGAATAAACCATCATATCATAATAGTATTATTTCTGATCATTCACCATTGACTTTTATACTTAAAATTGAGGGAATGCCGAGTATAAAACCTTTTTGGAGATTCAATATACATATATTAAATAACCCGCAGGGTTATGAGTATATAAAAGAACAAATAAAACTTTTTTTCGAAATAAATGACACGCCAGGTATTTCTGCACCGCTATTATGGGAAACCTTTAAGGCATATATTCGCGGCGTCATAATTTCTTACCAAAGTTTTCAAAATAAGGAAAATAAAAGAGAACTTCAGCGGATAGAACAGAAAATAAAACTACTAGAACTGGACAATGCAACTGACCCAACCATAAATAAACATAATAAGATAACTTTATTGAAATATAAAGTCAATAGAATACTATCGGCTAGAGTAATAAAATTATTCCAAATTACAAAACAAGCACACTTCGAATTTGGGGATAAGCCACATAAACTACTTGTGAGGCAACTGAAGCAACGAGAAAAGGAAAAAACTATTACTAAAATTAAATCAGATAAGGGTGAGTTTTTAACACTGCCTAAGGATATTAACAAGAGGTTTGCCCAATTTTATCACAATTTATATACATCTAAAATAAATACAGATGTAAGTAAAATTACAAATTTTTTAGATAATTGCAAGCTCCCAAAATTGGATAGTTTAGAACAAGAGCAATTAGGAGCACGGATTACTAGTGAAGAAATAAAACAAATAATAAACTCACTGAAAAATGGGAAGACCCCAGGACCAGACGGTTTTAGTAATGAATTTTATAAAAGATTTCAGGAGTCAATTATACCAAGATTATTCAATTTATACACGCAGGCTTATACCGAAAATAAACTACCAGAAACCCTAGCAGAAGCAACAATAACACTTATACCAAAAAAAGATAAAGATTTAGATGAACCGGGTTCTTATAGAGCTATTTCACTACTAAATACGGATCAGAAAATTTTAGCAAAGATTCTAGCTAGAAGGCTAAATATTTATATTAACAATTTAATAAATACGGATCAAACGGGATTTATACCCAAAAGACAATCATTTAATCATTTGAGAAGGCTTTTCAATATAATGTACTCTCATAATGAGGACAATGAAGATATTTCAGTTATCACGCTGGATGCAGAGAAGGCATTTGATCAAGTAGAATGGCAGTATTTATACAAGGTACTCCAAAAATTCAATATGGGAGAGAATTTTATTAGATGGGTTAAACTACTTTACGATAGACCTACGGCAAGAATATTAACTAACAATACGCTATCTCCAAAATTTTACTTATCAAGGGGTAATAGGCAAGGGTGTGCCTTATCACCATTGCTATTTGCCCTTATGATAGAACCGTTGGCCGAAAGGATTAGAAATCACCCGAATATTCACGGATATAACACTAAGGATTCAAAGAATAAAATTTCACTATATGCTGATGATATTCTTTTATATATTACTAATACACAAACGAGTATACCCACCTTATTAACACTAATTGAGGAATTCGGCTCTTTTTCAGGATATAGAATAAATTGGGATAAAAGCGAAATTATGTCTTTAAAACCACAGGATTCGAGACACTTACTAAAATTCCCCTTCAAAATTGCAACAGAAAAATTCAAGTATCTGGGTATTCAAATTACAAGAAGACACAAATCATTATTTAGTGCCAATTTTATACCACTATTAAATAAACTGAATGATATGATTAAATTTTGGAAAACACTTCCGCTCTCATTGATAGGTAGAATCAACGCTATAAAAATGACTTTCTTACCACAATTAATATATTTGTTTCAAGCGATCCCAATATATATTCCAAAATATTTTTTCAAAAAACTAGATTCCACTGTTACTAATTTTATATGGGATTACAGAACACATAGAATTCAACGAAAGCATTTGTGCAAATCTAAAGAAGTTGGGGGTTTATCATTACCTAACTTTATGTATTACTACTGGGCAGTGCATATTAAGAACATAATGTACTGGCTGGATAGTTCCACTCAGCAGTTGGAGTGGATAAGAATGGAGAAAGAGGAGTGCTATCCGCACGATATAGGAACGATCCTGCTCTCACCGATAAAATTGAATAGTATAATATACAAGAAGAACCCAATTATTCATAATATAATAAGAATTTGGAAACAAATAAAAGTATCCTTGAAATTAAATAATTTATCATACTAACCCCACTATTGAACAACCCCGCATTCAAACCTTCTCTCATCGACAACACATATCAACAATGGGATAGACTGGGGATTAGGAAAGTAGGGGATATGTATGAATTGGGTAAACTGTTATCATTTCAACAATTAAAATTAAAATTTAAATTGAAGGATAGTCAATATTTTAAATATATACAGGTATGTGACTTTATGAAGAAATATATACATAGATTTCAAACTATATTTTTAGACCCTTTAGAAGAAGCAATGAATATTAAGGCTGATTCACAAAAATTAATTTCATACTTTTATAATAATATATTAGATAGAGAATCACCCTCAACAGAAGCACTAAGGGAAGATTGGGAACATGAGCTAATGATAAAGATCTCGAAGGATAGATGGGAAAAGTATTTGATGAATACACATAACTGTTCTATTAATACAAGACATAATTTAATTCAATTCAAATTATTACATAGACTATATTATTCAAAAACGAGGTTGAATAAATTTTATCCAAACGTCTCTCCCAGATGCGATAAATGTTTGTTTCAAAACGCTAATTTAACACATTCATTTGTAGGATGTATAATGTTGAATAAATTTTGGAGTGATATATTTGATATATTTACAAAGCTCTTCAAGTCAAGAATAGAACCCAAAATGGAATGGATTATATTTGGAATAATAGGAGAAGATACCAATTTAAATAAAGACCAAAATGTTTTTTTTAATTATGGGTTAATAATTGGAAAGAAATTGATACTTAAATTTTGGAAAAATACAACCATACCAACTGTTAAAATGTGGATTAGGAATATGATGGACATAGCACGCCTTGAAGAAATGAGACTCCGACTAATAGATAAATATGACCAATTCTTAAGGAGTTGGTCTCCTTTTATCGACTTTTTGGAATCATGTGATGCAGCGGTACCATAAGGATTGCTGATTTCAGTTCATGACGTGGATAGATCTACATCTCCGAATATAGATTTGAAAATTTCTCTTTTAAGGGGCCTTTTCTTCTATTTCTACTTTCCACCTTTTCTTTTTTATTTTATTTTTTTATTTTTATTTTTTATATCCACACTTCACATTTTTCTACTCTCTACCATCTATTTTTCCACTCTTTCCCCTTTCTATTGTTTTCTTTTTCTTGTCTTGCCTACTCATAACATAAAACTAGAGGTTGTACATGGAATGGATTACGGTATGACATAGTTGGCACCTAAAATTAGGTGCCACTGTATTGTTTTGTATTGTATTAACTTCTAATAAAATAAACAAAAACAAAAAAACAAAAAAAAACAAAAATTAGAGCACATGGTATTGGGGGTAGGGTGTTGACATGGATAGAAAATTGGTTGGCAGCCCGGAAGCAAAGAGTAGGAGTGAACGGGTCCTTTTCAGAATGGCAGGCAGTGGCGAGTTGAGTGCCGCAAGGCACGGTTTTGGGGCCGCAACTGTTTACCCGAATATATTAATGATTTGGAAGAGGGAATTAGGAGCAACACTAGCAAGTTTGCGGATGACACAAAGCTGGGTGGCGGTGTGAACTGTGAAGAGGATGTTATGAGGTTGCAGGGTGACCTGGACAGGTTGAGTGAGTGGGCAGATTCGTGGCAGATGCAGTATAATATAGATAAATGTGAGGTTATCCACTTTGGCGGCAGATTATTTTCTCAATGGGGTTAGGTTAGGTAAGGGGGAGGTACACCGGTCACTGAAAGTTGGCGTGCAGATACAGCAGGCAGTGAAGAAAGCTAATGGAATGTTGGCCTTCATAACAAGAGGATTTCAGTTCTTCTGCAGTTGTATAGGGCTCTGGTGAGACCACATCTGGAGTATTGTGTACAGTTTTGGTCTCCTAATTTGTGGAAGGACATCCTTGTGATTGAGGCAGTGCAGCGTAGGTTCACGAGATTGATCCCTGGGATGGCGGGAATGTCATATGAGGAAAGATTGAAAATACTAGGCTTGTATTCACTGGAGTTTAGAAGGATGAGGGGCAATCTTATAGAAACATATAAAATTATACAAGGACTGGACAAGCTAGATGCAGGAAAAATGTTCCCAATGTTGGGCGAGTCCAGAACCAGGGGCCACAGTATTAGAATAAAGGGGAGAGGTGAGGTTGTGAATTTATGGGATTCCCTGCCACAGAAGGCAGTGAAGGCCAAATCATTGGATGGATTTAAGAGAGAGTTCGATAGAGCTCTAGGGGCTAGTGGAGTCAACGTATATGGGGAGAAGGCAGGCACGGGTTATTGATGGAGGACGATCAGCCATGATCACAATGAATGGCAGTGCTGACTTGAAGGGCCGAATGGCCTCCTCCTACACCTATTTTCTATGTTTCTAAGTGAGCTTTTGCAGAAATTGAATTAAAAAATGTAATACAAATTATTCATCAATGATTTATAATAACATTTGTATTCAGCTTGTGAGTTTGTCAATCTATCTATTCATAAGAAAGTGTTGCTCAAAACAATATTTCTCAATGTTAGAATTTTGACAGCATAGGAGGTCATTCAGCCCATTTTGTGTTTGTTGCCTCTTTGAGTTTGTCAGTCATCCCAATTCTTTATTTTCTCCAGCACATTTTAGAAAGTATTTCCTTTCCCAACACAATAGCAATTCCTTTTGGAATTTTCTTTATGGAAGTTTTTTACACGATCTCAATTGTCACGTAAAGAGAGATTCTTCTAGTTTATTTGCCAGTTATTCCTGCCCATCAATGTAAATTTTGTTTCCTTTCTATTCATTTTCTGTCCGGGTTCACTCTTAGTTGTATAACGTGGAGGAATTCCATGTAATAAACTAATTTGCCGCACAGTGGGTGTAATTTTTAATGTATCTGACTTACAATGAAGAGCATCTTCATGTTACATAAACTTGAACGTGAAACTTCTTGGTTTATTGGTCAAAAGCATAAAGTCAAAATCAAGGCTGTTCACATTTCCCCTGCTCTACATTTGGGCAAATATCCTAAATATAAAGCCCAAGCAGCGAGTTTGTAAAACAACTCTGTAATATTATCATGGAACAGTGCAACAGAGGAGCAGGCCCTTCGGCCCACCATATCTGCACTGGTCATGATGCAAATCTAACCATCTCATAATCTCATCTGCCTGCACATGGTCTATCCCCCTATTCCCTGCCACATCCCATGTGTTTATCCACATGCCCCTCAAATTCTGTTATGTCTAACTTTCTTGTAATTTTTTGCAGCCATTTGTGGTCAGAAACTTTCCTCGTTTTCAAATACGATTGGATGAATTCATGAATGAGGTACATCATTTATTCAGAATGGAATATACTGATTACGGCTGAATGTCACTGTTAATTCTCTTTAAGTGAACATTGATAGTTTAAGATTATCAAGTGAAAGGAGAATGGAATTATGAAATATGTTCTCCAAAATCATTTATTTCATTCTTTATTATTAAGGAATGGCAGCAAGCATCTGTATTACTTTGTTTCTACAACAGTGTGTGGCCATTGTCTTTGTCAAGTATTGGTTGTTTTTAAAACATGGGGGACACAATGAGGCCGAACATCTGGGGCAGGGGCCGGCAACCTGCGGCCCACAGGCCGGATCTGGCCCGTAACTAGAAGTCATCCGGCCTGTATTTTGTTGCAATTAGTATTCGCGACCTGGGAACTGCAGCCAATCCCGGGGCACGCAGGCGACCTGGGTGCTACAGCCAATCCCGGGGCACGCAGGCGACCAGCGAACTGCAGCCAATCCCGGGGCACGTAGGTGACCTGAGTGCTACAGCCATTCCCGGGGCAGGCAAGCCGACCTGGGAACTGCAGCCAAACCAGGGGCACGCAGGCGACTAGAGAACTGCAGCCAGTCCCGGGGCACGCAGGCGACCTGGGCGCCACAGCCAGTCCCGGGGCAGGCGAGCCAATCTACGCGCTACAGCCAGACACGGGGCAGGCGAGCCGACCTGGGAATTGCAGCTAGTCCCTGCAAGATTTTAGGAGCTGGTGGCCTCCAACTGGAAACGACCTGAGGGCTCTGGTCGCAAAGCCTGTGGACTTACCATCACGGAGCTGGGAGACTTCGGAGGCTGTGGTGGCGTTGCAGCTGCGACTCGACTTCGGAAGGTTCAGCCGCGGGCCCTGTGGATGGTAACATCGGGAGCTCACAAGTCCATAGATGGTGACCGACCTTCGGGAGCTCCAGCAACAGCAGCTCCGTCTGCCCCGAATCGTCAGGCTTGAATCGGCCCGTTCGCAACGCCTTTCATCACCCGGCGCGACTTAAATTCGGCCGCGGGATCTACCATTGCCCAGCGGGGGCTTCAACATTGATCGCCTCGACGCAGCAGTTTGACTCCCTGACCGCAGGAGAAGAAGCAGGGAAGAGATAAGTCTTTTTGCCTTCTATCACAGTGAGGAGGTATCTGGAGGAAATTCACCGTGATGGATGTTTGTGTTAAATTGTGTGTTTTGTTGCTTTTTTTACTATCATGATTGCATGGTAGGAAATTTCATTCAAACTTGTTTGAATGACAATAAAGGAAATTCAAGTAAATTCAATCTACAGGTAGCAGTTAACAAGCGCTAACAGTGACAGTTAACAAATCGTTTTCGTCTCAGAGGAATCAAGTGATAAACGACTCCGTTCTCGTCTACCCGTTCTGCAGTACTCAATAATCCTGAGAGCTTTTTAAAAATGCAAAATTCCAAGGCGATTTTGCTGCAGCATGTTTCAAAACATGGGGGGGATTGTCCCCCACCTCTCTAAATACGGGGGGGCAGGTCTCCCCCTCCCCCCCAGGATTTCCGCCCATTGACTTGCAACTAACATAAATCTGTTGTGCTTCAAACTAATATCTGTACTCATACCAGTTTAGTCATTCAACATGCCTCTTAATTTAACATATTTGAATATTGAAAATAAAATGGAACTAGAAATGGCAAATGTTACTGTGCTCCTGTAAGGAAGGAAATACAGTACATGAAGTGGTGTTCTCATTTTATCTTCATAGTGATTGCAACTGTTGCTCATTGCTCATCATGAGCCACATAGAACCACAGGATTCCAAATACCTTTTGTTATTTCCACTATCCTACCTGTATTCTCCACTATAAACATTGGGTATCCAGGAAGCACATGGTATAATACAGAAGGGTGCAAGAACACAGTAACATTTGCCAATGCCAGTTCTGTTTTATTTTCAATATTCAAATACAAGTTAAATTAAGAGACATGTTTAATAACTAAACTGCTATGAGTACAGATATATTAGTTTGAAGCACCACAAATTTAAGTTGGTTGCAACCAATACTTGACAAAGGCAATGGTTACACACTGTTGTGGAAACAAAGTAATGCTGGCCAATACTCAAAAGGACATAAAGTATCTCAGCAGGCATGCAGCATTCTGCAGAACATGGAATGGGTGACATTTTAGATTACAACACAGGCAAGGGAGGCGGGTTTTGATAGGCAGCTGGTTGGAACAAAGGCCAAAGTTACGGAAGGAAGGAAGGAAGGAAGGTGTGAGACAAGTTTGAAGGGTTGTGGGATTGTAAAGCCAGAGGGAGGAAATTAGCGGGGAGAGGGGTGCATGGATGGGAGGTTGACTGGCTGCCTAAAATTGGAGGTAACCACACTGTTACATGGAACCTGTATGGCTTGCTCTCTGATTGACTGCATCACAAGTTTGTTCCTCATGTGTCCTGTTGACTGCCAATTTCCATTGTGATTGCTTCCTCTTTCTGGCCCATATTTTATATTATTTTTCTCTTTGACCGTAAATGGTCATGAACACGCATCCCTTGACACACCTCACCTTCAACAGTTCAACCCAACTTCCTTCTTTTGGATGCTGATCTATTTTCTTATGCTTTTGCACACCACCATTCTTGTATCCTGCTATCAACGTATCATTTATTCCCGAGCAATATATTGTGGATGACTTTCTTTCAGCTGTCGTCTGTCCAAGTTTCTCTTCCACTCCCTGCACATTGGAGGCATTTTTTTGTGGAGGCCAATTAATCTGCAGTCCCGCACATCTTTGGGATGTGGGAGGAAACCCTAGGGAATGGGGAGCACGTGCAAACTCTACACAGACAGCATCCAAGGTCAGGATCAAACCTTTATCTCTGGCATTGTGAGGTGGCAGCTGTGCCACTGTGTCACCCTAAATTGTGTTAAATACAAACAAGAGGTAAACTACTATTCAGTGGGAGTTACAAGTCTGATTACTGAAATGGCCTGAGGCATTTTGCTGTGCTAAAGGTGCTACATAACCAATGTTGTTCTTGGATGGAAGATTGGCAAACCATGTTATTCAAGGAAGATAGACACAAAATGCTGGAGTAACTCAGCAGAACGGGCAGCATCTCTGGAGAGAAGGAATGTGCGATGTTTTGGGTAAAGATCCATCTTCAGACTGAAACGGACCCTTCCAAAACATTATTTGAGGAAGATCTCTTTGCAGGGTGTAAATAAGAAAAGCAAGAAATATCTGTGAGGGCAGTGGTGGGCAGCACAGTGATGCAAATTATAGAGCTGCTGTCTCAGTGCCGGTGACCCAGGTTAGATCCTGCGTGCGGTTGCTGTCTCTGTGGAGTTTGCATGTTTTTCCGTGAGCTGCATGGGTTTCCTCCAGGTGCTTCGGTTGCCCCCACATCTCAAAGATGCGCAGGTTTGTAGGTTAATTGGTCTCTGTAAGTTGCTTCGTGTGTAGGAAGTGGATGAGAAAGTGGGATATCATAGAACGAGTTTAAATGAGTGTTTGATAATGGTCGGCATGGACATTGGGGGGGGGGGGGGTTCTCTGTTTTATCTCTGAACTCTAAGCAGTTAAGGTCTTCGGCATTGATTCAACATTTGGATCTCCGACATTTATCTTGTGTTTACTTCACGGATGATGTACGGAGTTCACTCACACGCGTTACAATGGGCGAGGCTGCACCATACAGCACTTCGTAAGGTAGAGTATCTCTGTTGCATGTTTGCTTCTGAAAATGTTAACCATATCAGTCACGAGACAACAAATCTTGCTCGCACAGATAATCTGGCGACACTGGCCACTATTTAGGGGAAAAATGGAGTGCTGCAGGAACTCAGCAGGTCAGGCAGCATTTGTGGAGGGAATGGACAAATTACCTTTTGGGTCGGCACCCTTCCGAAGAAGCAAGAGTGCCACCCATTGAGACAAAGAAAACAAGCTCGGTACATGAGGAAAGATAGAGACTAACCTAAATGTTACCAACTTCTGTCTTTATTTTGTTGCTTTTCAGTTGTTCCTGCAGGAGAAAGAGATAATTATCAGTTCTTCAAAAGCGACGTAGTTATCAGTAATGAGTCCATATCAATGACAAATTAATGATTAAATCATTACCTGTTTTTCTTTCCACGGATACCTGACCTGCTGACTGGTTCCAGCATTTTTTGATTTATTTCAGCATTTGCAAAATATATTTATTTGAGTCCACTATACAGTAAACCCTCATTTTAATAGACTTCTTGAAAACAAATGTTGGTTATAGCAGGTGGACGGACCACCCGCACTACAACATTCCCCTCCCCCCCCCCCCCCCCCCCCACCCCCGGCTTCCAATGCCACCCCCGGCTCGCACGGTGCACCAGCGAACCCACCTTCACCCTCCGCATGGTATGACAGGACGTGCTTTATCACCGTTGGGCTCCCTCCCCTCTCAGCAGCTGCTGCTTGTTCCTGTCGGACATCACTTTGTCCACTCCCCTCCCTACCGCTCTCCTCTTGCCATTGCTCTGTCCACTCAGCCCCTTCCCCCTCCCTCCCCTTCACCACCCCCTTCTACCCCAAAGTCGCTGACATACTCCACCTTAGAAGATGCCGACAACGGCGGTTGAGAAGGAGGAGGAGGTGGCGGTGGAGCGGCAGAGTGGACAAAGCAACAGGAGGAGGCAGTGGAGTGGGGAGTGGACAAAGTGAAGGAAGATGTGGCACCTGGTGAGAGAGCAGGGAGCCCCATGGTGACTAAGCCCGTCTTGCAAGGGGCTACAACGTGAGCTGCAACAACATCACTTCAACTGGACCGTGTGATAGCTGGTGAAGCAGGTACAGACCAGCAACATCGGTGCCTAGTTTTAAGGTGAAACAACACAAATTGGTGGAGTAACTCAGCAGACTGAATCAATTCAAAGAAGAGTTCCAACGTCAACTATCCATGTTCTCCAGAGATGCTGCTAGACTGGTTGTTACGCCAGCACTGTACGTCCATTTGTGTCCTTACGCATCATCTGCAGTTCTTTATTTCAACTACATTTCAGAATTAAAGGACGCTCTTTTAGGAAAGAGACAAGGAGAATTTTTTTTAGTCAGAGGTTGGTGAATCTGTGGAATTCTTTGCCATAGAAGGCTGTGGGGGTTGTCAGTGGCTATTTTTAAGGCAGAGATAGAGGGAGAGATAGACCAACCATGATGTAATAGCGGAGTAGATTTGACCCGGTCAACCAGGACAACCATCTTTTAGAAAGTGGACTCCAGAGGCCAGTGAAATCACTGAAGGCCTGCTTTCAATGCACAGACTGGGACGTACTGATATAGCCACAGGAATTCAACAGCAGTATGGACATCGACAGGATGGCTGGATGCATAACGGCCTACATCAACTACAAAAGAGGACAGAGCAGACTCTTTTTCCTCAGAAGGCAATGACATGATGTACCTGTTTTATTATACTGTGGTTGCAAGTGTCATCTTCTACGCTGTTGTATGCTGGGACAACAACATCAGTGCTAAAAACAGAAAGAAGTTGGTCAAGCTGGTAAAACGAGCTAGCTCAGTGCTGGGAGGGAGAGTGGACTCTGTGGTGGATGTGCTTGAGGGGTGTATGAGGAGCAAGTTGCAGGTCATCCTCGACAACTCCGGGCACCCTCTCCATGAAATTCTGTAGAGTCAAAATAGCACACAGAACAACAACCGGCTCCTCTCCGTGTGCTGTAGAACAGAGCGGTTCAGGAGATCTTTCACCCCTGCAGCCATTAGATTTTATAATGCTGTATGGGGATGCTTTGCATTTTTAATAGTTAATTATTAGGTCTTTTTAAGTATTCGTTGCTTTCAGGTATTGTTCATATTATATTTTATGTATTTTTTGTCTGCTTTCGTTCTGAATGTGTGGGGTTGTTGGTTGGTGGCTTCTGGACATCTGGATTTCCCTGAGGGCATTAATAAAGTATTTATTATTATTATTATTATTATTATTATTATTGTTATTATGAGCATAGCAATCTGTGGGCAAATTTGTGGAATGGTCTGGAACAGGAGATAAAACTTAGCACAAACATAATTCAGTTTAAAAAGATGTACAAAAACACTTTTTTTTAAAGGATATTGGGATGAGGATAGGTGCTTGTGAATGGGATATTTGTTATACTGATTGTATTGGGAAGGGTGATTATAGGGTGATAGGTTGTATATATGACTAAGAGATACTGTATAGTATATGAGGGGTTTTTCTTTTCTTTTTTTCTCTTTTTTTGTATGGCTTTGTAAATATTTGATTAGTGTATAAATATAAATAATTTGGTGTACATATAGCTGCTGGTGTACATATGGTATACATATAGCTGCTAAATTTGTATAAGATAATTATAAGCAGTTGAATAAGGGATGGGAAATAATAAGCTTTGGCTTCTTCCTGCTCCTTTTCGGACACATAAGATTTCATTTATTTATAAATATTGTTTATGACACTTTATAAATATTCTTGTTTTGTTTTTTGTATGCTGTTTCACACTTGCTTTTTATTATTTTATTCTGATTGAAATAAAGAATCAAATAAATAAATAAATAGATATGTGCCGTATGGGCTAATTCTACTCCTATTCCTTCTGACTTATGACACAATAATACTTTACTCGGTTGTAGTGGATAATCGGCCATAACGGACACCATTTTTCCCCCCTTCACCATGGTCGATATAATGAGGGTTACCGTACAGCATTTGTGGACAAACTGTGAAATGGTTTTGAAGACAACATCAATTCATGACATAATGTTAGAGACAAAATGTGTAGGAAAGAACTGCAGATGCTGGTTTAAATCGAAGGTAGACACAAAATGCTGGAGTAACTCAGCGGGACTGGCACTATCTCTGAAGAGAAGGAATGGGTGATGTTTCGGGTTGAGACCCTTCTTCAGACTGATGTCAGAGGAGTGGGCGGGACAGAGATAGAATATAGTAAGACTGGTGGGAGAACTAGGAAGGGGGAGGGGATGGAGAGAGAGGGAAAACAATGGCTATTTGAAGTTAGATAAGTCAATGTTCATACCACTGGGGTGTAAGCTACCCAAGCGAAATATGAGGTGCTGTTCCCCCAATTTGTGCTGGGCCTCACTCTGACAATGGAGGAGGCCCAGGACAGAAAGATCTGATAGAGACCATTTGTTACCTTCCTGAAATATATAAAGCGCACAACTTTTACTAATGTACAATGATCAGGTTAATATTACGTATATGTTTTGCCTTTTGCAGATCTTAGGGCAATTAATTCCTTATCCCTGCATCTTTAATATCGACACAAAGCTTGCATATTTAAAGCTGGAAACCGAAATAATGCAAAACGTAAGTATAACTTCCAAGTGATCGTCCCAACCAAACACAATACCTGCACCACATTTCTGACTTTGAGTATCCCTTTCACCTCCCTTGTTCTCTGACCTCTTCCCATTCTTCCTCACTTGTTCCCTGCAGCCCTCCCCCAACCATCCTGGGTACATTTCAATGGTACATTTATTGTCGCATGTACCAAGTACAGTGAAATACATATTTTGCATACATTTCAGCAAAACTGTCCCTGTACATAAGCACAATAGTTCCAGTTAGTACAATATGAACAGAACAGCCCACTGAGTCCATATGCAAGAGGTGCCATGTTGGCATAATTCTACAGTCCCAGCTGCAGCTGGCCACAAAGCCCGTTGCAGCCTTCACCTTTTTGGTCGTCCCGCGATCCAATGTCCCTCTCCACGCCTGGAGCTCTTCAGTCCTTGTTCCTTGGGGGGCTCATCCCGCAGCCCATCTTGAAGGCATGAAAGGTAAGACCCTCCGGGCCCTCTCACCGGGCTCTTTATCCAGTGTCCATCACTGTCTCCTTCCACTCCCTCTCCTATTCCCGAACCATGAGGCGAGCAGAGGCCGGGCTCGGCGGCAACCCCTCCGGGCTTGTTCTTGTTACCGTGGCAGCAAACCAGGCCTGATATTTGGCATGACCACGGCTGCGGCCCATCAGGAAGCCATGCTCCTGGTCTCAAGCTGACATCTGTTAGTGTTAGTATAATGTTAGTGTATGGGATCGATGGTCGGTGTGGACTCAGTGGGCCGAAGGGACTATTTCTATGCTGTATCGCTAAATTAAACTCTCAGTCCTGACCACACTTCAAGTCCCCCCCTATCTTGTCCACAGTCTGGCTTCTCGCTGCACATGTGTTCAGACTCCAGGCCGCCCATGCCTTGAGTGGCACTTGGCACTCGTCCTGATCCTGCCTATTGCTCCCATTTTAGGTGGTGCAGGGTTTTTCACAAAGGCCTCTTTCACCAACTGGTTCATAGAGAGCTGCTCTCTCATCCACTAGTCCTATTAGAATATTGCAGTGGAAAATAACGTATTTTTCTCTCATCAAAAATGTTTTTTAACAACTGCATGGTAGTCTTCTTCATTTACTTTGTCTCTCATTTACTGTCTGCATTTGCAAACCTTTAGTCATGAGTGAAATTATTTCCTTCAGAATGCTATTGAACTTCAGGTGACTGTTTCAAGAACATCAGTTCTTCAAGACATAATACAATGGTACAGATCTCAGTATGGACTTGTGGATTTTACAGGACTTGAGGTATGAAACGAGTCCATGTTTTCCCTTCAGAAATGTTTCAAATATCTAAACATCATTGAGTTCTACAGCATAGAAAAGGGCTATTTTGCCCACCAGGACTATGCTGACCATCATTCCTATCTGTTCCACTTGCTTTCATTAATTCCATACACCTCTAGGCCTGTCTCATTCAAGTACCTGTCTAGATGCCTCCTAAATGTTGTTATTGTTCCTGCCTCTACCATCTCCTCTGGCAGCTCATTCCAGACCAATGAAAATTTGTGTGAAAATTTACCCCTCAGATTCCCTTTAAACCTCCTCCTTCTCACAAACTTACACCCTCTAGTTTTAGACACCTCTACCAAGGGAAATAGATTTTGCCTATCCTATCATTTTATAGTTCTAAAATGATAAAATCTCATTATTTTATTAATCTATCGTGTCACCTGTCAGTCTGATCCGGTTCAGGGAAAACAGACCCAGTTTATCCAATCTCTTTGACATTACACAACCCGTCCAATCCAGGCCACATGCTTGTGGATCTTTTCTGCGCACTCTCCAGCTTCATCAAATTTTTCCTACAGTGTGTCAAGTTGACACAAGCACATTAAAATAGAATTGCATATTGTTACAGATTTCCAATCGGGAAAAACATATCCATCTAGAACTAACCTCTGTCTTTTATCACCAAACCAATTTTGGATCCAGTTTTCTGACATGCCTCAGGACCCTTGTGCTAAACCTTCAGGACCAGCCTACCAAGTAGGCCTTTGTCAATAGGTTTACTTAATTCCATATAAGCCACAGCTATCACTTTTCTTAGTTGCCTACTCAAATAACTCTATGCTGATGCCCACTAATTAGTTGCCTCCTTTGTCTCAGAATCTTCTCCAACAACTTCCCTATCTTTGAAGTAGGGCTCACCAGCCTGTAGTTTCCAGGCTTATCCCAACTGTCCTTGTTGAATAAAAGGGATATTAGCTATCCGCCAGTCTTCTGGTAACCCACCCGTCAATAACAAGATAGAAGATACATATGCCACTACACAATGAAGTACCTTTTGCATATATTTCACATGCAGGCGTCGCCATTTTTGGCGCCATTATGCAATGTCTGGTCGGCCCACGCTCTCGGTGGACTGGAGCAGTTCCCACGAATCAACATTCCTCTCCTCATCCGGCCATCTAGGTCCCGGGGGTGCCTCCTGCAGCCCACCTTGAAGGTGTTAGAGGCATTACAGGATCACCCTACTACCAGCCCACTCCTAGCGCCTAATGTCTCCATCTCCTTCCCGGTTACGCTGTCGGATGAGCCTTCGATTGGGTTCCCGATCCCGGAGTCCTACGAGCCTTTGGACGGGTTACCAGTCCCACTGACTGATGAGCCTTCGGGTGGGTCCCGCCGACTGACAACCCTTCGTGCGAACCCAGACGAGACGTCAAGCGGGTTCCATGTCCTGTCGACCACTCAGCCTTTGGGAAAGGTCCTGCCGACTGACGAACCTTCCGGTTGGGCACCTCGGCTGTGGCACCTCTGGTAGTATTCTGCTGCACAGCCTGGAATAGTTGCTAAGAATTCATCCACCCTAAGGTGCACCAGCATTTCCAAGACTTCTCCCTCCTGAGACGGACAAAGTCCATAATATCAGCACCCCCTCTCTCCACACCTCAGCCTCTAGATTCTTCAACATTAAATACTGTTGAGAAATATACATTTTGTACCTCACATATCCCTTAGATTACCCCCATGGACTTTGATGGGTCCCACTCTTTCCTTAACTACCCTCTTGCATCTAATACACTTAAAAGACTAGGTTCTCCTGACCTACTTGCCAAAGTCACGAGCAATAAAGTGAGGACATGTGAGAATTTATGTTGGGTTTTAAATATATATAAAATTAATAATGTGAATGAGGAGAGTATTAAGATTCTAAATGTTAATGCTTGATTCTTGATTCTTTTATTTTAGGTTACATTTAACAATGAATCAGGTTATGGTCATGGGGTGACACAAGAATTCTTTACTAATTTCAGCAAGGAACTACAGGATGATACAAGCATTTTTGAGCACTGTTCTGAATCTGGCTTCTTGTGGTTCCCCAGCAGGGTAAGACGTTTTAGTCTTAGAGATACAGCATGGAACCGGGCTATTCGGCCCACCAAGTCCATGTCGACCTTTAATCATCCACACACTAGTTCCATGTTATCCCACTTTTGCATCCCACACACTAGGGGCAATTTGTATTGTATTGTATTGTATATCTTTATTGTTATTTCCTGAGTACTCACATACCCAGAGGAAACAAAAAAACGTTACTCAAACCAGTGTCCATTCAGTGTGCAGTAAAAAATAAATAGAAATAAAAATACATATATCATGAACAAGTTTAACATTCTACTCTCAACTAAACATCAACAGGCATTCCGATCAGCAGCGGCACGACAGTGGCTCTGTCCAGGTTGGTGGTTGGTGCACGGTACTTTGGCAGGGGGCAAAGTCCGTTTAACAGTCTTATAGCCTGCGGGAAGAAGCTGAGGAGCATCCTGCTGGTTTTGCAGCTAATGGTCCTGTACCTCTTCCCAGATGGCAGGATGGAGAATATGTGATGCGATGGGTGGTAGGGGTCTTTGATGATGGAGATGGCTCTGTTGATACATCTCTTCCTGTATATGTCCAGCAAGAAAGGGAGTGGAGCACCAATAATCCTGCTGGCGGTCTTCACAATCCTGTCAAGTTGGTGCCGTTCGTACGCCTTGCAGCTCCCGAACCAGGAAGTGATGCCGTTGGTTAATGTGCTCTCGATTGTCCCCCTATAAAAAGTTCGTAGATGTGTAGTGGGGAGACCTGCTTTACGTAGTCTTCGGAGAGGGTGTAGTCGCTGCTGGGCTCTCTTGACCAGTGCTGTGGTGTTGGTTGTGGACATCAGGTCATCTGACAGGTGGAGTCCTAGGAACTTCACGCTGCTGACCCTTTCCACATCAGCTCCATCGATGTGCAGAGGTGTATGGTGTTGTTTTCCCGCCCTCCTGAGGTCAACCACCATCTCCTTAGCAGTTATTAGCACTTTGCAGAAGTAAATTAACCTACAGACCTGCATGTTTTTGGAACGTGGAAGGAAACCAGAGCACCCAGAGAAAACTCATGCAGTCACAGGGAGAAAGTACAAATTCTGTACTGACAGAACCCATAGTCAGGATGGAACCGATGTCTCTGGCGATGTAAGGCAGCAACTCTAGCGCTGCGCCACTGTGCTAGTACTATATTGACCAATCCGGAAATAGCAAAAAACTCAATGACATTTTCCCTTTTCTTACATAAAAGTTTGACGTCCAGATAAGTGACTTTTTAATGGATGAGAGATAAAATTTTAAAAATGGGCACCAATCCCCTCATGCCATGCAGTTATTAGCACTTTAAAAAAGCTTTAAAATGTTCTGTTCCAAGCATGCTTCTTGTTGTTGACCAAGCTATTTAGTTTCGAGTCAGTATGTGATTAGCTTGCCAAATTTGATGCCATGAGGAGGTTAAGTGTAAGGCAAAGTGGACGACACTTCAGTAAAAGCATCAGCAATGGTTTGGAACTTGGCTGCTGAACATGTGCAGACATAAGTGTCGTCTATTAATGTAGCTTGACTAATGTGAGTTGGGTAATCCTTGGTCTGGAGTATTGTTGCCAGACGTTGAACAACTTCCTATTAGTTCTGAAGCTTACGTGCAGTAAGTTTGTTGGAGGTGAGGTGCAACATTGCACCACATTTTTTTTAGAAAAGTGGTGGGGAAATGATATAGCCTTGTTTAACAATTTATTTTTATTTTTTATTAGTAGGACTGGATGTTACAATCCCTAAGTTTCTTCACCACAACTGGCACCCAGTATTCTTGGGGGTGACCACTAGGTGATGTTGCTACCAATCAGACACATCTTCAGATGTGTACCTCAACGTCACTGTGTGTTTCGGCCTTTTATCACAAGACGCCCTCAGTCGAGGCAGGCCCACCGCAGGGTGATCAGCCCTGGGTGTGTGTCTTATGGTGAGCCTCGAGATGGTCATATGGCAGCCCAGACAGCATCTTTTCTCTTCAGCCACAGCCAGTGACTGCTCCATTCTGCTTTTTTTTCCTTCCATCTTCCTCTCTACCGCTGACTGTGGCTGGTTGGGCTCTGGACTCGTGTCCGTTGATGGGACAGTACTTGGTTGAGCTTCGCCTGGGGTGCTGATATCCTGTGGATTGTGGTGGTTCACCTGCCACTGGGCTTCACACGACTGATTTGGCCCACCTCTTAGAAGGTAATGGTCAATGCGAGGCCCCACACCAAGCTCTCCCAGGCACTTCTCCCTGCCCTGGTTGATCTTGATACTCTTCTCTGATGTTATCTTTTCCCAGCCACAGATGCAGCTTCGTAGCTTATGTCCTGCTGGGGCTGCTGCTCTGTCAATTGCTGTGCTAGTTCTCTTATTCATAGTCGATTCCTTCCGTAGCAATACAAGGGTGGATCCAAAACGCTGATTAGCGATGGATCCTGCTGGCATGAGGAGCTAGCCCATGCCAGCCCCGATGCGGTCTATTCCCTCCGGTCAGCAGTCTCTCCAGGCCGTCCCTAGGTCTTTCCCTGGTTGTCAGCTGCCCTTTCGCAGCGGTCACTGGTTTGATCCAGATGTTCATATTGATTAGTAGGACTGGATGTTACAATCCCTAAGGTTCTTCATCACAACTGACACCCGGTATTCTTGGGGGTGACCACTAGGTGATTTTGCTACCAATCAGACACATCTTCAGTTGTGTACCTCAATTGTTGTTGAGAATAGTTCTGACGTAGACCTACTGGATAATATCAGGATCAACATGCAGTTGCTGAACATGAGCAAGATGGACTTGAATTTGTGTGGGCTGCTAAATTTGAAAAGGGTGTTTCACAATCTCTCGATCAATGGAGTGAAAGCCTTTAGTGAGGTCAAAGCAGCTTACATAGAGTTCTACTCCCTGCATTTATCAAGTAGTTTTTACAGGGTGACGATCATGTCCTCTGTGCCTCTGGATGAGTAGAATCGCACTGCTTTAAAACACCCTCCTTGGCTTGAGGAAGTTAACTATATGAAGAGACAGTTGAGAACCCTGGCAATAAATTTCCTGGTCGTTGACAGCAGGAAGGCCACTTTGTAGTTACCAATACCAGACATAATAATAATAATGGATGGGATTTATATAGCGCCTTTCTAATACTCAAGGCGCTTTACATCGCATTATTCTTTCACTCCTCAGTCACACTCGGTGGTGGTAAGCTACTTCAGTAGCCACAGCTGCCCTGGGGCAGACTGACGGAAGCGTGGCTGCCAATCTGCACCTACAGCCCCTCCGACCACCACCAATCACTCACACACATTCACACACAGGCAAAGGTGGGTGAAGTGCCTTGCCCAAGGACACAACAACAGTATGCACTCCAAGCGGGATTCGAACCGGCTACCTTCCGGTCGCCAGCCGAACACTTAGCCCATTGCACCATCTGTCGTCCCACATGACATGTCATCTCTACCCAAATTGTTTCTTTCTACACCATAATGCCTTCCAGCAGAGGGTTACATTGGGCATTCCTGAACAACTGCTCTATTTTGAGCTGTCATGGGATTTAATTACCATGGAAGAGGAAAGCACATGCCTAAGAAATGCATCGTCCCTATTGATTATTGGGAATCTCTTAGCCCGGGGGACTGCTCAAAATGGTGGCAGCCTTCAGAATGATATTGAAAACCATGAGGCTATGTATTAGAAGCAAATATATGGACAATGGAGTGCATCATCTCAAATACTATCCACCAGCCACCTCCTGCACCATCTGTGGAACAGACCGCTGTTCATACATCGGCCTCGTTAGCCAGCTCAGTATCTACAAAATCAAGTATCCTCTATTAAAGTAGTACTACTTTAATAGAGGATAATTAATAGTTGAGCAAGCCCGTTTACCATCAGCTTCATCTCTTAGACTCATTGTAGCTGGGGATAGACAATAAGTCTTATCTTTACCAGCTTTGCCCACTTCCTGTGACTGAAAATTTAAATTAAAAAACTGCAATACGTGCAAATTTAAAAAGAGGAATCCTCTGGAACTATACTGTTATTGTTCTCTGTTTAAATTCCTCAAGGGGAATGAAATGCCAACAATGTAGAATAAATCTGAATTTAGATTCATTTAAATAAAAATTTACATTTCTGAGACATTATGGTGGGATATGAATTTACATCTTCAGATTATGAATTAGTGCTAAGATTATCTATCCAATCACATAACTGTTGTGGTGTTAGACCCAATACGATTATTACAGTTTTGTATTGTTTCAATATTCATAGGAAACCGGATCAGATGATGTATTTCACCTGGTGGGAATTCTCTGTGGAATTGTCCTATCCAATGATTTTGTTGCCAACTTCCACTTACCTTTGGCTTTGTACAAAAAGTTGCTCCATGTTCAACCAACACTGGAAGATCTGAAGGAATTCTTACCAACAGAAGGAGCGTGAGTAAACTCTAAATCTATTCATCCCATCCATGATTCTACGGAGAGTATTAGTAAATTGTCCATAAAAATGGGAATTGAAAATTAGAAGATTACAGACAATTAATTTTTGATCAATGGGAGATGATCAGTTTACAAAAGATGCGTCCATAATCTTGTACATATCTTGCATTAAAACCAGTAACACAGTGACTAGCTTTCAATGTTTGTATTTTTGTTCTGAATTACAGATCACTCCAATATGTCCTTGATTATGAGTATGATGACATTGAAGAAGTATTGGGCCAACATTTTACAGTAGGTTTACTCCAATATTATATCACCAACAAACACGTTAATTTCAAACTATTAACAAATTGAAGTATAATGGAAAGACTGTACTGAAACCCAGAAGGGGAGTAAATCTTTTTCCAGTTAGTCCTGTTTGTGACTCCAGACACTCAGCAATATGATTGACACAAAAACTGGCCAGATTTGAATGAAGTACAAGAAACTCCTACTGGAGGAACCCAGTGGGCCAAGAAACATTTGTGGAGGGAAATGGACCCAGATTAGTACTGACACTGAATTTAAATGTGAAAACATCCTCTTCATAAATGACTGGGGACTGGTGTCTAATTTGGGAAAGTTGGCCCTTTGGTAAAGGTGGGGGATCGATTGGGTGAATGCACAGGATATTTTACCCAGAGCAGGTAAATCAAGACCAAAGGACATAAGATTAAGGTGAGAGCAACAAGATTTAATAGGAAATGATGGGCATTTTTTGTTACTCAGTGGGTGGTGGGTAAATGGAATAAGCTGCCAGATGACGTAGTTGAGGCAGATACAATAACAGCATTTAAAATACTTGGACAGGTACATGGATAGAAGGAGGTCAGAGGGATTTGGGCCAAATATGGGCAAATAGGACTTATCTTGGTGGGCACGGATGAGTTGGGTTGAAGGGCCCGTTTCCATGCTCTACGAATGTATAACTCTATGAAATGATGAGCTTGATGAAGTCTGAAGCTTTTGAATTGTGTTAAGTGCTGTGGATAAACCTGGACAAAATAGTGTAACTCTGGAATGATTTTGCAGGTAATCAAAGTCACTGAGGACGGAGCGACAGTTGAACAGGAACTCATTGCTGATGGTGCCAACACACTTGTCCAAAAGCATAACAGGTAACTGTTCTTCATTAAAGGAAACTATTCAGGTCATAAGCAGAACTGATGGAGAACTAGGGTAGTCAACTCTCACACACCCAACCCCAGTCTCTAAAATAAGGTGGGTGGGCACCTCACAACTCCCCGATTAAGGCTAGTGTTGGAACAGTGCACCTCTATGGTAAAGTTCACCTCCCCACCTTTATCTGGCAAGCAAACGCTGCCATTCCAAGCAAAACTGCGAATGGATCAGGCAGTATCTTTGAAGGGAAATGTGACAGTTAATGTTTTGGGTCCAGACACTTCATCTGGGCCTAGAGACTGGAGGGGTTGTGGCAGCATAAAAAAGGTGGCGGGGACGGGTGGGGCAAATAACTGGCAATCGACAGCAAAAGAGGCTGGAAGGGGATGTGGACACAACAATGAGCTACAGACCATGGAATCTGATAAGGAAGGCAGAATGGAACAAAATTATCGTTTCGCCTAGCACCTACTCTGTCCCCATGGGTGCTGGGAGCTTTTGGTTGCAAGTCACTTGATTCTTCCTCCTGTTCCCACATCGACTTGTCCTTGACTACCTCCATTTCCAAGGTGAGGCCAAATACAAACTGGAGGAACAGCACCTCCTATTCCACCTGAGTAGCTTACAATCCCTGTTAGCATGTACATTAAATTCATCCATTTCAGTTAACTTGCTGCCTATCTTTCTGATCTACCCAAGTCCTTTGTCACAAACCATTTTTTTCAACTGCTTATTACCCAGTTTCCTCCAACACTAACCCCCTCCCCACACCCATTCCACATGTTTTCTCCACATAATTCTATGACTGAGTCCCCTATCACCTCCCTTCACTGTTCGCATTGGCCCACCATCCCTCCCTTATTTTGTTCCACTCTTCCATGGCAGTCCAACAAAGGGGTTCAATACTTGAATGTGAGCTTCCATAACATGTCTGACCCTTTACACACATCATCAAACCTACCTAAGTTATTCACTTCAAAGAAAATCTATTTTCTTTTTAAAATAGGAAACAGTTTGTGGAAGCCTATGTGGATTACAAGTTGAACACTGCCGTGGAGAAACAATTCAAAGCCTTTTTTGAGGGTTTCAGGAGAGGTTTCCCACTACCCATTGTGGATTTATTCCACCCAGAAGAACTGATGGCCATTATCCATGGAAACACCAATTACGAGTGGGAACTTCTGGAACAGGTATGCTTCGCATTCCACATTTACCATTCAATGCTTGTAACAGATCCTGTCCTCGTATGTTCATAAGGGACAGGGGTAGAAGTAGGCCATTTGGCCCAATAGTCCACTCCGTCATTCAATCATGGCTATTCTATCTTTCCCTCCTAACCTCATTCTCCTGCCTTCTTCCTATAACCTCTGATACCTGTAATAATCAAGAATCTACCATTCTCTGCCTTAAAAATATCCACTGATTTGGCCTCCACAGCCTTCTCTGGCAAGTCCTCTGTGTTTACAGGAAGTAATAGTAAGGAAATAATATTGGGAATAGTCCAAAACACTCCACCATTGAGCTTCTATTCTAACCATTCAGGGTGTTTCTTGATTTAGCCCATTTAATCCACTTAATCAACTTGCTAAAGCACAAACAGGCAGGAGTATGCCTCTGTTAGATAAGCAGGTCATTCTGCTCTGCTCTACCATCTCTGCCATGTACCAGTAGGTTTTTTCCACAGCTCCTTCCCTCACTCTCTCAAATGTGCTGGAGACCATAATTTGTTCGTCCTTCGCTGAATCCACTTTCAACCAACGATTTTTCATGTTCCTGATCGCCACGAAGGATTGTAAATGTGCCTATCTGCAGGCTCCCAGTTAAAAATTCAACTGATGAGGATCGATTTTCTTGTGGCAGATAGGGAAATCCACATTTTTTCTGCCAAATATGCTTATGTATACATTTTACTTCAATCTGAAACTATCCTTGCATTTGGGGGAAATAGAAACTCTAAACATTTTTTCAATCTCACCATCCAGTATTAATCCAATGTTTTTCATCTACAGAATGCCGTATATGAAGGATATTTTCCAACTAGCAGAATAATTCTATATTTTTGGGAAATTTTTGAAAGCCTACTGGAAGAGGAGAAAAAGCAATTAATTGGTAAATATATCCAAAATCTTTTAATAGCACAGCATGTTAACATGAAATGTTACAGACTCAGAACTGCTGTAGATTTGGGAGCAACAACAGCAGCAGGAGCTTAGCAAGAGATACGACTGATTGGCTCTAGCCCAAGTGGGAGGAGAGAAGTGAAAACAGTTAAAGTACAGGCCAAGGACAGGCAGACTTGACTCAGAACTGCTGTAGGTTTGGGAGCAACAACAGCAGCAGGAGTTTAGCAAGAGATACGACTGATTGGCTCTAGCCCATGTGGGAGGAGAGAAGTGAGTCAGTGCTGGGAAAACAGTTGAAAACTGAGGAATTTGGTTTGTAAATTGGTAAATCAGGCAATTTATCAGTCAATTTAAGCAAGACTGCTCTTAGCGAGCGGCAGTGAGTGAGCGGCCTTTTGAGGGAAGTGCCCTGTGAGAAAAGTGTGCGTCTTTGGCTCGAGAGTCTTCGGCGAGGAGACAAAAGAAGGAGATGTCAGGCAAGCTGATTCAGTGCGATGCTTGCAGTATGTGGGAGGTCAAGGACACCGCCGGTGCCTCTGGCTGCTACAAATGCGAGAAGTGCATCCAGGTAGAGCTCCTGAAGGGCTGTGTTGGGGAACTGGAGAAGCAAGTGGATGACCTCCGGTTCGTCCGAGAAACGGAGTCGTTCCTCGACAAGTCCTACAGTACGATTGTTACACCTAAGGTACTGGAAGAGAGAAGGTGGGAGACAGTGAGAACGGGAGGGAAGCATGGAATGCCAACGTTCCCGGGTGTTGTACCTCTTGTGAACAGGTTCACCCACTTAGAAGCTGTCGGGACAGAAGAGGTGTTTACACTGGGCAGCGGACTGGCTTGTGATGCGAATAGGGCTGTTGAGCCAAAACCAAAAAGGCCTAAGGCAGGCAACGCCATTGTAGTGGGAGACTCCATTGTGAGAGGTACCGACAGGGGTTTCTGCGGCAACAGACGGGATGCGAGGATGGTGTGCTGCCTTCCTGGTGCCAGGATCCAGGATGTCACGGACAGAGTGCAGAAAATCCTCAAGGGCGAAGGTAAACATCCGGAAATGGTAGTGCATGTCGGCACAAACGATGTCGGAAAGAAGGGGATGAATATTCTGCAGTGTGACTTTAGAGAGCTCGGAAAAATGCTGAAAAGCAGGACCTCCAGGGTTGTTATCTCCGGTTTGCTTCCAGTTCCTCGTGCTGGCGAGAGCAGGAACAGGGAGATACGGGACCTGAACGTGTGGCTGAGGAACTGGTGCACGGGGCAGGGATTTAGATTCTTAGACCACTGGGATCTGTTTTGGGGTAAGGGGGAACTGTACAAAAGGGACGGATTGCATCTTAACAGGTGTTGGACCAGCATTCTGGCAGGCAGGTTTGCCACTGCTACACGGGTGGTTTTAAACTGAATAAGGGGGGTGGGGTTTCGAATGGACTAGTGGAGGATGGAGTTAAAGGGAAAGGGTTTCTTAAATGTGTGAGCGTAGAGACAGAGGGGTGTAAAATGAGGGTAGAAGCAATAGGTAGCAAGGTGAAAAGTATAAGTGGCAGGCCGGAAAATCCAGGGCAAAAATCAAAAAGGGCCACTTTTCAACAAAATTGTATAAGGGGTAAGAGTGTTGTAAAAACAAGCCTGAAGGCTTTGTGTCTCAATGCAAGGAGCATTCGTAATAAGGTGGATGAGTTGAATGTGCAGATAGCTATTAATGACTATGATATAGTTGGGATCACGGAGACATGGCTCCAGGGTGACCAAGGCTGGGAGCTGAACATCCAGGGATATTCAATATTCAGGAGGGATAGAGAGAAAGGAAAAGGAGGCGGGGTAGCGTTGCTGGTTAGAGAGGAGCTAAACGCAATGGAAAGGAAGGACATTAGTTTGGAGGATGTGGAATCGGTATGGGTAGAGCTGCAAAACACTAAGGGGCAGAAAACGCTGGTGGGTGTTGTGTACAGGCCACCTAACAGTCGTAGTGAAGTTGGAGATGGTATCAAACAGGAAATTAGAAATGCGTGCGACAAAGGCAAAACAGTTAAAATGGGTGACTTCAATCTACATATAGATTGGGTGAATCAAATTGGCACGGGTGCTGAGGAAGAGGATTTCTTGGAATGTATGTGGGATAGTTATTTAAATCAACATGTAGAGGAACCAACGAGAGAGCAGGCTATTTTAGACTGGGTATTGAGTAATGAAGAAGGGTTAGTTAGCAGTCTTGTTGTACGTGCCCCCTTGGGCAAGAGTGACCATAATATGGTTGAGTTCTTCATTAGGATGGAGAGTGACATTGTTAATTCAGAAACAATGGTTCTGAACTTAAAGAAAGGTAACTTTGAGGGTATGAGACGTGAATTGGCCAAGATTGACTGGCAATTAATTCTAAAAGGGTTGACGGTGGATATGCAATGGAAGACATTTAAAGACTGCATGGATGAACTACAAAAATTGTTCATCCCAGTTAGGCAAAAGAATAAATCAGGGAAGGTAGTGCATCCGTGGATAACAAGGGAAATCAGGGATAGTATCAAAGCGAAGGATGATGCGTACAAATTAGCCAGAAAAAGCAGCATACCGGAGGACTGGGAGAAATTCAGAGACCAGCAGAGGAGGACAAAGGGCTTAATTAGGAAAGGAAAAATAGATTATGAAAGAAAACTGGCAGGGAACATAAAAACTGACTGCAAAAGTTTTTATAGATATGTGAAAAGAAAGAGATTAGTTAAAACAAATGTAGGTCCCTTGCAGTCAGAAACAGGTGAGTTGATCATGGGGAACAAGGATGTGGCGGACCAATTGAATAACTACTTTGGTTCCGTCTTCACTAAGGAAGACATAAATAATCTTCCGGAAATAGCAGGGGACCGCGGGTCAAAGGAGTTGGAGGAATTGAGTGAAATCCAGGTTAGCCGGTAAGTGGTGTTGGGTAAATTAAATGGATTAAAGGCCGATAAATCCCCAGGGCCAGATAGGCTGCAACCCAGAGTACTTAAGGAAGTAGCTCCAGAAATAGTGGATGCATTAGTAATAATCTTTCAAAACTCTTTAGATTCTGGAGTAGTTCCTGAGGATTGGCGGGTAGCAAACGTAACCCCACTTTTTAAGAAGGGAGGGAGAGAGAAAACGGGGAATTACAGACCAGTTAGTCTAACATCGGTAGTGGGGAAATTGCTAGAGTCAGTTATTAAAGATGGGATAGCAGCACATTTGGAAAGTGGTGAAATCATTGGACAAAGTCAACATGGATTTACAAAAGGTAAATCATGTCTGACGAATCTTATAGAATTTTTCGAGGATGTAACTAGTAGCGTGGATAGGGGAGAACCAGTGGATGTGGTGTATCTGGACTTCCAGAAGGCTTTCGACAAGGTCCCACATAAGAGATTACTTTACAAACTGAAAGCACACGGCATTGGGGGTTCAGTATTGATGTGGATAGAGAACTGGCTGGCAAACAGGAAGCAAAGAGTAGGAGTAAACGGGTCCTTTTCACAATGGCAGGCAATGACTAGTGGGGTACCGCAAGGCTCAGTGCTGGGACCCCAGCTATTTACAATATATATGAATGATCTGGATGAGGGAATTGAAGGCAATATCTCCAAGTTTGCGGATGACACTAAGCTGGGGGGCAGTGTTAGCTGTGAGGAGGATGCTAGGAGACTGCAAGGTGACTTGGATAGGCTGGGTGAGTGGGCAAATGTTTGGCAGATGCAGTATAATGTGGATAAATGTGAGGTTATCCATTTTGGTGGCAAAAACAGGAAAGCAGACTATTATCTAAATGGTGGCCGACTAGGAAAAGGGGAGATGCAGCGAGACCTGGGTGTCATGGTACACCAGTCATTGAAAGTGGGCATGCAGGTGCAGCAGGCAGTGAAGAAAGCGAATGGTATGTTAGCTTTCATAGCAAAAGGATTTGAGTATAGGAGCAGGGAGGTTCTACTGCAGTTGTACAGGGTCTTGGTGAGACCACACCTGGAGTATTGCGTACAGTTTTGGTCTCCAAATCTGAGGAAGGACATTATTGCCATAGAGGGAGTGCAGAGAAGGTTCACCAGACTGATTCCTGGGATGTCAGGACTGTCTTATGAAGAAAGACTGGATAGACTTGGTTTATACTCTCTAGAATTTAGGAGATTGAGAGGGGATCTTATAGAAACTTACAAAATTCTTGAGGAGTTGGACAGGCTAGATGCAGGAAGATTGCTCCCGATGTTGGGGAAGTCCAGGACAAGGGGTCACAGCTTAAGGATAAGGGGGAAATCCTTTAAAACCGAGATGAGAACAACTTTTTTCACACAGAGAGTGGTGAATCTCTGGAACTCCCTGCCACAGAGGGTAGTCGAGGCCAGTTCATTGGCTATATTTAAGAGGGAGTTAGATGTGGCCCTTGTGGCTAAGGGGATCAGAGGGTATGGAGAGAAGGCAGGTACGGGATACTGAGTTGGATGATCAGCCATGATCATATTGAATGGCGGTGCAGGCTCGAAGGGCCGAATGGCCTACTCCACCTAATTTCTATGTTTCTATGAAATAATTCCAACACAGCAGCAAGATATAACTTAGATACATATTGTAATTATGCAGGAAAAATAGATCTTAAAATAAAATACAACAGAAAATGTTGGAAACACTCAGATCAAGCAACATCTGTGGAAGGAGAAACAGTCGTGTTGCAAGTCGACCATTTGTCAGCTCTTTAGAAGCAAATTTGCAGATGACACAAAACTGGGTGGCAGTGTGAACTGTGAGGAGGATGCTATGAAAATGCAGGGTGACTTGGACAGGTTGGGGGAGTGGGCAGATGCATGGCAGATTAAGTTTAATGCGGATAAAACTGAGGTTATCCACTTTGGTAGTAAAAACAGGAAGTCAAAATACTATCTAAATGGCATCAAGTTGGGAAAAGGGGAAGTACAACGGGATCTGGGGGTCCTTGTACATCAGTCTATGAAAGTCAGCATGCAGGTACAGCAGGCAGAGAAGAAAGCGAATGGCATGGTGCCCTTTATAACAAGAGGAATCTAATATACAGTTGTACAGAGCCCTAGTGAGACCACACCTGGAGTATTGTGTACAGTTTTGGTCCCCTAATTTGAGGAAGGACATTCTTGCTATTGAGGGAGTGCAGCGTAGGTTTACAAGGTTAATTCCCGGGATGGCGGGACTGTCATATGCAGAGAGAATGGAGCAGCTGGGCTTGTACACTCTGGAGTTTAGAAGGATGAGAGCGGATCTCATTGAAACATATAAGATTGTTAAGGGCTTGGACACGCTAGAGGCAGGAAACATGGTCCCGATGTTGGGGGAGTCCAGAACCAGGGGCCACAGTTTAAGAATAAGGAGTAAGCCATTTAGGACGGAGACGAGGAAACACTTTTTCTCACAGAGAGTGCTGAGTCTGCGGAATTCTCTGCCTCAGAGGGCGCTGAATGCGGGTTCTTTGGATGCTTTCAAGAGAGAGCTAGATAGGGCTCTAAAAAATAGCGGAGTCAGGGGATATGGGGAGAAGGTAGGAACGGGGTACCGATTGGGGATGATCAGCCATGATCACATTGAATGGCGGTGCTGTCTCGAGGGGCCGAATGGTCTACTTCTGTACCTATTGTCTATTGTCAAATTCATGGTGGCCCAAGTGTAGAAATTGCCACCAAAAAGAGCTGTTAAGATAAAGTAAGATAAGTATTGATGGAAGCAGGAATAGGGAATGTTGATCATATTTGGTGAGGAAATCTGGAAGGAGGTTCAAACCTGGCACACCACATATGCCCATATAAAGCATGTATACTCAGTGAGCTCTTAGCCTCCAGCTAAGTCGATTAGTAAGGGTGTCAGGGGTTAAGGGGAGAAGGCCGGAGAATGGAATAGGGAGGGATAGATCAGCAATGACTAAATGGTGGAGTCGATTTGCTGGGCCAAACGGCCTAATTCTGCTCTGAGAACTTATGAAGTTATTCCATATGAGGAGCTCAAACAAGGGGTGCAGTTTATTCAAGGTTCTTCATAGATTGCTTTTGGAACTTTCCATGATGCCCAGAGTTAATCCTGAAAGAAGTATCAGCCTCAAAAAAACAATTATTGCTCACAACCTCTATTTGAGCAATAAGGATTATTCACAACCTTTAGTTTTGCTCACAATAAATAAACAAATTAATTATATGAATAAAAATAAATAAATTACAGTTGGAGAAAGACACAAAGTGCTGGCGTAACTCAGCGGGTCATAGCCCTCTCTCACGGTGCGAGCTGACCCATGAGGTACCCCGAGTGAAAGACTCGTGGTTGTGTATGAGATTCCAAGTGTATGATCAAGAGTTTAACCGAGTTCCCACGGGTATGACAAGTTTGCCGTTTACTTGCCATTTCTGCGATGTTCTAAGTTCGTCTCCCGAGTTACTCTTGAGCCAACCCTGAATGAAGGTCTGTTTTAATAAGCAACAGTGTTAAAGAAGACATCTCCATCCTGTGGCTTTGATTTAAAGATAGAATTCAGCGCGGCCGCATCTATTGATGCGACCTACAAAGGGAAAATGTGCACCGTCCAGTACCAGAGCAGTTATACTTATGATTTGTTTGAAACACACATCACGTTGTTAGAAGACCAGCGGGCGGAGGTTTGATATATTTTAATTGAATTTACTGCCAGGTCTACAAACTGCGGTGAGACAGGAGATGAAATCTTTGAATGTGGACGGATGTGCACATCAGATTGCTGGGAGACAGAGCTCAGGGTTCGCCTCCTGAGCTGCTTTGGTGCCCAGTTGAGGTGGAGGGAGGTTGGGGGGGGGGGGGGGGGTGGTCAGGTTAAACTCACCCATTTGACAGAGGCAGAGGATTACGAGGATCCAGCGAGACTCGGACTGCATGGCCACCATGCCGCCGCCTTGCTCCGACAACTTGTTGGATGTGGAGAGCCGAGACTGCCCCGCTGGTGGCCAACTTCCCCCTGCCCTCCGTCGCCGCTCCCAGCCGGCCGGGAGGAACTGTGCATGGAGCACGCCACCAGAGTCGTGTATGACTGCGTGGGCAGCCTGAGGTTGGCAGATGCACCCTGCCCGGGGAGTGGCCGCGGAGAGACTGCGGGGGAGTACCTCACTCTGACTGTGATAGGGAGAGACAGAGGCGCGCACACACACACAGTGTGGAGTTCCTCTGACTGACTGACTGTGTGTGGGTGTGGGGGGTGGGACAGAGAGAGAGAGAGAGAGACACACACACACACACACACCCAGGCAGCGTGGAGTACCTTTACCTGTGTGTGTGGGAGAGAGAGACAGAGGCAGACACGCACACACAACGGGCAATGTGTACCTCAGTCTGTGTGTGTGTGTGTAGAGGGGAGAGAGAGACACAGAGACAGTGTGGACCTCTGACTGAGTAGGAAGGAGAGAGGGGTAGAGAGACAGAGAGAGAGAGAGAGAGAGGGAGGCACAGAGGCAGTGTGGTGTACTTTGGCGTGACTGTGGGGGAGAGAAAGAGTGCACAGGACCTCGGTCTATCTGTGTGTGTGAGAGGGAAGAGAGACTAAGCAGAATACATCGGTCTTATTGTGTGTGGGGGGAGAAAGAGAGAAGTGGGGGGGAGAAAGAGAGAAATGGGGGGAGACGTATATACACACACAAAGCAGAGTTTTACTGTGTATGTGGGAGACACAGATGGACTGAGCACAGTACCTCGGTCTTACTGTGCGTGGGAGGGGGGGAGAAAGAGACGTACACTCACAGAGTCTCTCAGCCTGTGTGGGAGGGAGGGAGAGAGAGAGAGACACACACACACAAGGTGGATGTGAAATCTCACCTGCCTGTTTCAGTGACAGGCACCCGCCGCCAGTGAATGAAGACACCCCCATCTGTCTCCCCCTTCTCTCCCTCCACTCTCCACCCTCTCTCCTCCACCCCCCCTCCCCCCCCCCCCCCCACCTTTCCCTCCCAACTCCAGTCCCGTCCCGACCCCCTGGGAAACTGAAGGGAGTGACAATCAACTGCCACGGATACAAATAATATAATACACAAGAAAGGGCAGATGCAGGTTGACAAAAAGTGTACTCATGGTGCTGGAGTAACACAAAGACACAGCAGAAATTTGGAAATGTCATCCCGTCACCCATTCCTTCTCTCCAGAGATGCTGCCTGCCCGCTGAGTTAAAGAGTTCCCACTGTAGACTCACGAGTCACGAAGGTAAACGCACGGGCCACTACGTTCTTGCAACGTTTTTAAATGTTTCAATTTTTAACTTCAGGAGTACATTTTACTCGTGGAAAACTTTAAACATGTTTGAATTTTTCCAAGACTTCAACAAGTTTCCCGGGTACCTGCCGTTAGCGCCACGAGTCGCTAAGTTGCGTCCACGAGTTCCGAGATTCCCACTATGTTAATTGTACGTGATTACCACGAGTTAAATTTGTTTTAAACTCGGGGTACCTCGTGGGTCAGCTCACACCGTGAGATAGGGGTTTCAGGCAGCATCTCTGGGAAAAAAAGAATAATTGACATTTTGGGTCGGAACCCTACTTCAGACTGAAAGATAAGTTGGGGGGAGGGAGGGACTGGAAGCAGGAAAAGGCCGGAACAAATTAGGATCGACAGCAGATGACCTCACCTGCTCACCTGGTGTGGCTGTGTTACAGTGCCAGAGTTCTGGGTTCAATTCTTAATTCTAGTGCTGTCTGTGGGGTCTGCATGTTCTCAGTGCAGGTTTCCTTCAGGTGCTCCAGTTTAGTAGGTGAATTGGCCGCTCTGAAGTGCCCCAGCATGTAGGTGAATTGGAGCATCTGGGGAAGTTGAGAATGCGGGGAGAACATAAATGCTAATTATTTTCAGATTAATGTAAAATTTAGATGATCAGCGTAGATTCAATGGGCCAACGAGCCTTTTCCAAGTATGATTCCACTATAACTGGCCTACTTATTTCTGGCTGATCTTCATTTTAATATCTGTTCTTTTCCCATCTCTTAGCTTTTCTCTCAGGAAGTGAGAGAATCCCAGCAGGTGGGATTGGAAGATTCATAATTACAATAATTAGTCCCCTGAACATTGATGATCCAGATTTATCGTATCCTTGTGCAATTACTTGCAGCAAGAGCTTGGAACTCCCCAATTACAGCAACAAAGATTTACTGAGAGAGAGGCTACTTCATGCTATTGAATGCCGTGAATTCTATAATGCCTGATATCTGCAGTTGGTCATAATTGATAAAAATATTTTGTAGCAAAACACTTGTTTGATAACAGCACTGAAAATATCAGTGATATTACTAGAGTTCATTAAAATCTTCTCTAATCGAACTAGTAATGTACACTGACATTATTCAGTGATTTATGCTGCTTTTGCTAAATGAATGGTTGTGGAGGGGCAATATTATTTAAATTAGGGAAGTATATGTTGACTTATTATTAGCATAACAAATATTTAATTGTGTGTGAAGTAAAATGACTGGAAACACAATGAATGAATGTGTAGAAAAGAACTGCAGATGCTGTTTTAAATCGAAGAAACACAAAATGCTGTAATAACACAGTGGGACAGACTATCTCTGGAGAGAAGACATGGGTGACGTTTCGAGTCGAGATGTTCAGACTGAAGAAGGGTCTCGACCTGAAACATCACCCATTCCTTCTCTCCAGAGATGTTGCCTGTCCCGCTGAGTTACTCCAGCATTTTGTCAGAAAATGATGAAAGTACGCAACATATCAGGCAGCACTTATGGAGAGAAAAAGTTAAATTTCCAGGTAATTTAGCTTTATTTGTACTCCTAAATCCTTTTGCTCCTCCACCCCATGAAAATGCAGGATCTCGCACAAACCAGTGCTGAGATTCATTTGCCAAATTACCTGTCAGTTTAAAAGGTTTCTCTGTACTTTGTTATAAAATCATTCAGCTCTGAGACCATCTTCCAATGGTATTGTTAACATTGGCCAAAATAGAGTTATTATAAAATGGAGGATCTTTGCATTTGCAGTGGCTGCTTGGTCTCTTTCTGTGAAAGTTGCAAGATGGAGTCACGGCTCCAAGGAGTCTAGATCCCAGATGGAAGTTGATGATAAGGAGAGGTCCAGATGTCCTAACTTTGTTAATATGTATAAAGGTTTGCAGAAGGAGATAAGAAGGTCTGCAAATGCAAAGTGGGGATTGATTATAAAAGGGGGTGTGAAACGGTATTGTAAATAATGTTGCAATGTGTTTGTGCTGCTGTTTGATGATTGGCTGAAGTGTGAAGCCTTGTTTGAGTTGTTTATATTACCTGGGAAAATGTTGCATTACTTGGTCAACTGACTTCTTTCCAGAAGCTTCTGTAGAAACATAGTAATGGGGTACTTTTTAATTGGGTTGGGGAACTGTCAATTACTGCATAAGGTGATCGATATGTGTGGTTGGCTTGTAGGGGTTGCCACCCCCATGTAGTTCTGCCCCACAGGGTCCGATGACCTATAAAAAGTGATCCCCACTAGGGTCGTTGTCGATCTTCTGGAGGGGCGCTTGGGACCAAAGATTATAGAGCTGAGCTCTATGATCTTTGTTTGGGACTGTGTAACCTTTTGGAGGTATCTGCTTGCACAAGGCTGAAGGGCTTGGACAAGCAGACAAGGATCAGACCCATGGTGGTTAGGTATTGTGTAGGGAGTTTGTAACTGTTTCATAAAATAAAGTTTAGTGGTCCAGTGCTTGACTCAGTGTTTTACTGAACTAGACTAAGGAGGGTTAGCTCGAGGAGCATAATTACAGTTTCACGTGTAAACCTCTTCATTGTCACAATTAATGTGTTTTTTGAATTGTAATATAATTTTAAGTATATATAATCATTTGTGAGTATTTCTGTATTTATATTGAATTAAAATAAATCACTGCGATTTTTTTAAATAAGAATTCTTAATTGTGCCAGATGTGGTTATTGGGTGCTAAAAACGTTTATGAATTTGAATTAGCTTTGAGAATAGTTTGAACAATAGTATCTCAGTGGATTTCCTATGGCTGCTCCGGTTTCCTCACACATCCCAAAAACATGCATCCTGATAAGTTTCATTGGACACTGTATAATGCTCACAGTGTGCTGGTGAATGGTGGAATCTGTCAGGTAATTGCCAGGAATGTGGGGAGAATGAATAGCAGGAAAAAAAGTACGGGAATGGGATTGCTCCATGAGCTATAATAGACTCGATGGGCTGGAATGATCATCTTCTATATCGGTATCAGTCACTAATCATTTCCACTGGATTACTGCTTCCGATGCTGATTTGATGGATTGTGAGTATCTAGGGAGTTAAGGGCTTTCTCACGGTGCGACCTGAAGCAAGACTTAACAAGAGTTTAACATCGTGGGAACCTCCTGCGATAACAGTACGGCATTCGTGGACCACCGAGGACCTCCGTGGCGCTAACGGCAGGTAGTCGTGTAACTTTGTAAGGTCGGGAGAAAATTCAAACATTTTTGAATTTCTCCAAGAGTGCCTTGAGCACTCTTTGGTGAGCGTTGCAACATTGTATGAACGCAGTGGCCCGTGCGATATCCGTAATAACTTGCGGGTACCGTGGGAACTCCTGCGAACGGTGAGTAACTGAGCAGTTTGATTGTCAGTGCTTATTTTACCTCATTGTTAAATAAATATATTTTTTACTATCAGATTGATGTCTGCAATTCTTCATTAACACATCACTACAAGATGAATGTCTCTAATGTTATAATCCCTCTCATGCTGAAACACAAAATAGTTGAAGGGAGGTGAAATAATCACATTTTCATTCTTTTTCATTTTTGAGTGTTCAGGTACCTCACTTGCTGAGCTATTTTACTCCAGCAGTTTGTGTCACTTTTTGTCTAAAGCAGTTTCTAAGACTGGAGGAACTCCGCGGGCCAGGCAGCATCTACGGAGGGAAATGGACATGCGACCCTTTCTTCAGGCTGCCTTATCTCTCTTCCCCCCCCAACTCCCACCCACACACACAAATGCTGGAGAAACTCAGCGGGTGCAGCAGCATCTATGGAACGAAGGAAATAGGCAACGTGTCGGCCCGAAAAGTTGCCTATTTATTGTGCATGTGTCGGAAGGAACAGCAGATGCCGGTTTAAAGAGAATGCTGGAGTAACTCGACGGCAGGCAGCATCTCTGGGGAGAAGGAATGGGTGACATTTCGGGTCGAGACCCTTCTGATATGCTGCCTGTCCCGCTGAGCTACATGTTGTGTCTATCTTCGTTTTAATCCAGCATCTGCAGTTCCTTCCTGGCTGAACCCGATTGAAAGATGAGAGGCTGGGCGATAGAGCACTGGGTCTGACAAGGATCAGGCTTCAGTAAGCAAAGTAAAGAGAGGTGGCAACGTTTTGGAAATGAAGCGGGTAATCCGAGTGATGGCGAGACGGTATCCTCTAATCATAATGTGTCGGAAAGAACTGTAGATGTTGGTTTGCGCCGATGATAGACACAGTAATACTGGAGAGAGACATAACATCATGGACGGGCAGCATCTGGATAAAAGGAATGGGTGACGTTTCGGGACGAGACTCTGAAGAAGGGTCTCTAACCGAAACGTCACACATTCCTTCTCTCCAGAGATGCTGCCCGTCCCGCTGTGTTACTCCAGCATTTCGTGTCTATCTTCCGTATGCTCTGTGATGGTCATCTCGGAGTCAAGTGGCAACTCTGGTCTGTAGACACGAGGAACTGCAGATGGAGGAATCACGAGCAAAACACAGAGCGTTGGACGAGCCTGACCCTTTGAGTTCCTCCATCACTTTGTGTTGAAGTCAGGTCTGGACATTGCTTGGCTCAGTCTCAGGCGCCGGCTAACTAGGAAGGTCGAGTCAAAGTCCAGCACTAACACTCAAGAAATAACGTTTGCGGCCTGATGTTCCCAATATTTAATTGAAATCATTAATAAAGTAAATAACTAGATACCGGTCTAATCCGTATCTACGGGATTGGACAGGCTAGATGCAGGAAGAATGTTCCCGATGTTGGGGGAGTCCAGAACCAGGGTCCCAGTTTTACAGTCTACCGTGGGAACTCTTTAATTACAGCGGGCAGGCAACTGATTGTTGCTCCCTTCAGTTTCCCAGGGGGTCGGGACGGGACTGGAGTTGGGAGGAAAAGGTGGGGGAGTCGAGGGAGAGGAGGGGGAGACAGATGGGGGTGTCTTCATTTACTGGCGGTGGGTGTCTGTCACTGAAACAGGCAGGTGAGATTTCACATCCACCTTGTGTGTGCCTCTCTCTCTCTCTCTCTCTCCCTCCCTCCCTCTCACACAGGCATGACTGGAGGAACTCCGCGGGCCAGGCAGCATCTACGGAGGGAAATGGACAGGCAACCCTTTCTTCAGGCTGCCTTATCTCTCCCCCCCTCCCCCCAACTCCCACCCACACACACGAATGCTGGAGAAACTCAGCGAGTGCAGCAGCATCTATGGAACGAAGGAAATAGGCAACGTTTCGGCCCGAAACGTTGCCTATTTCATTCGTTCCATAGATGCTGCTGCACCCGCTGAGTTTCTCCAGCATTATTGTGTACCTTCGATTTTCCAGCATCTGCTGTTCCTTCTTAAACACAAATGCACCGAGTTCCTCCAGCACTTCGTGTTTTGTTCAGTATTCCAGCATCCGCTGTCTCCCGCGTCTCCAATAAAACAAAACTACTGTCAAAAGGGTGAAGAATAGGGGCAGAGATAGATACATTCCTGATTAGTGCGGCTGTCAGGAGATTATGGGGAGAAGGCAAGAGAATGTGGTTGAGAGGGAGTGCCCATCTGTTACTATTAATTGGACAGTTCGGTCTGTGAAACGCAACACGCCAGCCCCGACATCCAGCCCGGTGGTCAGTCCTTTGAAGATAGACACCAGTTGCTTGGAGCAACTCAGCGGGACAGGCAGCATCTCTGGAGAGAAGGAACGGGTGGCGTTTCGGGTCGAGAGCCTTCTTCAGACTGAAAGTTTCACCTCTCAGTAGATAATAAAATAAGACAATCATCACGGTCAATGTGAGACACAGTCTTTATTCCTATTTGACAAAATAAAAAGACGACTTCTTGCACATATTGAGAGAAGGTGCATCACACCAAACAACATTTGTCTAAAAAAAACCAGATATTCTTCAGCTCATTAAAGAGCTCGGGCGTAAAAAAACAATATAGTGTGTGAAAAAAAGTAACATCATTTGTGCCACGTGATTAACATCACTACAGTCCACGATGTTCATTCAAGATTAACGGGAAAGATCGGGAGACGGACAAGTCACTCGCACAAATAACAGAAATGCCGAGTACCGTGGGAACTCTTTAGCTACCCCCAGTTATATCGTGCGGAACTCGTGCTGGACCATGACCACTTCACTCTGGTGACATCTTGCGTCAGGTCGCACCGTGATTCACTTGATGAATTGGTCAGATTTGCAATATGTTTGCATGTTAACATGAAGGCAATATTGATCCTCTGACGTGGTTTCAATGAGGATGATGTTTCTGGCAGCAACCAGAAATGTAGACAACTGCCCTCTTGTGGAGAATAATGATGGAGCAGCTATATCATATATCATATATCATATATCATATATCATATATCATATATCATATATCCTATCTGTTTATCTGTCTATCTGTCTATCTGTCTGTCTGTCTGTCTGTCTGTCTGTCTGTCTGTCTGTCTGTCTGTCTGTCTGTCTGTCTATCTATCTATCTATCTATCTATCTATCTATCTATCTGTCTCTGTGTGCCTGTCGCCTGCCGTCCGTCCGGCTGCCTGTCTGCCTTTTGATTCGTTTCCATCGTGTGATGTCACAATGCCCAATGCTCGCAGATGTCGAATCACAATGCCCAATGCTCGCAGATGTCCAATCGGAATGGATCCATTTACATGGAAGGCTGCCGCTGCATTTCTTCCTTTGATTCACTGCAACTCCGAAGCCAGACGCAGAATCGCCGACATCTTTTCCATTTCGGTAGAGATTTCACTTTTCTTTCTAAGTATCCGCTTCTCATTACATTTCGTCGTGTTTAAGTACACGTTTTTAATCAAATCCTTCCCCTCCCCCCAATATTTCAAAAATAAACTGGCTTCTCACCCATAGAAGCAGCCCCAGCCCCAGCCCCAGCCCCGGATGAACGTTCCATCATGTGATGTCACAATGCCCGATGCTCACAGATGTCCAATCGGAATGGATCCATTTACATATGCCTTTGCAGGAGCCCCAGCCAATGGTGAACGTTCCATTGTGTGATGTCACAATGCCCAATGTTCACATATGTCCAATCGGAACTTAAGAGGGAGTTAGATGTGGCCCTTGTGGCTAAAGGGATCAGGGGGTATGGAGAGAAGGCAGGTACAGGATACTGTTGGATGATCAGCCATGATCATATTGAATGGTGGTGCAGGCTCAAAGGGCCGAATGGCCTACTCCTGCACTTAATTTCTATGTTTCTATGTTTGCCTCTCATCACCCCTCTCCCTCTCCCACCCATCCCTCTCTCCCCCACCCCCCTTCCCTCTCTACCACCACCCCCTACCCTTCTGTCACTCTTCCACCACTCCCCCTACCCCTTCCTCCCCACTCTTCCACTTCTATCCCCTTACCCCACCCCTCTCCCTTCCCCACCCATCTCTCTTCCCCTCCCTTCCCCTCTCTCCCCACCCCTTCCCCAACCCCTCTGTCCCTCTTCCACCACTCCCCCGTCCCTCTTCCACCACTCCCGCTACCCCTCTACCCCTCTACCCCTCCCTCCCCACTCTCCCACTTCTCTCCCCCTTCTCTCCTCCCCGTCTCCCTCTCCTCACCCCTCTCCCTCTCCCTTCCCCTCTCTCCCCCACCCCTTCCCCTATCCCTCTGTCCCTCTTCCATCACTCACCCTACTCCTCGCCTCCTCCCTTCCCCACTCTTCCACTTCTCTCCCCCTTCCCCTCCACTCTCCCTCCCCACTCTTTCCCCTCTCTACCTCCACCCCTCTCCCCCTCACTCCCTCCTCCCCTCCCTCCCCATCCCCCCTCCCCCACATCTCTCTCACCCACTACCCCGCTCTCCTTTCCCTCCCAAATTTATCCCATTTCCTCCTCCTCCTCTCCCCCCCCCCCCCTCTTCTCACCCCCCCCCCCCCCCCCCCCCACCCCCCCAGCAAACGCCGTTGGGCAAACAGACCCAACGGGTCTGCACTTGGTCTAGTTAATATATAAAACTGTGTGCCTGCCATCTGGCTGCCTTTCTGCCTTTTGATTCGTTCCATCGTGTGATGTCACAATGCCCAATACTCGCAGATGTCCAATCGGAATGGATCCATTTACATGGACGGCTGCCGACCGCCTTTCTTCCTTTGATTCCCTGCAACTCCGAAACCAGACGCAGAATCGCCGACATATTTTCCATTTCGGTAGAGATTTCACTTTTCTTTCTAAGTATCCGTTCCTCATTACATTTCGTCGTGTTTAAGCACACGTTTTTAATCAAAGCCTTCTCCCCCACCCCAATATTTCAAAAATAAACTGGCTTCTCACCCATAGAATCAGCACCAGCCCCAGCCCCTGGTGAACGTTCCATCGTGTGATGTCACAATGCCCGATGCTCACAGATGTCCAATCGGAATGGATCCATTTACATATGCCTTTGCTGGAGCCCCAGCCAATGGTGAACGTTCCATTGTGTGATGTCACAATGCCCAATGTTCACTGATGTCCAATCGGAATGGATTCATTTACATATGCCTTTGCAGGAGCACAAGCACTTGGTGAACGTTCCATCGTGTGATGTCACAATGCCCAATGCTCAAAGACATCGTTGCCATAGAGGGAGTACAGAGAAGGTTCACCAGACTGATTCCTGGGATGTCAGGACTTTCATATGAAGAAAGACTGGATAGACTCGGTTTGTACTCACTAGATTTTAGAAGATTGAGGGGGGATCTTACAGAAACTCCTGATTACATTTCGGCGTGTTTATGTACATATTTTTAATCAAATCCCTCTCCCCACCCCCCAATATTAAAAAAAAAAACTGGCATCTCACCCATAGAAGCAGCCCCAGCCCAAGCCCCTGGTGAACGTTCCATCGTGTGAAGTCACAATGCCCAATGTTCACATATGCCCAATCGGAATGGAATCATTTACATATGCCTTTGCAGGAGCACCAGCACCTGGTGAACGTTCCATGGTGTGACGTCACAATGCCCAATGCTCAAAGACATCGTTGCCATAGAGGGAGTACAGAGAAGGTTCACCAGACTGATTTCTGGGATGTCAGGACTTTCTTATGAAGAAAGACTGGATAGACTCGGCTTGTACACGCTAGAATTTAGAAGATTGAGGGCAGATCTTATAGAAACGTACAAAATTCTTAAGGGGTTGAACAGGCTAGATGCAGGAAGATTGTTCCAGATTTTGGGGAAGTCCAGAACAAGGGGTCACAGTTTAAGGATAAGGGGTAAATCTTTTATGACCGAGATGAGAAAAACATTTTTTCACACAGAGTGGTGAATCTCTGGAATTCACTGGCACAGAAGGTAGTTGAGGACAGTTCATTGGCTATATTTAAGAGGGAGTTAGATGTGGCCCTTGTGGCTAAATGGATCAGGGAGTATGGAGAGAAGGCAGGTACAGGATACTGAGTTGAATGATCAGCCATGATCATATTGAATGGTTGTGCAGCCTCAAAGGGCCGAATGGTCTACTCCTGCACTTAATTTCTATGTTTCCCTCTCCTCACCCCTCTACCTCCCACCCATCCCTCTCTCCCCCACCCCCCTTCCCTCTCTACCCCACCCCCTTCCCTCTCTCCACCCGCCCCCTTCCTCCTACCCCTCTGTCCCTCTTCCATCACTCCCCCTACCCCTCCTCTCCTCCCTCCCCACTCTCCCCCCTTCCCCCTCCACTCTCCCTCCCCACTCTTTCCCCTCTCTCGCCCCACCCCTCTCCCCCTCCCTCCCTCCTCCCCTCTCCGTTCCCTCCCAAATCTGTCCCGTTTCCTCCTCCTCTCCGCTCCCTCCCTCTTCTCATCCCCCTCCCCCCACCTGTGTGTTTGGGGGGTGGTTAATGTGAGTGTGATGCCGCAGGCCCCCCCCCCCCCCCCGCATACGCCGTTGGGGATACAGACCCAACGGGTCTGCACTTGGTCTAGTCTATCTAATATATAAAACTGTGTGCCTGTCGCCTGCCGTCCGTCCAGCTGCCTTTCTTCCTTTTGATTCGTTTCCATCGTGTGATGTCACAATGCCCAATGCTCGCAGATGTCTAATCACAATGCCGAATGCTCGCAGATGTCCATATGTCCACACATGTGGTCTTAACGACATTTATGGCAGAGGTCACAGCCGTGATTCATGCAAGACCCCTCATCCCGGTGTCTTCGGACCTGGAGTCACCTTTCATCCACACTCCAGCTACACTCTTGACTCACAAGACAGGCGTACCCCTTCCTCCTCCTGGTGACTTTGGGAAAGGAGTTCTTCTCAAAGAAGAGTGGAAGCGCGTTCAGAGCCTAGCGGAAGTCTTTTGGAGCAGATGGCGTCGGGAGTATCTTGTTACTCTGCAAACCCGACGCAAGTGGTTGGACACAAGGCAAAATCTTAAAGAAGGAGACATCGTCCTCCTGAAGGACAAACAGGCCAGAAGAAATGAGTGGCCCATGGCAATCATCTCAAAGACTTTTCCAAGCGAGGACGGGAAGGTTCGGAGAGTGGAAGTCAGAATTTTCAAGGATGGAGGTCAGAAGCTCTACGTCCGCCCAATCACCGAAGTGGTTCTCCTCTTGTCTCCCGAGGACTCTGGGGGTTGAATGGGAGACTTGCATGGAGTCTGGGAGACCCCAGGCGGGGAGTGTGCTGGACCATATTCTGTTTGCATGTATTAATACCCCCTGCTGGATATTCTGGTTCCTACAGCTTTGGGTTACCTTTCCTGTTATGCAGGAAGTGATCATAAACCAGGAAGTCTAGCTCAGGGAGAGTACCGCATGGTGTAGACATTGTAATTCCAGTGTGCAATCTACCGCCATCCTACCCCACCAGTTTGTTAGACGCAATGTCTGTGAGTAATTACGCTTGTTAACCGCATCTTTATATGTTACTAGACTAAGTGAGTCCCAGCATCACACAGGAGGGCTGGTCATCCAACGCAATATTGCACCTCTCCACCAATTCTAATATTAGTGGCCAGTTGGGGGGTGGTGGGGTTGGGGGGGGGCTTTCTGGAGCGCTAGTATGGGTGTTGTGGGCTGAAGGGACTGGTTTCCAGAGGGCTAATATGGAAATTGTGCGCCAAATGGATTCTTGGGCTGGCGTCTCAGTCAATCAAGCCTGTTGTGCTGGCAACTAACTCACGGCTGGTGGGCTGGTAGTTGACTCATGGCTAATCCTTGAAATTCTATTTCAAACACGGTATAAGGCCACCAAATTCAAGTGCAGTTTCATACCATTTGAAGTAGGGTGCAATGTCACTAAAGGCAGCGAGTCGTGACCTCTCCCTCCTCCATCTTGCAGAGACTGAGCCACACCCACATTTCCGGGTTTTATAACCCCTTCCCCCCCCCCCCCCCCCACCGGAAAAGGTGTGGCTTTCACGGAGTGATTGACAGGAGAGAGATTCTCAACATTTAAAAAAAAAAACTAATAACACTTTTATTTTTCATTGATGGGAAGAATCCTCTGCACCTGCTCAGCGGAGGGGGACTGAGTAAGATGGCCAAAAATCACAGCCGTAAGTGGTAGCGTTTTATCTAAAATCAATATACAGTGCAAACAGGAAGTAAGTGCATTTACAGTAGTGCCTTTTAACTTCAAGCCAAAGCACCCAAGCCACCATTTGCAGTAAGTAGTGCATTTCAACTTCATGCCACAATTTGCAGTAAGTGGTGCCTTTCAACTTCAAGCCAATGCACCCAAGCCACAATTTGCAATAAGTAATGCCTTTTAACTTCAAGCCATTGCATCCAAGCCACCATTTGCAGTAAGTAATGCATTTCAACTTCATGCCACCATTTGCAGTAAGTGGTGCCTTTCAACTTCAAGCCAATGCACCCAAGCTACCATTTGCAATATGTAATGCCTTTTAACTTCAAGCCATTGCATCCAAGCCACCATTTGCAGTAAGTAGTGCCTTTCAACTTCAAACCACACCCAAGCCACCATTAGCAGTAAGAGGTGCCATTCAACTTCAAGTCAAAGCTCCCAAGCCACCATTTGCAGTAAGTAGTGCCTTTCAACTTCAAGCCAAAGCAACCAAGCCACCATTTGCATTAATAGTGCTGTTGGCAGAGGTGAATTGTGCAGCGATTCTTGCAGCCTACCCAGTGCTAGACCGAAGATAATTCAGAGGAGTAAAAAACACAGTGGGGCATCCATCTTGTTCAAACTGGAAGAGGAAACTTTATTGACACACATGCGCACACATCAATTACAGTACCTCTCATTGGCTGTCAATAACAGCACCTCTCATTGGCTGTTATCATTGTCAGTTATTATTGGCTGTTATCATTGTCAGTTATTCACTACCTGCATCAAGTTTGTCTGAGTAACAATACAACATTAAGATTAACTTCTTTACAATTGAGAGCATATTTTTTATATATGTCAACACCCCCACTTGCTCTCGCATTGTTATCTTAACTCAAAATAAAACATCCTAAGGTTTTCTACCGGTTACTCTCCAAACATAAACTTTGCAAACTCCATCAACTTAAATTTTGTTGCAGGTTTTGTCATCACATCTGCTACCATCTGGTCTGTTGGGCAATACTCCAAACTTATTTTGCCATGATACACAGTGGACCTCACAAAGTGATATTTTATGTCCACATGCTTACACCTCTATCTACATACAGGATTCTTTGCTAACGCAATTGTACCCTGGTTATCCTCATAAACCTTGGGTGTTGGGTACTGATGTCCATCAATACCTTCTAGTAGTTGTACTAGGTACATACACTCTTGTAGTGTTGCGGCTAACGCCATATACTCAGCCTCACAAGTTTTTGGTTTTCCATGAAATCAAAGGACCATTTTTGTTTAGGCTTACACAATAACTGGTTGTACTACATCTGTCGGTTACATCAGCCGCCCAATCTGCATCACTGTACGCTTGTAACGCCAGTTTCTCGTCGTCACATTTCTTGTAACACAACTCTTTCTTAATTGTGCCTCTCAGATATCTCAGTACATGTTTTACAGTAGCCCATTGGTTTTCCGTCGGCTCAGTAAAGTACTGTGACAGTTTACTTACTACAAAACTGAGATCGGGTCTTGTGCAAGTAGTCAAATAGATTAGGCTACCTACTACCTCTCTGTATTTTCTGACATCAGTCATCATTTCTGCATCATCAGTGTAGTTCAATTTTTGTTCACAAGGTGTCGCCCTCGGTTTACAATCTTGCATATCAAACCTTTCAAGTATTTTCTCCCCATATTTCTTCTGTGACATTCATTCTCACACAGTTATCACTCTGGTCAAAATCAATGCCAAGAAAATGTTTCAGTTTGCCCATGTCTTTCATCTTGAATTTGGCTGTGAGCATCTCCTTCACAGCTTTCAGTGCCTTTTCATCACTCGCAGCAATAATTAAGTCATCGACCCATATTATCATGATCACTTTCTCATTTTCTGTTTCCCTTGTGTAAACACAATGATCAGCTGGGTTTTGCACAAAGTCGTTTTCAGTCAGATACTCGTGTAGCATTTTGTTCCAATTTCTACCCGACTGTTTTAACCCATAAAGTGACTTTTCTAGCTTAAACACCAACTTTTCATTTGCGCTGGATTTTACATCATAACCTTCTGGCTGTTCCATGTAAACCTCGCAATCTATTGGTGCATGTAGGTAGGCAGTTTTGACATCCATCTGATGTAAAATCAGGTTTTCCTGTGCTGCTTTTTGCATCATCACTCTGATACTGGTCAGGTTAGCAGTAGGAGAAAATGTCTCCTCATAGTCTACACCCAATTTTTGACTGTATCCTTTGGCTACATACCGTGCCTTGTATTTATCAGATCCATCCTCATTGTTCTTGATTGCATATACCCATCTACCCCCCACTGCTTTCTTACCCTCAGGCAAGTTGGTTAGGGTAAATGTGTCATTTTCTCTCAGCGACTGCATTTCCTCATGCATTGCGTTAACCCATTCCTTTGAGTTAGTTGAGGTTACAGCTTCCCTGAATGTTAGGGGGATGTTACACATCAATCTGTAGCAATAATCTATGTTAATCATTACATGATCATCACTCGCCTTGCCAGTTACATATTCACTTAAGTAACCTGGTTTCTTCCTCAATCTAGAAGGGTAACGTGCAGGCTCATGCTTGGTTTCACCTGTCTGTGCTTGGCTATTCACCTCAGGCCTAGTTACTGGATCTTGGCCCTGAGTATGTCCTGGACTCTCATCAGTATTTTTTTCTCATCCTACTGGCCCTATTCTGCACCTCAAAGTCATCGTCACCAGGGGTCATGTCAGTCTGTGTCTGCCGCTCTACAATTGTTTTGGTCACAAACTTCACCAGTCTGTGCTTCTTTACTTTCCCATTGTCAGGATAGTAAATCATGTAAGCTGGGCTATTCTTGTCGTACCCGACAAAGATTCCCTTCTCACACTTTGAGTCCAGTTTTCTCCTGTTCTGTTCATAGGCATAACACTCTGACCCAAACTTTTGCATCCTAGACAGGTTGGGCCGTTTTCTTGTCAGCATCAAGTAAGGCGTCTGCTTTGTGCGCTTGTTAAAGCATCTGTTCCTCACTACAGCTGCTGTCTGCACTGCATAGGTCCAAAACTGTTTAGGTAACTCACTCTCTATTAGCATACACCTGGCCATGTCAAACAGGGTGCGCCAATTTCGCTCAGCAGTACCATTCTGGTGTGGTGAGTATGGCGCTGAGGTCTCATGTCTAATGCAATTTCTGCTGAGTAGTGCCTGGTAATTCTTTCCCATGAATTCAGTACCATTGTCAGACCTCATACATTTAATCTTCCCGTATGGGGCTGTGTCAGCAAGAAACTTCTCGGTGGCTTGCACTGTGTCACTCTTATTCTTTAGAAAGTACACAAACACTGCACTGGAATAATCATCAGTGAATGATAGCGCAAACCTGTACCCCTCTCTGGACTCTGGGTATATCGGTCCCGCTAAATCTGTGTGTACCAACTTCAAAGCTGCTTTGGCTCTTACATCAGGGTCCCTGTTCCTAGTTTGGATAAACTTTCCCTGAGTACACACTTCACAGTGTAGAGCAGGTTTGTCTATTTTGCCCTTAATTGCCATACCTTCAACAACATTCTGTAATTTTTGAATATCTTCATAATTACAGTGCCCTAGAATCTCATGCCATGTCTGCATATCATAACTGCTCTTACATTGGTCATCACATTCAACGTTTACCGTGTGCAAGTAGTACAGTCTGTTGTACTCATGAATGTGGAATTTTGCACCGTCCTTGTGTTGTAGGACGTCTTCCCCGTCCCTGAAGATTACGGTTGCTCCGCTGGAAGTAGCTGCTTTTACAGAGAAGATGTCCTGCGGGTATGAGGGGATGTACAACGCCTGCCTCAGTGTTGTGTTGTGGCGGCGCCCTTGGCTGTCAACCAAGCAAACCTCCGCGTCTCCTCTGCGCTCCGCGACTCCATCACACCTTGTGCCGTCAGCCAACTCCACGCAGTGTGTCTCGGACTGGAACATATCGTCAAACTTCTTGAACCTTGCTATATCAGTGATGATATGCGAAGTTGCCCCCGTATCGACCATCAGCCCTTTCAACTCGACTCCACGCTCTGACTGAATCACTGCGTCCCTTTCACTCACCAGGAATGCATATTCCTTGTTGTTAGTCTCCCCGGAAACTTGTCGTGCGTCGTCCCGCCGCTGTTTCCGTCTGCAGGTTGCGTCCCGATGTGTGGTGCTTTTACAGTGACTACACCACTGCTTGCGTTGACATGCTCTGGCTTTATGTCCTTTTAGGCCACACCTGAAGCACACAATGTCCGCTCTCTCCGCACTTGTACTTGTCGTGGCGGGTCTCACACTCGGTTGCACACGTGCCTTCATGACATTGTCGTCGGATGCTGCTGCACGCATCTTTTCCGTGTCTTCGTAGCTCCGTAGTTTAGTTTTAAATTCGGCAAAGGGCATTGCCTGCTTACTTTGCGTGACACGGATAGCAAATGGTTGAAAGATTCAGGCAGTCCCTTCAGAATCATTGCAATTAACAGTCCGTCACTCAATACCTCACCAGCGTTTCTCAATGCTGTGATGGCTGTCTATGCCCGTATAACATATTCAGTTACACTCTCGCTGCTCAACTTTTGAAGTGAAGTCAGTTCTGTATACAGGCTTATTATACGTGGCTTTCCCTTACCCGCATAATAATCTCTCAAAATAGTTAGCGCTTTCCGCCCATCGTACGCTGCTTCTCGCATTACCAGCGACAAACTCTTGTCATCCAGAAACTGGATTAGCTCAGCATATGCCTCTGCATTTTTGGCCTCGTCTTCTTCTTCATTGTCGGTAGGCTCTTCCAAGATGGTATCCTTTAGCCCTTGCAACCGAAGCTGGCCCAAGAAATTCGTCTCCCACAGCTCATAGTTCTTTTCATCTCCGTCAAAAACTAGCCGAGACCGGCGGCTACTCGTCTGGGCGCTCCGTCTACTCATGGTGCTAGCTTAGCAAGTTAACTCTCACCGGACACGCGGTACGTCGCGACGTTTCTCTCGGTAGTAGATCCCTGGATAACTGTCTCTGGGTAACTCTAGGTAAAGCTGGGTAAAGCTGGGCCCATAACCTGTTGGCAGAGGTGAATTGTGCAGCGATTCTTGCAGCCTACCCAGTGCTAGACCGAAGATAATTCAGAGGAGTAAAATACACAGTGGGGCATCCATCTTGTTCAAACTGGAAGAGGAAACTTTATTGACACACATGTGCACACATCAATTACAGTACCTCTCATTGGCTGTCAATAACAGCACCTCCCATTAGCTGTTATCATTGTCAGTTATTATTGGCTGTTATCATTGTCAGTTATTCACTACCTGCATCAAGTTTGTCTGAGTAACAATACAACATTAAGATTAACTTCTTTACAATTGAGAGCATATTTTTCATATATGTCAACAAGTGCCTTTCAACTTCATGCTACCATTAGCAGTAAATAGTGCCTTTCAACTTCAAGCCAATGCACCCAAGCCACCATTTGCAGTAAGTAGTGCCTTTTCTACGTCAAGCCAAAGCTCCCAAGCCACCATTTGCAGTAAGTAGTGCCTTTCAACTTCAAGCCAATGCAACCAAGCCACCATTTGCAGTAAGTAGTGCCTTTCAACTTCAAGCCACAATTTGCAGTAAATAGTGCCTTTCAACTTCAAGCCAATGCACCCACGCCCCCATATGCAGTAAGTAATGCATTTTAACTTCAAGCCATTGCACCCAAGCCACCATCTGCAGTAAGTAGTGCCTTTCAACTTCAAGCCACACCCAAGCCATCATTTTCAGTAAGTAGTGCCTTTCAACTTCAAGTCAAAGCTCCCAAGCCACCATTCGCAGTAATAGTGCCTTTCAACTTCAAGCCAAAGCTCCCAAGCCTCCATTTGCAGTAAGTAGTGCCTTTCAACTTCATGCCACCATTTGCAGTAAGTGGTGTCTTTCAACTTCAAGCCACACCCAAGCCATCATTTGCAGTAAGTGGTGTCTTTCAACTTCAAGCCACACCCAAGCCATAATTTGCAGTAAGTAGTGCCTTTCAACTTCAAGCCAAAGCAACCAAGCCGCCATTTGCAGTAATAATGCCTTTCAACTTCAAACCAAAGCTCCCAAGCCACAATTTGCAGTTAGCAGGTATGTTGCAAAACGTACCTGAAGCGTTGCTGAAAATCTGTCCCAGCCCATGTGCGCGATTTTGGCGCCGTTTAGAGGGGGGCGGGTTTAAAACGTGATTTTCCCTAGGCTGTTCAAATCGAGGTTTTTCAGCCTAGTTATTTATTAACGAAAAATCGCTGGAAGATTCCCTCGCTTGAGCTATTATTAGTTTTAAGGGCTTTCTTTACTTGTTATAGCAGTTTAAAAATTAACCTCTAAACCCCCGACGGCCGACAACCGGCCAGATCTCATACAGGAGAAAACGGAAGGTAGGCTGTTTATTTTTACGTTAAAAAGGGCTTCTTAAGATCCCTTTATACTAAGTTTAATGTTGCGAGCAGCTAATTTTGGGCCCATTATATCCCGCAGTATTTTTCTGGGCATTTGAGGGCACAAATCTACCGCAATGTGAATGTTCTAAACCAGCGCGTTCACAGGATCCCACTAGAAAGCTGATTTAAATGGACTTTAATTTACAGCAATTAAACACTAAATTCCTTCCATTTGGCATATAAATTAATGTAAATGAGATTTAAAAATCATGTTTTATTGTGAATTATTTGTGAATATTATTTGGACACTTAGGCTATTTAAAAATGTTAATCATTTATTAAGAAATGGATAGATGTTTAAATCTAGTAATTGAAGTTTGAAATTAGCTACAATTGGGTAACTAACTAATTATATGCTTTAATTTCAGGTCATCCAAGTAAAATATTTTATATTTGTTTCAGAATGCTTCAATCTATGATAACTGAAAATTTCATTCAGTTCTCTTAATTTTTAAGAAGGTTATGGGCTTTTGACTGTCCACGATCACAGCTTTTTTGTTATGTCCATAGAAAATCAATAGGGAACAAGATGCTAATGTCCGAGTATGAAAATGGCCATAACTTTTTAAATACTTGAGATATGAAAGTGAATTAGGTGTCAAATTAAACTTATTGTTATGCTTTATCTGATGGGATAAATTACAGACCTGATTTTTACAATCTCAAAATTTTGTAACATTGCTACAGTTAGTGCTTTCAACTTCAAGCCAAAGCACCCAAGCCACCATTTGCAGTAAGTACTGCCTTTCAACTGCAAGCCAAAGCACCCAAGCTACCATTTGCAGTAAGTACTGCCTTTCAACTTCATGCCACCATTTGCAGTAAGTAGTGCCTTTCAACTTCAAGCCACAATTTGCAGTAAGTGGTGTCTTTCAACTTCAAGCCACACCCAAGCCACCATTTGCAGTAAGTAGTGCCTTTCAACTTCAAGCCAAAGCAACCAAGCCACCATTTGCAGTAAGTAGTGCCTTTTAACTTCAAGCCAAGCAACCAAGCCACCATTTGCAGTAATAGTGCCTTTCAACTTCAAGCCAAAGCTCCCAAGCCACCATTTGCAGTAAGTAGTGCCTTTCAACTTCAAGCCAAAGCAACCAATCCACCATTTGCAGTAAGTAGTGCCTTTCAACTTCATGCCACCATTTGCAGTAAGTGGTGTCTTTCAACTTCAAGCCACACCCAAGCCACCATTTGCAGTAAGTAGTGCCTTTCAACTTCATGCCACCATTTGCAATAAGTAATGCCTTTCAACTTCAAGCCAAAGCAACCAAGCCACCATTTGCAGTAATAGTGCCTTTCAACTTCAAGCCAAAGCTCCCAAGCCACCATTTGCTGTAAGTAGTGCCTTTCAACTTCATGCCACCATTTGCAGTAAGTAGTGCCTTTCAATATCAAGACACACCCAAGCCAAGCCAACCGGGGGGGGCGGGAGAGGAGGGGGGGGGGGGAGAGGAAGAGGGAGGGGGGAGAGGAGGATGGGGGAGGAGAGGAGGATGGGGAGGAAGAGGATGAGGATGGGGGGCTTTCTGGAGTGCTAGTATGAACCATTTTAGAATCAATAGACATTTTTTTGCAAGCTTTAGAAACAATAGCCATTTTTTGCAAGCTTTAGAACCAATAGTCATTTTTTGGCAAGCTTTAGAACCAATAGACATTTTTTTGCAAGCTTTAGAACCAATAGAGACACTTTTTGCTAGCTTTAGAACCAATAGACATTTTTTGCAAGCTTTAGAACCAATAGACATTTTTTTGCAAGCTTTAGAACCAATAGACATTTTTTTGCAAGCTTTAGAACCAATAGACATTTTTTGCCAGCTTTAGAACCTATAGACATATTTTTGCCAGCTTTAGAATCAATAGACATGTTTTTGCAAGCTTTGGAACCAATAGACATTTTTTTTGCAAGCTTTAGAACCAATAGACATTTTTGAAAGCTTTAGAACCAATAGACATTTTTTTGCAAGCTTTAGAACCATTAGACATTTTTTTTGCAAGCTTTAGAACCAATAGACACATTCTGCAAGCATTTTAGAACCACTAAGGGCACTTACATTTGAATGTACATGTGTTCAGTGTTATTCACAGCTCAGAGAAATGTGACCCTCTGCCTTCCTCCATCTTGAAGAGACTGTGTGGCACACCACTTCCTGGTTTTATAGTCCCTCCCCCCTGCCGCCAGCGGGGGCAGCAGAGAGAATGGGGAATTTTGTAAAAATATTAATATCTCTGTCATTTTTAATCGACGGGAAAAATTTTCGGCACACATGCGGCGGAGGGGGGCTCTGAGCGAGGTGGCCAAACATGACGGCCGTAGGTAGCGGCATTCTCTCGGAAATCGCAGCACAGATGGCCAAAACCGGTCAAGAACAGACTTTTAGTAATTTCGATAAATGTTATTGTGCAGTATTGCTATTATTAACAAAGCTAAGAATGTTTCATGTACCCTGGCTGGTTTCTCACATAACAGCACTGTATTTAGTGGTGGCATCATAGTTTATGTTTCTATACCAAGTGTATAACGTTACTAAATATGCGGTTTCCCTTTCTGCTTGTATGTTACAGTTTCACAGTTGAATACAGTAAAGAATCAACGACACCTCGTGTCTACGAGTCTTTATTGGATTAATTGTTTAACTTGCTAGATAGCTGGATAGGGACATTCACAATGTATAGACATCACAATGGGACAGGTCTGGGAGATTGGAACCTTCACGTGTTCCCGCTAAAATCAAACTGCTGCATGAGTCACAGTGCCATCTCACAGATATCACAATGGGACAGGGGTGGGAGATCTCTCCCCCTCCCTCCCTCCCTTCCACCCCGTGCCTTTCCCCCACCCCCCCCCCCCCCCCTTCTCTCTCTCTCTCTCTCTCTCTCTCTCTCCCCCCTTCCTCTCTCTCCCCCTTCCTCTCTCACTCCCCATCTCTCTCTCCCCCTCCTCTCTCCCCCTCCACTCTCCCTCTCCTCTCTCTCCCCCTCCACTCTTTCTCCACCTTTCCCCTCCCCTCTTCCCCCTCCCTCTCTCCTCTCCCCCTCCTCTCCTCTCCCACTTCCCCCTCTTCCCCTCTCCTCTCCCCTACCCTTCCCCCAGCCCTCTCTACCCCCCGCACCCACCCTCCCCCTCAACCACCCCCTTCTCCCTATCCCTGTCTCCCCCTTCACCCTCCCCGCTCTCCTCCCCTCCCTCCATTCTCATCCCCCTCTCTGTCCCTTCCCCCTCCCGCCTCCTCCCCCTCCCCACCCTCTTCCCATCTCCCCCTCACCACTCTCCCCACCTTCCCCTCCCGACTCTCCCCATCTCCCTCTCTCCTCCTCCCCCCCTCACCCACCTATCTTCCCCCCGTCCCTCTCTCTTGCCCTTCTGTCTCTGCCCCACTTTCTCTGTCTCTCCCCATTCTCTCTCTGCCCTCACTCTCTTACCCCCCCCCCCCCCCTCTCTAGACGAGCCTGTGAGTTGGGGGCTATGCATCTGTGGATAGGGCGGTTATGGGGTAAAAGGAGCAAATTAATAATATTAATATAATATCAAGGGGGGTAGTTAGCATATGTGCGGGGTGGTAGTTAGTGTGTGTGACACCATATGCCACCGTCCCCCCCGCAACCGCTCGTTGGGGGAACAGACCCAACGGGTCTGTACTTGGTCTAGTATACTATTAAAACTCTGTGTGTGTTTATTTGTGGGTGTCAGATTTGGCCTTTGATTCCTTCGTCTGCCAAACACACGCAAAATCTCCGAGAGGTTTTCCATTTCGCTAGCGAATTCACTTTTACATTCACTAATGCACTCCTCAAAACATTTGGACATTTTTATGTACACATTTTTTAATAAAATCCTTCCCCACCTCCCCCCACTCATTTTGTTGCCTCCTGCTGGCCAGCGACCATAACGGCTGCTGATGCCTGGCTCTGCTCGTAAAACGCCGACATTTTTCCCACCGGCTGGTGCCCGGCCTGGCTCTGTCATGCTGCCTCAAGCCAAACGTCGGATGTTCAACCGCTGATTTTCGCCCTTGGGTGAAAAGCAGCGGGGGAACAGCCAGCGTGACAGAGGCGGCATGTCAGAAGTGCCGAGGATGCGAGGCCTCACAGTCTCTGATGGGGCCGCTTTCACAGACTTTACCGTCAGCGGCAACTTCGGATCCAGCAGCAGATTGGCTCCGTTAATGCATTCATTCCACAGTGAGTTCAGTTCGGTAACAACACCCCCCTCCCATACACGGGGTATGAAGCACTTTCGGCGACCGGACCCAACGGGTCTGCACTTGGTCTAGTATATATATATATATATGTGTGTGTGTGTGTATGTATTATATCTATATTACTAATACTCTTTGTGCCGGCAATGTGTCACTCTGCTCTACTTTGTCCTATATTCTTCCTAATGCTACGCCACAACCTTCCTATTTTCACATATTCTACTCACATTTTCCCCATTGAAGCAATAAACATCTTCCCATCACATTCCGACCTATATTTCCGAAGTTATTCATGATTTATAGTTTCAAAAAAAGCCAAAACCACTTTCTCAGAGAGCATCCAGTGATGATGTTCGGGCAGGTCGGGTAGGGAATAGGAGTGATGGGAGGATGATGACGGAAATGAGGAGGAGGGAGATGGGGTAGGGTCTCTACCCCCTCCCTCTCTGCCCCTCTCCCACCCTACCCCCTTCCCCCTCCCTCTACCCTCCCTCTCTACTCCCCTCCCCCTCCCTCTCTACCCCCTCTTCTCTACCTCCCCTCCCTCTCTAGCCCCTTCCTCTCTACCCTACCTCCCTCTCTTACCCCCTCCCTCTCTACCCCCCTCCCCCTCCCTCTCTACCGCCCTCCCTCTCTACCCCTCCTCCCTCTCTACCCCCATTCCTTCTCTAGAGAGTGGTGAGTATTGGGACCTATGGGTGAGTGGTGGAATATTGCGTTCGGGGACCAACCCTCTATGACGCTGCGCTCCCCCCCCCTCCCCCCACCAACGGGTCCCCCTTGGTCTAGTATACATATATATGTGTGTGTAGATATACATATATGTATATTTATAGATGTGTGTGGGTGTGTGTACATATATATGCGTATGTACAGTGGCTTGCAAAAGTATTCATACCCCTTGAACTTTTCCACATTTTGTCACGTTACAACCACAAACATAAATGTATTTTTTTTTTTTTTTTTTTTTAATATATTTTTTTATTAAAGGTAATCAATTACAATGCTTCAAACAACTTTATATCAAATTAATTCAATTTGCATTAAGTAAAACACTAGTAATACTTATCTACTATTTTTTTTAGAAATAATGATAGAAAAAGAATAGAACAGTTATAAATCATTAAGAGAGTGATTAAATAATAATTTGATTATATATAAGAAAGAAAAGAGAAACGAAAAAAAAAAAAAAAAAAAAAAAAAAAAAAAAAAAAAAAAAAAAAAAAAAAAAAAAAAAAGAAGAAAAACCACAATATGTATTGTTAATAACACTACTACAAGTGATAGTATCAATAAAGACATATCTGTTAATTCCAATATAAAAATGAATTATTCTCACCAAATCCCGCAGGGTGCACGCCGAGCTGTGTTGCCAAGAACAGCTACTTCTCTAAATACTGTATATATGGAGACCATATCTGTTCAAAAGAATTATACTTGTCCAATAGGACAAATCTAATTCTTTCCAGATGTAACGTCTCCATCATCTCTGTTGCCCACATTTTGGTTGTGGGGGATAATGTTCCCTTCCAAAATTTCAATATGATTTTTTTCCCAATTATCAAACAGTAATCAAAGAAATTTCTTTGATTTACTGTAAGTGATAGATGTAAATCCGGAAATCCAAATATTATTAGCTTTGGGTTAGGGTCCAATTTAACTTTGATGACTTCAGAAATAACTTTAAAAATTTCTGTCCAGTAATAATTCAATTTAGGACATGTAACGAAACTATGTATTAAATTTGCCTCTGCTTTCTTGCACTTATCACAAATAGCGGAGAGATTCGGAAAAATACTATTTAATTTAGTTTTCGAATAATGTAACCTATATAATACTTTAAATTGTATCAATATATGTCTGGCGTTTAATGAACACCGGTGTATTCGTTGTAGACTTTCTTCCCAGTTTTCTTTTGTTATAGCCAATCCCATTTCATTTTCCCATGCTTGACGATATATTTCCGTTATTGGATTCTCCTTATCCAAAATGATGTTATATATATATAGGCTATTAATTTTTCTGTATTTGGATATAAATTAAACAGTTCGTCTAACAATCCTGCTTCTTTATTTTTATAATCTTGTGTATTGGATTTAATATAATCTCTAATTTGTAAATACCTAAACAAATGTTGTGGAGACAATCCATAAATATCTTGTAACTCCTGGAATAAAAGAAATTTTCCTTTTCTATAAAGGTGTTCTATCCTTGTAATTCCTAAATCATCCCATTGTTTAAACCCCCCATCTAATATAGCAGGTTTAAACGATGGATTATTCATAATTGGTAATCTAAATGAGAGATTATCCAAATGTAGAGTCTTAAATGTATTTTATTGGGATTTTATGTGATAGACCAACACAAAGTGGTGCATAATTGTGAAGTGGAAGGAAAATGATACATGGTTTTCAAATTTTTTTACAAATAAAAAACTGAAAGGTGTGGCGTGCAAAGGTATTCAGCCCCCCTGAGTCAATACTTTGTAGAACCACCTTTCGCTGCAATTACAGCTGCAAGTCTTTTGGGGTATGTCTCTACCAGCTTTGCACATCTAGAGACTGAAATTTTTGCCAATTCTTCTTTGCAAAATAGCTCAAGCTCAGTCAGATTGGATGGAGAGCGTCTGTGAACAGCAATTTTCAAGTCTTGCCAGAGATTCTCAATTGGATTTAGGTCTGGACTTTGACTGGGCCATTCTAACACATGAATATGCTTTGATCTAAACCATTCCATTGTAGTTCTGGCTGTATGTTTAGGGTCGTTGTCCTGCTGGAAGGTGAACCTCCGCCCCAGTCTCAAGTCTTTTGCAGACTCTAACAGGTTTTCTTCCAAGATTGCCCTGTATTTGGCTCCATCCATCTTCCCATCAACTCTGACCAGCTTCCCTGTCCCTGCTGAAGAAAAGCATCCCTACAGCATGATGCTGCCACCACCATGTTTCACAGTGGGGATGGTGTGTTCAGGGTGATGTGCAGTGTTAGTTTTCCACGACACATAGCGTTTTGCATTTAGGCCAAAAACTTCAATTTTGGTCTCATCTGACCAGAGCACCTTCCTCCACATGTTTGCTGTGTCCCCCACATGGCTTGTGGCAAACTGCAAACGGGACTTCTTATGGCTTTTTTTCAACAATGGCTTTCTTCTTGCCACTCTTCCATAAAGGCCCGATTTGTGGAGTGCACGACTAATAGTTGTCCTGTGGACAGATTCTCCCACCTGAGCTGTGGATCTCTGCAGCTCCTCCAGAGTTACCATGGGCCTCTTGGCTGCTTCTCTGATCAATGCTCTCCTTGCCCGGCCTGTCAGTTTAGGTGGACAGCCATGTCTTGGTAGGTTTGCAGTTGTGCCATACTCTTTACATTTTCGGATGATGGATTGAACAGTTCTCCGTGAGATGCATTGGGATATTTTTTTTATAACCTAACCCTGCTTTAAACTTCTCCATAACTTTATCCCTGACCTGTCTGGTGTGTACCTTGGGCTTCATGATGCTGTTTGTTCACTAATGTTCTCTAACAAACCTCTGAGGCCTTCACAGAACAGCTGTATTTATACTGAGATTAGATTACACACGTGGACTCTATTTACTAATTAGGTGATTTATGAAGGCAATTGGTTGCACTGGATTTTATTTAGGGGTATCAGAGTAAAGGGGGCTGAATATTTTGCACGCCACACTTTTCAGTTTTTTATTTGTAAAATAAATTTGAAAACCATGTATCATTTTCCTTCCACTTCACAATTATGCGCCACTTTGTGTTGGTCTATCACATAAAATCCCAATAAAATACATTTTCGTTTGTGGTTGTAACGTGACAAAATGTGGAAAAGTTCAAGGGGTATGAATACTTTTGCAAGCCACTGTATGTATATAAATAAAGAATAAAAACAAACAATGTTAGTGCAAAAACACAAAACCAATGCCCCCAATGATCAGAGCTTATTTAGAGGTTGTAGTGTTTAATAGCCCAATGGCTGTAGGGAAGAAACTGTTCTTGACACTGGATATTACAGTTTTCAGACTCCTATATCTTCTTCCCGATGGCATGAGTGAAATGAGTGTGTGGCCATGGTGGTGAGGGTCTCTGACGATGTTGGCTGCCTTCTTGAGGCAGGATCTCCAGTAAATTTCTTCTATGGTGGGGAGGTCAAAACCGGTGATGGACTGGGCAATTTTCACCACTTTCTTACCTCCTATGTGCTCAAGTTGCCGATCCAGGCCTTGGTGTGATCTTCTGGGGTTTCTGGGGGAAATGCCTGGATAAGGGGTGGGTTGGGTGGGAAGGAATGAAGGAACTAAGAAGTTGCAGAGAGTGGTCTCCAGCGGAAGGCGTGGAAATGGGAAGATGTGACTTGTGGTGGGATCACGTTGAAGATGGTGGAAATGTCGGAGAATGATGTGTTGGATGCGGAGGCTTGTGTAATCCAGTGATCCTGAGAGCTATGCCAGATGGCGTTTCATATCCCTGGCAGGTTCAACCAAACTGCACAAGTCTCGGGTGAGGAGGCAGACAAAGCAGTCCCTGGTCCTCCAGGTTGGGGGTTGGGCGTGGGGTTAACTACCCCACCCTGGAAAAAAGTGTGACAGAATCATTGACGAATGAAAACCAAATTACACACTTGGTTAAAGAAGGTGCCCCAACGATGGGGAACATGTCTCTTAGCAACCAATCCCGCAAGGGCACTGGGAAGCTGACACACCTTCTGACGCAAAATAAATCCATCCTTGTGGTGACATGGAACATCCGAACCATGTTCCAGGCCGGCAAGGCTGCCACAATTGCCAACAAAATGGTGTGTTACAATCTCTTAGTCCTGGGCTTGGCTGAAACAAGATGGACACAGTCAGGGGAGATCAAATTGGTCAGCGGGCAGTCCATTATCTACTCCGGACAGGAAGAATAGGGAGCGAAGCATACAGAGGGAGTGGCCATCATGATGACGAAGGATGCTAGAAAGGCTCTAACGGCATGGGAACCCAGCAGCTCTCACCTCATCTCCGCAACCATCAAAACCAACAACAAGAGAGTGAAAGCCCACATAATCCAATGTTATGCACCCACCAACGATGCAGAGGATGTGGTCAACAGCAGGTTCTATGACAGCTTGACACCTACTTGGTAGTATTGGAGGCAGAGACCTCATTAACCTGATGGGTGACTTCAACACTAAGGTTGGAGGCCAAAACAAGGGATATGAGGCAATAATGGGAAAGCATGGAGTGGGCAAAATGAATGAAAATGGCAAGATGTTTGCTGACGTCTGTGTTAACAATAACCTGGTGATTGGGGGAAGTGTATTCCCTCATAAACCAATCTACAAAACAACTTGGGTGTCATCAGATCATGTCACAGAAAATCAAATTGACCACATTTGTATCTGTAAAAGGTACAGAAGGTTGATGGAAGATGTCAGAACAAGAAGAGGAGCTGACGCAGCTTCAGACCACCACCTCCTAGTAGGGAAATTCAAGCTATGGCTGAAGAGTCACTACCAGGCCAAAAGCCAAAGAGATAAATACAACATTGAATACCTTAGTAGTGCTCAAGTGGTGAAGAAGGTCAAGGATACCCTCTCAAAGCTACAGCAGAGGAGGAAGGAAGGATGGACAATAAATGAGGAGTGGGAACACCGAAAAGCTGCTTGGAGCTCAACCTGTGAAGAGGCCCTAGGGAGAAGGACCCAAAAGCACAAAGCATGGATAACACCAGAAACCCTCAACTCAATCCAACGGAGGAGAAAGTGAACAACACAAGAACAAGAGCTGAAAGGGCTTTGGCCCAAAAGGAGTACAACAGATGTCACAAAGAAGAACATCAGGAGGGACAAGAGCCAAAGAGGCAGAAATTGCGGTGACTCAAAGGAACATGAGAGAGTTATTTACCAACACAAGGAAATTGTCCGGGACATATCTGCAGAGTAATAAACCAATTACAGACAAGAACGGTCAACTTTTTCAACCCAGGAAGCGCAGCTCGACAGATGGGTAGAACATTTCGAAGAAGTCCTAAACAGGCCACCACCGGCTGTACAGCCACACATTCCCGAAGCCAGGATACCACTACAAATTAAGTGTGACAGACCCACAAAATCAGAAATAAAGGCTGTAATCAAGCAACAGAAAACTGGCAAGGCTGCTGGCCCTGACAATATTCCACCTGAAGCCCTGAAAGTAGATATAGACTATTTCTCACAGAGTAAGTAAGTATATTTTATTTATATAGCACATTTAAATCAACTCGCGTTGAAACCAAAATGCTTTACATAAAATAAATAATAAAATAAATAATAAAATTTCCGTACATCCATAGAAAAATTAAAAATATAGAAAAATGACATAACACATTATAGAAATCAACATGAACGTCCCCCCACAACAGAATCAAAATGTTCCACTGTGGGGAAAGGCATCAAAAAGAGAGTGGTGAGTCTGTGGAATTCTCTGCCTCGGAGGGCGGTGGAGGCAGGTTCTCTGGATGCTTTCAAGAGAGAGCTAGGTAGGGCTCTTAAAAATAGTGGAGTCAGGAGCTATGGGGAGAAGGCAGGAACGGGGTACTGATTGGGGACGATCAGCCATGATCACATTGAATGGCTCGAAGGGCCAAATGGCCTGCTCCTGTACCTATTGTCTATTGTCTATTGACTCATAAACAGACATGCTCTAGGGCTTCTTTGGGAGAATTTGGGAAGAGGAAAAGACACCCACAGAATGGGCAGAGGGCTACATCGTGAAACTGCCAAAAAAAAAAAGGTGGCCTAAGAAAATGTGACAACTACCGAGGGATCACCCTACTTTCTGCACCCAGTAATATTCTCAACCGGGTCATCCTCAACCGTCTTCAGGAAGCTGCAGACAAGAGGCTACAGGACCAGCAAGCAGGATTCGGGAAGGATCGCTCATGCACAGACCACATAGCATCGTTACGCGTCATAATTGAGCAATCTATTGAATGGAACACGACCCTGCACATCAAGTTCATCGACTTTGAGAAAGCGTTTGGCAGCTTAGACAGGACAACACTGGTGCCTAATGGACCACTATGGAATTCCCACCAAGATCATAAACAATCAAGAACTCATATGATGGAACCTCATGCAAAATTATGCATGCAGGCCAGCTCTCTCAGAGCTTTAGTGTCAGGACGGGCGTCAAGCAGGGATGTCTATTGCCACCATTCCTGTTCCTCCTGGCAATTGACTGAACCATATGGAAACAACTGAAGGGAAAATAAATGGAATTCAGTGGACAATGTGGGAGCAGCTAGATGATCTTGACTTTGCAGATGACATAGCTCTCCTTTCACACACACAGATACAAATGCAGGAGAAGACGGACAGACTCTCACAAGCTGCAACAAAACTTGGTCTTACATTCAATACAGCAAAGATGCAGGTGATGAGGATCCACTCCAAAACCAGCAACCCTAACCTTATGCACAGCACTGCTCTGGAGGGGGTAGAAACATTCACATACCTAGGCAGTGTTGTGGACATCACCGGAGGGGCAGAGGCAGACATAAGAAGTAGAATCAATAATGCCAGTGTGGTGTTTAACATGCTCAGGAAGATCTGGAGCTCAAAACACATCTCAATCAACACCAAAATACGCATCTTTAACTCAAATGCGAAACAGGTGGTACTGTATGGATCAGACATGGAAAACAACAAAACACACTGCATAAAGGCTGGAAACATTCATTAACACCTGCCTTAGGAGAATACTTAACATCTGGTGGAGAGACAAAGTAAGCAATGTGGACCTGTGGAAAAGAACAAGCCAGGAGCCCATTGACTTACAAATTCGAAGGAGAAAATGGAGTTGGATTGGACACACCCTCAGGAAACTTGTCACAAACATCACCCGGCAAGCCCTGAAATGGAACCCCCAAAGAAAATGGAAAAGAGGTCGCCCCAGGAACAGCTGGAGAAGAGGTGTCCAAACAGAAATGTCCGAGAGTGGGCTCAACTGGGGAGATCTCGAAAGAACTGCCAACAAACCGATTGAGGTAGAGGATATTTGTCAATGGCCAATGCTCTCTAGAGAAGCAAAGGGCTTAAGAAGTAAGAAGATACCGAGATACAGTGACAAACTTTGTTCGCCTGCTATCCAGTTAAATTATACCATACATGAGTATAATCAACCTATACAAGTACAACGGGTAGTGCAGAGAAAAATAACCATAGTGTATAATATAGTGTTACAGCTGAAGAGAAAGTTCAGATTTCTTTTATAAATGCAAGGACCACTGCATCCCTTTCCCTTAAGTCATTGACCAGCTCCTTCATTTGTTGGCATTGAGGGAGAGGTTGGCTTAACACCATGATACTGAGTGCTCTATCTCTATCATGAACTCCGTTTTGTCATTGTTTAAAACCCATCCCACAATAGTGGTATCACCTGCAAATGGGATTAGAACAGATTTTGGCCACACAGTCATAAGTGTACAGGGAGTACAGGAGGCAGAGTAAACAGCCTTTCTGGGCACCAGTGATGAGAGTCATGGAGGTGGTGTTGTCACCTACCGTTACTGATTACAGTCTGTTGTTCAGGAAGTTAGGGATGCAGTTGCAAACAAGTACAGAGTAATTAGTGGGTGGCACAGTGGCGTAGAGGTAGAGTTGCTGCATTGCAGCGCCAGAAACTCGGGTTTGATCCTGACTACGGGTGTTGTCTGCGCGGAATTTTATCGTTCTTCCTGTGACTGCGTGGATTTTCTCCGGGTGCTCCAGTTTCCTCCCACAGTCCAATGACATACAGGTTTGTAGGTTAATTGCCTGAAAAATTGTCTTTCATATGTAGGATAGAATGGGTGTATGAGCTCTAGAGTTTTCGGTGGGCGGCGCGACTCACGTCGCAGCGGCCTCTGCAGTCTGTCTGTCATTTTGCTATTTTTTTGTCCCGTTTTAATGTAGTTTTTATTATTTTTTTTGATGGGGTATGTGTGTGTGTGTGTGTGGGGGGGGGGGGGGTGTGGGGGGGAACTTTTAAAATCTTTCCCCTGCACGGAGAACCCGACCTTTCCCCTGTCGGGTCTCCGTTGTCTTTGGGGCTGCAACGTGGAGCGGCCTCCAGCAGGAACGACCTGGGGCTCCAGTCGCGGAGCTGTGGAGCTACTCACCATCACGGAGCTGGCCGAGTCCGGAGCAGGTGGAGCTGTGGTGGCGCTCGGCTGTGACCCGACCCCCGAAGATTCGGAGACTTACTGCAGGTCTGGCAGACAGTAATATCGGAGCCCGCGGGTCCCTGCTGAGAGACCGCTTTTCGGGGCATCTGCAACGGCGACTTCTCCCGCCCGAGTAGCGGGGTCGAGGATGACCTGGAGCGGGTCCTTACATCATCGCCCGGCGTGGCTTCAATGGCTGCAGGACTTTGCTAGCGCCCGCCGGGGGCTCCAACAACAAGACCCGGAGTGTGGCCTTGCATCGCCCGGCGTGGCTTTAATGGCCGCGGGACAATTGCCATCGCCCGCCGGGGCTTTGACTCTGACATCGGGAGGGGAATGGGGAAGTGCAGGGGAGAGATAATTTTTTTTTACCTTCCATCACAGCGAGGAGGAGATGCACTGTGATGGATGTCTGTGTAAATTGTGTTGTGTCTTGGGTCTTTTTTTCATGTGTGTATGACTGCAGAAACAACATTTAATTTGAGCCTCTATGAGGTTCAAGTGACAAATAAATTGTATTGTGTATTGTGTGTATTGTGTGAGTGATCACAGGTCGGTGCGGACTTGGTGGGCTGAGGGCCCTGTTTCCATGCCGTATCTAAAAACTAAATTAAACTGATGTTCTCAAATGTTCCAGCAATTTGAATTGCCGACCAACATGCCCCATCTACACTAGTCCCACCTGCCTACGTTTGGCCCATATCCCTTTAAACCTTTCCAATCCATGTACTTGCCTAAATGTCTTTCAAATGTTGTTAGAGAACCTGCCTCAACTACCTGCTCTGGCAGCTCTTTCCATAAACGCACCACCCTCGGTGTGAAAAAGTTACCCCTCAGGTTCCTGTGAATTGTGAAATGTTTCCCCTCTCACCTTAAATCTATGTTCTCTGGTTCTTGATTGCCCCCACTCTGGGTAAAGGACTGTGTGCATTCACTCTCTCTATTCCCCTCATGATCTTATACACCTCTATAAGATCGCCCCTTAGTCTCCCGTGCTCCAAGGAATAAAGTCCTAGCCTGGAATAAAGTTCTAGAATAAAGCGCTTGAATAAACTTCTAGATCAGCCCCACATTTCCAAAGCAACAACTCTCATAAATCTGATCTGCATTTGGGTGAGTGGTCGAATGTTGCGTTGGGGGAAAGGGTTGTGTTGGTGGACCAGGCTTCCTGTGAGACAGGGACCCAACTGGTGAGTGGTGTAATCTTACGTTGGGGAACGGGTTGCGTTCGGGGACCAGGTCTTCCATGGGTGATTGGTGGAATATTGTGTGGGGGAACGAGTGAGTGGTGGAAACGGGTGAGTGGTGGAAATGGGTTGCGTTGGGGGAACGGGTGAGTGGTGGATTATTGTGTTGGGGGAACGGGGCCCACTTGGTCTAGTTATCCACTAAAATCCTTCAACCCTTAACTTGTGTATGATTGTACTCTTGGTGTGATTTGACTGGATTACACACAAAACAAAGCTTTTCGCTGTACTTTGGTTCACGTGCCAAAACTAAAATAAATTGATTTCAAGTAAACTACAAGTTTGGTCTCACCAAAGACTTGTACAGCTGCAAACAAAGGCTTGTCACTGTGCATTGATACATGCGACAATAATAAACTTAAACCTAAACATTATCCAAAAGATGGTCCTTCTGGCGGTGTGGCGGCGTTTCTGTTGGGACTACATTGTCAGTTCAATTTGAGTTCAAGAGTGGGATTTGAATTGACAGAGGCAAGGGTGTGCCATTGTGCATCATCTGTGACTCATTTCCTTTCCAATGTAGTAATAATAATAATAATAATAATAAACTTTATTACGGACTCAAGGTCCAGACAAGGGGCAACATTACATAAAAAATGCATTGCATAGTAAATATCATAAAATACATATAAAATCTTAGTATATCACATAAAAACATCATAATTTAAAAAAAAACACAATACATAAGTTAAAAATCCAGATTAAAAGAATGTTCAATGTCATACAACGAGACAACGATACCAGTGTCTCCACAGCTGGGATTCGTAGCATGTAGTGCTAACCCTTATGTTTGACAAGGCCACAATAAGCACATTTTTAGAGTCATTTATCCTGCAAATGAATTTATACATGTGATTATCTTAGGATAGCTTCTAAAGTACTGACTCCTGCAGCCACAAACATATTACTGGCACTACACCATCTAGGTTGCCTTAGCAGTGTTCTCATGGCATTGTTATATGCCACCTTTAGTCTCTGCATACTGGTCTTTCCATAGTTCGACCACAGGTGCGCAGTGTAGAGTGGTGTGCAGTATGCTCGAAATAGCGACATCTTCACCACATCTGCACACGCACCAAATTTACGCAAGAGAATATTCGCCTGTACATACGTCAGTTGCCTATAAATATCCTCATCGTCTGTCATTTGTTCTGTAATAATATGCCCTAGATATTTTACCTTATTACAGACACTAAGATTATTGTCAGACAATTTAAAATCAGGAAATGTTAGACATTTATCCTCTTTGGTTCTACAGATCATAACAGCACTCTAACTAGCATTATATTTAATGTCATGTTCCACACCATACACAGAACATATAGTAAGGAGCTGCTGGAGACCAGCGCTAGATGGACTAAAGACCACAAGATCATCTGCATACATAATATGGTTCACTAAAATATTACCAATCACGCACTCAGTGTTACAGGCTTTCAATTGTTTAGACAGATCATCAATATATAGATTAAAAAGGACTTGGGACAAAATTCCCCCTTGTCTAATACCATTGCTAACCCCAAATGGGGCTGAGACCCTATTGCCCCATTTTATTTGCATAGTCTGGTGGGCATACCAGTAGGCCAGAATTCTAGCAATGTATTTAGGCACCCCTCTTTGACTCATTTTACCAAACAACTTTCTGTGATTAACACGGTCAAAAGCTTTGGAAGCATCATTAAAGCACATAAGGATTGAAGAGTTTTTGCCTCTATATTTGTTTACAATCTCCTTTAGGGCATATATGCATAAGTCAGTGCCATGTTTAGCTTTAAAGCCAAACTGGTTATCTGTGGAGTTAACAAACTCATTTATTCTATCCAGCAGAACTCTTTCTAAAACTTTTGACAATATGCTGGCTAAAGCTATGGGCCTGTAATTATTTAGACTGCCTACTTTACCAGCTTTGTCCTTAATGACCGGCACTAGCAGGACAGACAACATTGAGTCTGGTAACAAGCCATGAATCATAAAGCCAGTAAAACAAATAGCAAGGAGAGGAGCTATCCTCATACTCGCATACTTAAGATGTTCAGCAGAGATATGATCCAAGCCACTTGCTTTGTTGTTGGACAGCTTGTTCATGGCATGATACATCTCATGTGACATAATCTCCATCGAGCCATTACTCTCAATATTGGTCACCCTATACAAGTCACCTTGGACACAGTTGAATAAAGTGCTATAATGTTGTCGCCATAACTCTGCGATATTAGCTGTTCCGGAGTTTCCATCTACAGTGCATGGTAGAGATGTTTTGCAACTGCTAAGAGCTCTCACTTCCTTCCAAAAATCTGTAGCATTGTTACTTAGCAGCTTCTTAGCCATGGAATCAGCCCTCATAGCTTGCTAATTTTTACAGATGAAGCGAACAGCATACTTATACCTTGCATTAGTGAGCTTCTTGTGCTCAAACACAGGCCCCTGTCTGGGTCTACCTGCCATAGCCCATGATTTGGTGGCTTCACGGGCTTCAGTATGATACTCAGCTACATACTTATTCCAGCCAGGCCTGATGTTATGTGTCTTATTTTTATGCTTGCAGTAGGCCTTACTGCCTACATATAAGGCGCTTACTATATCATTATACATGGAGCAGATATCTCTCCTATGCTTCATATCTTTACAATTAACATTACTACATATTATTGCATCTTTAGGTAGATGAATATTGCTTAAGGATTTATCTGTATGGGCATAATAGGCTAGGATGTCTTCCTTTGTAAGCGTTGTCCAGTTTTTCTGTATTAAAGTTATTTCTATCTCTGGATACCACAGGTATGTGTTCAATATTTATTGTCATAACAACAGGTATATGATCAGTCATTGCTGCCCCGTACAGAATGCTCATACACCCCAATGAGGCATGTGCATCAGCTGTACTAATACAGTGGTCCAGCCATGATGTGGTGCGCCAGGCCTCACTAATATAAGTATAACTATCTGTAGGTAAAAGCACTTTGCTTGACAATATTAAATTATTATCTTGACAGAACTGAGCCATATGATTGGCAAATAATGAGTTTCTATCTGAGATATCTGCATTCATATCCCCAATGACATATACACTACAATAATTATTGTTTTGAATGAAAGAATAGATGAAAGCAAGTCTATTTAAATATTCATCCTCATTCTGATGGCATTCATAGGGTGTATATACATTCAGGATAACAAATTCCTTTTCGTTGTGAGTAAAGTGTATGGCAATGCACCAGTCAGCATCAAGCCGAATCACATTTACTGGTGAGTCAAGCTTCTTGTTCCATAGAATAGCCATACCACCTGGTATCCTACCACTGACTATTCCCATGCCAAGGTCAGTTGTAGACTCCCCAGCCCCATGAAAGTTGTCATTGAGAGAATTGATTTTGTCCAAGTCTTGCTTCGCTAAGAATGTCTCTTGCATACATAGTATGTCACAGTTCTTCAGGAGGTTGTCAACAACTGAGCGGCGAGCTTTATCCCCTGCGCTCTGGCCCAAACACAAGCCATGACAGTTGTACGATAGTACCCGAATGTTCATTTAGCGAGACTAGTGAATGCCCCTAGCACCAGCAGGTACACTCATTCCCCCAGCGGCAGGCGCGGTGCTTGATCCGATGACTCCAACTCCAATGTGACAGCTTGGTTTCCATTTCCAATCCTTATGGCTGGAGTTCAGCAAGAATGATGAAAGGAAACTGAAACTGAAACTGAAAGCATGAGAGGAATGGAGAAAAACACTGGGTGGAATCAGAACCAAAACTCAATTACAGAGCAGGTCAACTCGAAGAGGAAATACTGAAATTTAATATTTTGCTTGATTATAGATAGAATCATAGAGGCATACAGTGTGGAAACAGGCCCATTGGCCCAACTTGACCATGCCGACCAACATGTCCCAGCTGTCTGTTTTTGGCCCATATCCCTCTAAACCAATCTTATCTATGTACTATCTTATCAAATGTTGTTATAGTACCTGCCTCAACTACCTGCTCTGGCAGCTCTTTCCATACACCCACTGTGTGAAAAAGTTACCCCTCAGGTTCCTGTGAAATGTTTCCCCTTTCACCTTAAATCTATGTCCTCTGGCTCTTGATTCCCCCCACTCTGGGTAAAGGGCTGTGCACATTTACTCTCTCTATTCCCCTCATGATCTTATACACCTCTATAAGATCGCTCCTTAGCCTCCCGTGCTCCAAGGAATAAAGTCCTAGCCTCCCCACCATCTCCCTCTAGCTCAGCCCCACATTTCTGAAACAACATCCCTCATAAATATGATCTGCATTCTTTCCAGCTCTACAACATCCTTCCACAGCAGGGTGACCAAAACTGAACACTGCTCCAAATCCAGCCTCACCAACATCCTGTGCAACTGTAATATCTTGTACAACTGTAACATTACATAACAACTTCTATACTCAATACCCTGACTGATGAAGGCCAATGTTCCAAAAGCCTTCTGAACCATCCAGTTTTTAACACCTGCCTTGTCCATTTCTGGTGCTTGATGATACAACTTTGGATAAGTTTTGGTAACCTCTAACTATAATGCTCTGTGTACTTTTATCTTCATTCTGGCAGATGGAAAATAAAACAACTTTTATGATGCTTTTCATAACTAATATTTAAGCTCAATTAAGTAAAGCTTGGTAAAACTGACGAATAACATTTTAATAGTTTGCAAATGTTCAAATATATCAACAGATATAAAAAGAGGTGAGTTTTAACATCTCAGAGAGCTGCGTTCTCACCCTATTCATTTCTTATTTCTTTCAGCATTGATGGCCAGTTCACCTTTCTTAAAACCTGGTCTGCTTGTGAAACTACCAGATAAATATTTTTGTCTGAAGAAGGTCGTAACCCAAAATGTCATGTATCCATATCCTCAGGAGATGCTGCCGGTCCTGCAGAGTTACTCCAGCACTTTCTGTTTTTTTTGTTTTTGTTTACCGGCATCTGCAGTTCCTTGCGTCAAAAAGCAAAAAGTATCAAACAGTAGCTTTAGAATCATAATTATTTCAAAACCTAATCTCTCAAAATGCCTCAAACAGCATCACAGGCATTGACTCAAACACACACAAAAACATAAATGAGTGCAGGTGTCAGAGGTTATGGGGAGAAGGCAGGAGAATGGGGTTTGGAGGGAAAGATAGATCAGCCATGATTGAATGGCGAAGTAGACGATGCGCCAAATGCCCTAATTCTACTCCTATCACATGTCATCTTATGATAAATTATACATAAAATAATAACAGCACAACTGCACTTCCTTAAGCTCCAGTAAATATTGAAGCAAGCCAAATTTTGCAGTGCCTTAAGTTTCTATGTCCATACCAGAATTGTCAGGCTTTAAAATGATGTCTTAGTCCCAATCTCCCAATCTACATCAGTGGAGCACTTAAACTTTTTTCCTGCACTTCCTCTGTAACTGTAACACTACAATGCCTTAACACTCTATTTTCAAAATTGTATATCAGGATTTAAATTCACAGCTCTATTAATACAAGTGTCTAGATTATTCATCTGATAAAAATCAAATTGATTATTGTGCTATGCACATTACAGTGAGGTACAATGAAAATCTTGCTTGCAGCAGCTTCACAAGCTCACACACAAAATCATCAATTATACATAAAATAATAACAGCAAAACTGCACTTCCTTAAATATCCACGAGCTAACGAAAGCCAAATTTTGCAGTGCTTTAAGTTTCCCTAAGTCCATAAATTATCTCTGGCGCTGTATGACAGCAGTTCTACTGCTGTGCCACCGTGCCAAGGAGATGGCAACATTTCCAAGCCGGCCAAGTTATTGATGGGATAATTTTCAATATAATTTATGTCTGACTTGATCTTTGAACAGAATTCAGAGTCAGGCGAATTAATGGCACTAAGATGTCACAATGAATGGAATTGGAATAAGAGACGAGAGAAGATAGTGGAATATCTAATGGCACATGGTGTGCAATGAAAAACAAAAGCGATGGCCCAGTTAACTGAAAGGTCTTCAATCGCCACTCACTCACAGATAGATTACCCACACATGCACACATAATCCCACACAACACATTGGAGAGGCAAGTTTGAATGCCAAAGATTTTCACACTGATTATCTTTCTGTACCATGTCAACATTTTGACCACATATCCTAGTGGTTGCCACATCAGCACCCACCAGATACATTATTCGAGAAATAAATATATACAATATATGATCCTTACAAAAACTCCATCCGACATTCTTGGAGGCCATACCTAAATTCAATACTGTTTACACAAATTTATCCCCCACCCTTGCCATTCATGTGGCCCACTGGCGTGGAATCCCTTCCCTTATTTTTGAGGGGCGTCTCCACCACACCCTGCCCCCCATGTCCAGCAGCAGAAGGACCCTAGACTGTAGTCCTCCCCCATAGGGAGGTCAACAAAGCTCGGCAGACCAAAGAGTGTCTTTCACTAAGTTGATGACCTTCCAGCAGCACTCGATGTCAGTCTCTGAATGCGTCCCTGAGAACAATATGTAAATCAAAGTGTCCTCTGTGCCAGAGCTGTTTAGAATAAATAGTGACAGAGACCCTTGCAAACCTCAGACTTTTTTTTGCAAATCCACTCTCTGCAAAGAGGTGGGCAACTGAGGGCAGCTGGTACTGAGGTTCCGACTGTGCAGGAAGGATCTGACTGGGAGGGCTCCCCTCACTGCCAGCCAAGCCAGGTCTTGGTGCTTGTTGGTGAGTTCTGGCAATGAGGCATTTCGCCAGACAAGCTGGACAATCTGCTCTGGGAACCACACCACAGGATCCATGGTCCTGCAGGATGTTCCATGCTAACCACTGCCCAATGGACTTGTGGTCAAAGGTGTTGGTCCGGAAGAACCTTTCCACGAATGACAGATGGTGCGGCAATGTCCAGCTGGCTGGCACATTGCGTGGCATCTGTGCCAGGCCCATCCTTCGCAACACCGGGGACAGGTAGAACCTCAGCAGGTAGTGACACTTGGTGCTCATGTTCCTTGGCTCTAGGCTCCAAACATGAAGGTGGCCATCAGGGTGAGGGCGACGTTGGGCACGCTTTTACCTCCGTTGTCTGCTGACTTGTGCATTGTGGCCCGTCGCACCCAGTCTATCCTCGACCTCCAGATGAACTGGAAGACAGCCCGGGTGATCCTTGTGGCATAGGAGGGATGGACAGGTCACACTTGCGCCAAGTACAGCAGCCTCGAGAGAACCTCGCACCCGATGACCAATTTTTTTCCCATTATAGAGAGGGAGCACTGCTTCCACAGCTCCAGTTTCTTCCCCACCTTGGCTATCCGCTCCAGCCAATTCTTGTCACACGCCTCAGCCCCCCCGAACCAGATCCCCAGTATCCTCAAGAAGTCAGGCTTGATGGTGAAGGGGACGGAAGATCGGTCGGGCCAATTGCCAAAGAGCATGGCCTCGCTCTTCCTGTGGTTCACCCTGGCTCCCGAGGCCGACTCAAAATGGTCGCAGACGCTAATCAATCTGCGGACTGACCCTGGATCTGAGCAGAAGACGGCAACATCGTCCATGTACAGGGAGGTTTTGACCCATGCCCCCACTGCCTGGCAATGTCACTCCTCTTATGCTCACGTTCTTCCTGATGGACTCCGCAAAAGATTCAATACAACAGATGAACAAGACAGGGGAGACAGGGCAACCCTGCCTGACTCCAGACCTGATGGGGAAGCTGTCTGATTCCCACCCATTGATTTGGACTGCACTACAGATATCGGTGTAGAGCAGTTGGATCCAATTTCTGATTCCATCCCCAAAGCCCATGTTGGAGAGCACGTCCCTCATGTACGTGTGCGATATCTGTTGAAGGCCTTCTCCTGGTCCAAGCTGACTAGGCAGGCATCCACCCATCTGTCCTGCACGTAGGCAATGGTATCTCTCAGCAGCGCCAGGCTGTCGAGATTTTCCTGCCAGGTACAGCACAGGTTTGGTCCGGGTGGATCACCCATCCCAGAGCAGACTCCCTTACACAAGGAGCAGAAAGAACACACCAGCTCAACAACTATCCATCCACCCCCACAGGCAACTCCCATCGCATCTATGACGGAGTCTGCAGTTCCCCTACTGGACTATTGGCTGGCGCAGCAGTACAGTTGCTGCCTCACAGTGCGGACTTGATGGGCCGAAGGGCCTGTTTCCACGTTGCATCTCTAAACTAAACTAAAAGAGGTTCACCTGAATTAGAGTGTAAGAAGAGGCTGGACAAACTGCTGCTGCTTAACAGCGCCAGAGACGCGGGTTCGGTCCTGACTACGGGTGTTGTCTGTACATAGTTTGCACGTTCTCCCCGTGACCCCGTGTTGGTTGACACCTTTCACCCACATCCCAAAGACTTGCAGGTTTGTAGGTTAATTGGGTTCTGTAAATTGTCCCTACTGTGTCGGATAGAACTAGTGTACGGGGTGATTGTTGGTCATGCAGTATCTCTTTCCATGCAGTTTCTCTAAATGAATAGTAAAAGATAGAGTATGTTGTCTGAGTCCTTTTCCCAGAGTGGAAATGTCAAATACTTCAGCTGAGAGGGAAGAAATGTAAAGGAGACTTGCAGGACGAGTTTATTTAAAAAAAAGGAGTGAGAGAGTTGATGGGCAGAAGGAGCAGGGAGAGTGATGGGTGGAATTAGTAGACGGGCAGTGGGTGATTGGTGTCAATGGGCACGGAGGGAGGCACTAGCAAGGCGGAGAGGTGGGGCGATGGGAGGGGCAAGATCCGCTACTTCTGGTCATGACACTGGTGCGTTTCCCAGAGACGGAGTGAGAGTGAGCAGGGACTAGAGGCGAGGATGCTGTGCTGGGGCGAGGGAGCGTCTGTTCGGGAAGCGCTGCTGGGCAGCGGGGATAACCGAGACATCTCTGAACCCACCGAGCTGGAATGTCTACGGGACCGACCGGTGAAGGAGGTTTCGTGCGGGGCCGGACACTGCGTGTTGCTTCACACCGACGGCAAGGTGTACACTTGCGGAGAGAACGATAGCGGGCAGCTCGGGAGGAAAGCGGGCAAGTGTGCCTTGGGTAAGCATTGCCACTGATCCTCATTCACAGTGGGAGAGCGAGGCGAGGGATCTGGCATCTTCGTGGAGTTTCAATGATTTCTGATCCAAACTCTCCAAAGCCGCTGGTGTGACTCGGTGGGTCAGGCAGCATCTGTGGAGGATGTTTCGGGTCAGGCTTATTGTCGTGGGAGAGAGAAAGCTGGAAGGGGGAAGGGGCGGTTGGGGCGGTGAGACAAAGTCTGGCGGCGATAGATGGATACAGGTGAGGGGGTGGGGGAGCTTACAAGTCCGAAGAAGGGTCCAGACGTGAAACGTTGTCTGTGTCCATCTCCCTCCACAGATGCTGCCTGGCCCACCGAGTTCCTCCAGCACTTTTTTTGTGGTTTGATCAAGATTCCAGCATCTGCAGTTCCTTGTGTCGTCAGTCTTGAACCTCATTCTGTTTGGACCAAGATTATTTTTCTCAGTTAAACCCACGACACCTTTCAGGTCGGGACCCTTCTTCAGACGAAGAGTTTGTAGGTTAATTGGCCCTCTGTAAACTGTCCCCAGTGTGTAGGGAGTGGATGCGAAGGTGGAATAACATGGAACTATAGTGTGAACGGGATGATCCACTCGGTGGTTCTTCCATGCTAAATCAATCGATCAATCGAAAAGTCTCGGTTCAAACGCACTTTGCTCTTTGCTCAAGATTCCAGCAAATGCAGTCGCTGTGTCTTTGCTGTTTTACTCTCCTTTCCCCCAGTTCAGAGGAGACTCCTATATTAGATTTTCTGTTCTTCATCTACAGATGCTGTCTCGGGTTTTTTTAACAGCCTTTTTAGTTTTTATTACAGATCTCCACTTGCAATTTAATATATATATATAAACAATATTGAATATATTCCAATTATTTACATATATAATTATATATATTCAACATATTTCCAAGAAGAGAGCTCCAGGTAGAAATCCATGACAATTTAATGCAAGATAAAGTACTCCATATTGATAATTAAATACGGTTCATCCACTTTAACTGCACAGACCGCCCCTTTCCTCTCTGTCCAACTCGAACGACGCAGTGGAAAAATAAGTTTCGTTTCCCGTTTTTGCTCTCCAGCAGGTTGTTTATTTGTAGAACAGTTTCGATTTCCAGAGTGTATCAGTCCTTGGAGAATACAGCTGCTGGTTTACCAAACAATACACAAAGCGCTGGAGTAACTCAGCGGTCAGGCAGCAGCAGCAGCAGCAGCAGCACTGGAGACAATTCGGGTCGAGACCCTTCGGTTTGAAGAAGGGCCCCGACCCCAAACATTACCTATCCGTGTTCTCCAGAGATTCTGCCTGACCCTCTCCGTTACTCCAGCGCTTTGAGTTTCTTTTAAGAACACGTTCAGTAACAGAGATAGAAACAAATAACTGCAGATGCTGGCTAATACAAATAACTGCCTGTCTGAAGAAAGGTAAGTTAACGGAAAGTCGTCTGTCCATTTCCCTCCACAGATGCTGCCTGACCCGCTGAGTTTCTTAAGTAAACTGAGCATTTTATTTCGACCATCTGCAGCCTCTTGTGTGTCCAGATTTTATTGCCTTATTTCCATTTTGATTTATTACTGCCAAGTGTACCGAAGTACAGTGAAATTTTAAATGTTATTCAATTAAATCAGATAATACTATACACAAATACAATCAAGACAAACATAAGTACAATAGGTAGAGCTAAGGGAAAGATACAGAGTGCAGAATATAGTTATTCGCATAGTAGCACATCAGTTCCATAGACAAAGCCCATTGCCAACAAGGGCGAAGAGGTGAATCGGACAGTACCACAGTTTATGGAAGGACCGTTCAGAAGCCTGATAACAGCGGGGAAGAAGCTGCTCCTGGGTGTGATGGTGCGTGCTTTCAAGCTTCTGTACCATTTGTCCAACTGGAGCAGCGAGAAGAAAAGAGCAGGGTGGGATCAGTCTTTGATTATATTGGCAGTTTTTTCAAGACTGCGTCAATTGAGGTATCTAATTATTTCCTGAGAAAAACAAAGTACTGGAGGAACTCAGTGGGTTCGGCAGCATCTGTGGTGGGAAATGGACCACCGACTTCCTCCAACACTTTTATGTTTGGCCCTGTATTCCCACACATTTTTGTGCTCACTCAACTCAACAAGACGGCACAGTGGTGCAGCGGTAGAGCTGCTGCCTCACAACGACGGAGACCCAGGTTTGATCCTCATCTCTAGTGCTGTCTGTGTGGAGTTTGAATGTTCTCCCTGTAACAGTGTGTGTTTCCTCTGGGTGTTGAGGTTTATTCCATCATCCCAAAGATGTGTGGGATCTAGGTTAATTGGCATCTATAAATGTTACCGAGTGCCTGGGGAGTGGATGAGAAAGTGGAATAACATGCAACTAGTGCGAAAGGGTAATCAATGGTCAACATGGATTTGGTGGGCAGAAGGGCCTGTTTCTATACTGTATCTTTAAACTAAACTAAACTACTTGTGTTCAGCTACTGGTTATTATGAGCTGATGCCAGTGTTGAACTGCACATTCTCAGTTATGCCCTCTCCTTGATAGCAAAACCTTCCATTCAGGCAGTGTTGATCCTTTCACACCAGACTCCAATCCATTGCACTGGAAACTGAACCATCGGCTTGAACTTTAATTCATACTAGACCAAGTGCAGACCCGTTGGGTCTGTTACCCCAACGTGCGGTTGTGGGGGGAGGGGGAGGCGGCATGCTGCGTCACACACTAACTACCCCCCCCCCCCCACACTCATGCTAATGGAGGGGAGGAGGGGGGAGAGAGAGAGAAAGAGAGAGAGGGGGGGGGGGGGAGGAGAGAGGGGGGTGAGATGAGGGGCGGGGGAGAGGTGGGGAGCTGGGAGGGGTAGGGGTGTGTGGAGGGAAGGGGGTAGGGGTGTGTGGAGGGGAGGGGGATTTAGGGGAGGGACGGTGCAGGAGGGGATGGAGGGGAGGAGGGGGAGAAAAGGAGGAGAGAGAGAGGGGGGAGAGGAGAGGGATGGGTGAGAGGAGAGGGGTAGGTGAGAAGAGAGGGGGGGGAGTGGAGAGGAGAGGGGGGGGGGGGGGGGAAGAGAGAGTGCATTTTTACTTCAACCCAAACCCAAACAACCATTTGCAGGCAGTGCTTTTTTTAAATCTCTAAACATATTTTCATTTTCAAACCAAATTAAGGGTACTCAGAGTGCTGTAGACATTTGTCAGTGTCATTCAGAGCTCTGATTGAGGCACACCACTTGCAGAGACTGATTGAGGCACACCACTTGCAGAGACTGATTGAGGCACACCACTTGCAGAGACTGATTGAGGCACACCACTTCCTGGTTTTATAGTCCCTCCCCCTCCCTCCAGCAGGGGCAGCAGAGAGAATGGGGGATTTTGTAAAAACATTAATATCTCTGTCAATTTCCATCGACGGGAAAAATCCTCGGCACACATGCGGCGGAGGGGGGCTCTGAGCGAGGTGGCGAAAAATGACAGCCGTAGGTGGCGGCGTACTCTCAGAAATCGCAGCACAGAAAGCCAAAACCGGTCAAGAGCAGACTTTTAGTAATATAGATTATGTACTCAACAGAAGGGTCTTACTGCCAACAGCAGCCTCACAAATATTATTTAATTTTGGTATTTGCTTATTATTGCCCTATTTACCGAGATACAGCAAAGGGTTTTATTTTGCGTACTATCCAATCAAATCAGATAATTACACGTGAATGCAATCAAGCCAAACACAACAGGAAGAAAGAACAGAAAATAATAAGAGTGCAGAATATAGTCTTCAGCATCGTAGCATTACAGTTCCAGAGAAAAAGTCCAATGTCCGCAATTAAGTAGGTTGTAAGATCAGGACTACATTACTAGCTTATGGGAGGACAGACCTGTGCGCCAGTGATATCCCAGCGAGCAGGGCCAAACCCTCCAGCAGGCCTCAAGCCCTTGCCCGCCGTGAACCCAGGACTCACTCACCAAGGATGGAGGACCCGCCCGGCAGGCCCATCTCGCCCTCCATGGACGCTGAACTCGGCCCTGAGCCACCGGCGTTGATGGGTCAACCCACGGAGAGCCAGGGACCGTCGAGAGCATAAACGGCCCCTATGTACACCACCGATAGTGAGGAGGGAGCAGGGCAGTCGGGGAAGGGGCAGGGCCATCGAGTGTTACTTGGAGGGGGAGCCGCCAAGAATGATGGGCAGATCCAGTGTGAAGGGGCTGCCGAGAAGGAAGGCAGGACCCGCCGGGAGAGGAGCTGCTGCCACAGACGGCGGCAGGCACTAGATGGGACTGTTCAGTGAACTCTTGTAGCTTTGTTGGTGCCAGAACGTGGTGACACCTGTGTATTTAGAAAAAATATAATAAAAATATATATATATATTAATACTATAGCACACAGTAATACTGCTGTATGATTTTACGGAGTTGTATGCAAAACAAAACATTTCACTGTACCGACATGTTATAGCAATGTTACAACATTTTGAGATTTTTAAAATCAAGTCTGCAATTTATCCCATCAGATAAAGCATAAAAAGAAGTTTAATTTGACACCTAATTCACTTTCATATCTTCAGTATTAAAAAAGTTATGGTCATTTTCATACTCGGAAATTAGCATCTTGTTCCCTATTGCTTTTGCATTGACTTAACACAAAAGCTGTGATCAAGGACAATCAAAAGCCTATAACTTTCTTAAAAATTAAGAGAACTGAATGACATTTTCAGTTATTGTAGATTGAAGCATTCTGAAACAAATATAAAACTTGGATGGCCTGAAATTAAAGCATATAATTAGTTAATTACCTAATTGCAGTCAATTACAAAATTGACCGTTGTGACGGAAATAGTAATAAACACCCAGACTGCCTTGAAAAGTCAAAAATGTGATTTTGTCAAGATCAGAACTTTAATATTAATGTATTGTATGCTGTAAGCCCGTAACAGATAGGTAAATAAATCACAATTTCTAGCAGTAGACCAAGTCTTTATGGAGAAGATCAGTTGCTAGCTGGTACATTGGCATATCATAATCAGTAGCATCATCATACTCCTCAGATCGTAACCAATAAGCAACTCTGTACACTGTTTTTCCTCACCTTTTCAATTTTGGCATTGTAAACTACAAGGTTTTGCTCTTCAAACCATGCATGACATGCCTTTCTGCCCACTACTTTCCCCATTAAGAATGTCCTGTAGATTCCATTTCTTAAGAAAATGATTTTTTTTAAATAGCCTAAGTATCCAAATAACAAACTAATCCCATTCACACAAGAATTCACTATATAACATGATTTTTAAATCTCACTGTCATGAATTCATATGCCAGATGGAAGGAATTTGATGTTTAATTCCCATAAATTGATCTAGAAACATCCACTCAATATAATCATTTTTTAATTTCTTTTGCACAATACATGGGACTAAAACTGATATTTAGTATAAAAATATTGACTATGGGTAGACAATAACACAAAATATAGACGATTTAGATGCTCTTATGACATGATTGTCCAAAATAAAAGAGCATTTAAATCATCTTGCAATTGGGTTTTTCTGGAACACGATCGATTGGAACGTTGCGGTTGCGGTGAATTTGAACCCCATATCAGCAGGAAAAACACTGCGGTTCGTATGGGGCCCAAATCACATTTTCGCAACGTAAAATTTGATGACAGCCATCCCAAGAAGCAAATTTATATGTAAAATAAACTACTTACCCGTTGCTTTGTCCCGTTCATGCGATCCGTCATGTTGTAGGTGTTGAGGGCGTTAGAAGTCGCTTTTTACCAGGTAGAATGGCCATATATATTTTCGGTGATGGAAAAATTTCAATTGGGAGAGAAGTATTGTATACGGGTTAAATTGTTATACTCTAACCCAACAGCTAGAATATTAACAAACCAAATGTTATCAACTAAATTTAATCTCTCTAGAGGCTGTAGACAAGGATGTTCACTATCCCCACAACACTAGAGACACAAGGAATAACATTTATTTATATGCAGCTGATGTACTAATATATATTACAAAGTTAGAAACTAGTATTCCAAATCTATTAAATTTAATAACTCAATTTGGTCAGTTTTCAGGATATAGAATTAATTGGAATAAAAGCGAAATCATTCCAATAATAAAACTCAATTTACATACATTACAACAATCCCCGTTTAAAATAGTTAAAGATAAACTTAAATACTTAGTAATCTATGTAACTAAGACATATAGCTCTTTATTTAAACTACATTTCACACCCTTACTGAATAAACTACACATGAATGTTCAGTACTGGAAAACACTTCCCATTTCAATGCTTGGTATAATTAATGCTATAAAAATGATCTTCTTACCGCAACTATTGTACCTATTGCGATTAATCCCGATATATATCCCAATTTTTTTTTCAAAAAAGTCGATTCCATTGTTACAAGTTTTATTTGGGATTATAAGAATCATAGAATAAGTAAAAAACATTTATGTAAGTCAAAGATAAATGGAGGTTTGGCTTTGCCAAATTTCTTGTTTTATTTCTGGGCAGTCCATATTAGAAACATAGAAAATAGGTGCAGGAGTAGGCCTTATTGATCATCCAACTCAGTATCCTGTACCTCCATTCTCTCCATACCCCCTAATCCTTTTAGCCACAAGGGCCACATCTAACTCCCTCTTAAATATAGCCAATTAACTGGCCTCAACTACCTTCTGTGGCAGAGAATTCCACAGATTCACCACTCTCTGCGTAAAAAATGATTTTCTCATCTTGGTCCTAAAAGACTTCCCTCTTATCCTTAAACTGTAACCCCTAGTACTAGACTTCCCCAACATCGGGAATGATCTTCCTGCATCTAGCCTGTCCAACCCCTTAAGAATTTTGTAAGTTTCTATAAGATCCCCCCTCAATCTTCTGAATTCTAGCGAGTACAAGCCGAGTCTATCCGCCTTTCTTCATATGAAAGTCCAGCCATCCCAGGAATCAGTCTGGTGGACCTTCCCCGTACCCCCTCTATGGCAAGAATGTCTTTCCTCAGATTAAGAGACCAAAACTGTACGCAATACACCAGGTGAGAACTGCTGTAGATTTGGGAGCAACAGCAGCAGGAGTTTAGCAAGAGATACGACTGATTGGCTCTAGCCCAAGTGGGAGGAGAGAAGTGAAAACAGTTAAAGTAGGTGCCAAGGACAGGCAGACTTGACTCAGAACTGCTGTAGATTTGGGAGCAACAGCAGCAGGAGCTAAGCAAGAGATACGACTGATTGGCTCTAGCCCAAGTGGGAGGAGAGAAGTGAGTCAGTGCTGGGAAAACAGTTGAAAACAGGAATTTGGTTTGTAAATTGGTAAATCAGGCAATTTATCAGTCAATTTAAGCAAGACTGCTCTTTGCGAGCGGCAGTGAGTGAGGGAAGTGCCCTGTGAGAAAAGTGTGAGTCTTTGGCGAGGAGACGAAAGAAGGAAATGTCAGGCAAGCTGATTCAGTGCGATGCTTGCAGTATGTGGGAGGTCAAGGACACTGCTAGTGCCTCTGGCTGCTACAAATGCGAGAAGTGCATCCAGGTGGAGCCCCTGAAGGGCCGTGTTGGGGAACTGGAGAAGCAAGTGGATGACCTCCGGTTCGTCCGAGAAACGGAGTCGTTCCTCGACAAGTCCTACAGTACGATTGTTACACCTAAGGTACTGGAAGAGAGAAGGTGGGAGACAGTGAGAACGGGAGGGAAGCATGGAATGCCAACGACCCCGGGTGTTGTTCCTCTTGTGAACAGGTTCACCCACTTAGAAGCTGTCGGGACAGAAGAGGTGTTTACACTGGGCGACGAACTGGCTTGTGATGCGAATAGGGCTGTTGAGCCAAAACCAAAAAGGCCTAAGGCAGGCAACGCCATTGTAGTGGGAGACTCCATTGTGAGAGGTACCGACAGGGGTTTCTGCGGCAACAGACGGGATGCGAGGATGGTGTGCTGCCTTCCTGGTGCCAGGATCCAGGATGTCACGGACAGAGTGCAGAAAATCCTCAAGGGCGATGGTGATCATCCGGAAGTGGTAGTGCATGTCGGCACAAACGATGTCGGAAAGAAGGGGATGAATATTCTGCAGCGTGACTTTAGAGAGCTCGGAAAAATGCTGAAAAGCAGGACCTCCAGGGTTGTTATCTCCGGTTTGCTTCCAGTTCCTCGTGCTGGCGAGAGCAGGAACAGGGAGATACGGGACCTGAACGTGTGGCTGAGGAACTGGTGCACGGGGCAGGGATTTAGATTCTTAGATCACTGGGATCTGTTTTGGGGTAAGGGGGAACTGTACAAAAGGGACGGATTGCATCTTAACAGGTGGGGGACCAGCATTCTGGCAGGCAGGTTTGCCACTGCTGCACGGGTGGTTTTAAATTGAATAAGGGGGGGTGGGGTGTCGAATGGGATAGTGGAGGATGGAGTTAAAGGGAAAGGGTTTCTTAAATGTGTGAGTGTAGAGACAGAGGGGTGTAAAATGAGGGTAGAAGCAATAGGTAGCAAGGTGAAAAGTAAAAGTGGCAGGCAGACAAAACCAGGACAAAAATCAGAAAGGGCCACTTTTCAACATAATTGTATAAGGGGTAAGAGTGTTGTAAAAACAAGCCTGAAGGCTTTGTGTCTCAATGCAAGGAGCATTCGTAATAAGGTGGATGAGTTGAATGTGCAGATAGCTATTAATGACTATGATATAGTTGGGATCACGGAGACATGGCTCCAGGGTGACCAAGGCTGGGAGCTGAACATCCAGGGATATTCAATATTCAGGAAGGATAGAGAGAAAGGAAAAGGAGGTGGGGTAGCGTTGCTGATTAGAAAGGAGATTAACGCAATGGAAAGGAAGACCATTAGTTTGGAGGATGTGGAATCGGTATGGGTAGAGCTGCGAAACACTAAGGGGCAGAAAACGCTGGTGGGTGTTGTGTAGAGGCCACCTAACAGTAGTAGTGAAGTTGGAGATGGTATCAAACAGGAAATTAGAAATGCGTGCGACAAAGACAAAACAGTTATAATGGGTGACTTCAATCTACATATAGATTGTGTGAATCAAATTGGCAGGGGTGCTGAGGAAGAGGATTTCTTGGAATGTATGCGGGATAGTTATCTAAATCAACATGTAGAGGAACCAACGAGAGAGCAGGCTATTTTAGACTGGGTATTGAATAATGAGGAAGGGTTAGTTAGCAGTCTTGTTGTACGTGCCCCCTTGGGCAAGAGTGACCATAATATGGTTGAGTTCTTCATTAGGATGGAGAGTGATATTGTTAATTCAGAAACAATGGTTCTGAACTTAAAGAAAGGTAACTTTGAGGGTATGAGACGTGAATTGGCCAAGATTGACTGGCAATTAATTCTAAAAGGGTTGACGGTGGATATGCAATGGAAGACATTTAAAGACTGCATGGATGAACTACAAAAATTGTTCATCCCAGTTTGGCAAAAGAATAAATCAGGGAAGGTAGTGCATCCGTGGATAACAAGGGAAATCAGGGATAGTATCAAAGCGAAGGATGAGGCGTACAAATTAGCCAGAAAAAGCAGCATACCGGAGGACTGGGAGAAATTCAGAGACCAGCAGAGGAGGACAAAGGGCTTAATTAGGAAAGGAAAAATAGATTATGAAAGAAAACTGGCAGGGAACATAAAAACTGACTGCAAAAGTTTTTATAGATATGTGAAAAGAAAGAGATTAGTTAAAACAAATGTAGGTCCCTTGCAGTCAGAAACAGGTGAGTTGATCATGGGGAACAAGGATATGGCGGACCAATTGAATAACTACTTTGGTTCCGTCTTCACTAAGGAAGACATAAATAATCTGCCGCAAATAGCAGGGGACCGTGGGTCAAAGGAGTTGGAGGAATTGAGTGAAATCCAGGTTAGCCGGGAAGTGGTGTTGGGTAAATTGAATGGATTAAAGGCCGATAAATCCCCAGGGCCAGATAGGCTGCATCCCAGAGTACTTAAGGAAGTAGCTCCAGAAATAGTGGATGCATTAGTAATAATCTTTCTAAACTCTTTAGATTCTGGAGTAGTTCCTGAGGATTGGCGGGTAGCAAACGTAACCCCACTTTTTAAGAAGGGAGGGAGAGAGAAAACGGGGAATTACAGACCAGTTAGTCTAACATCGGTAGTGGGAAAACTGCTAGAGTCAGTTATTAAAGATGGGATAGCAGCACATTTGGAAAGTGGTGAAATCATTGGACAAAGTCAGCATGAATTTACAAAAGGTAAATCATGTCTGACGAATCTTATAGAATTCTTCGAAGATGTAACTAGTAGCGTGGATAGGGGAGAACCAGTAGATGTGGTGTATCTGGACTTCCAGAAGGCTTTCGACAAGGTCCCACATAAGAGATTAGTATACAAACTTAAAGCACACGGCATTGGGGGTTCAGTATTGATGTGGATAGAGAACTGGCTGGCAAACAGGAAGCAAAGAGTAGGAGTAAACGGGTCCTTTTCACAATAGCAGGCAGTGACTAGTGGGGTACCGCAAGGCTCAGTGCTGGGACCCCAGCTATTTATAATATATATTAATGATCTGGATGAGGGAATTGAAGGCAATATCTCCAAGTTTGCGGATGACACTAAGCTGGGGGGCAGGGTGGTTCAGGGAGGTTCTACTGCAGTTGTACAGGGTCTTGGTGAGACCACACGTGGAGTATTGCGTACAGTTTTGGTCTACAAATCTGAGGAAGGACATTATTGCCATAGAGGGAGTGCAGAGAAGGTTCACCAGACTGAATCCTGGGATGTCAGGACTGTCTTATGAAGAAAGACTGGATAGACTTGGTTTATACTCTCTAGAATTTAGGAGATTGAGAGGGGATCTTATAGAAACTTACAAAATTCTTAAGGGGTTGGACAGGCTAGATGCAGGAAGATTGCTCCCGATGTTGGGGAAGTCCAGGACAAGGGGTCACAGCTTAAGGATAAGGGGGAAATCCTTTAAAACCGAGATGAGAAGAAATTTTTTCACACAGAGTGGTGAATCTCTGGAACTCTCTGCCACAGAGGGTAGTCGAGGCCAGTTCATTGGCTATATTTAAGAGGGAGTTAGATGCGGCCCTTGTGGCTAAGGGGATCAGAGGGTATGGAGAGAAGGCAGGTACGGGATACTGAGTTGGATGATCAGCCATGATCATATTGAATGGCGGTGCAGGCTCGAAGGGCCGAATGGCCTACTCCTGCACCTAATTTCTATGTTTCTATGTGTGGTCTCTGCAGGGGAGAAGAGAGGAGAGGCCGCGATGGTTATAGTGTACGACTGCAGTAGAACCTCCCTGCTCTTATACTCAAATTCTTTTGCTATGAATGCTAACATACCATTCGCTTTCTTCACTGCCTGCTGCACCTGCATTCATACTTTCAATGACTGGTGTGCCATGACACCCAGGTCTCGTTGCATCTCCCCTTTTCCTAATCGGCCACCATTCAGATAATAGTCTACTTTCCTGTTTTTGCCACCAAAGTGGATAACCTCACATTTATTCACATTATACTGCATCTGCCATGCATTTGCCCACTCACCCAACCTATCCAAGTCACCTAGCATCCTCCTCACAGCTAACACTGCCCCCCAGCTTCGTGTCATCTGCAAACTTGGAGATGTTGCATTCAATTCCCTCATCCAGATCATTAATATATATTGTAAATAGCTGGGGTCCCAGCACTGAGCCTTGTGGTACCCCACTAGCCACTGCCTGCCATTCTGAAAAGGACCCGTTTACTCCTACTCTTTGCTTCCTGTCTGCCAGCCAGTTCTCTATCCACATCAATACTGAACCCCAAACTTATGCTTTAAGTTTGTATCTTGTTTGTTAAAAACATGAATTTCTGGCTGGAAGAAATGGATCAACAACCAGATTGGTTAAGGATGGAAAGGGAAGACTGTTTATCTTTTGAAATTGGTCCGATTATATTTGCTCCCAAAAAACTGCACAAAAAAACCTGTGAGGAAAACCCTATAATACATAGTGGAATACGAATTTGGAAACAATTTAAAAAAGCTTTAAAATTGAATAATATACCACTATGCCTTCCCATTGTAAATAATCCTTTATTCAAGCCATCTATATTGGATAAAGGTTTCACACAATGGAAAAATTATGGAATTAAAAAGATTGGACATCTTTATAGGAAAGGCATCTATCTTTCATTTCAAGAGTTACAACAGAATCATGGACTGCACTCAAATAATTTTTTCAGATCTACAAATTAGAGATTATGTTAAATCTAATAGGGAAACAAGTAGAGTAGCTATGGAAACTATGAGGATCAAAGAAGAGGAAGTACTGACACTTTTGAGAAATATAAAAGTGGATAAGTCTCCAGGTCCGGACAGGATATTCCCAAGGACATTGAGGGAAGTTAGTGTAGAAATAGCAGGGGCTATGGCAGAAATATTTCAAATGTCATTAGAAACGGGAATAGTGCCGGAGGATTGGCGTACTGCGCATGTTGTTCCATTGTTTAAAAAGGGGTCTAAGAGTAAACCTAGCAATTATAGACCTGTTAGTTTGACGTCAGTGGTGGGCAAATTAATGGAAAGAATACTTAGAGATAATATATATAAGCATCTGGATAAACAGGGTCTGATTAGGAACAGTCAACATGGATTTGTGCCTGGAAGGTCATGTTTAACTAATCTTCTTGAATTTTTTGAAGATGTTACTCGGGAAATTGATGAGGGTAAAGCAGTGGATGTTGTGTATATGGACTTCAGTAAGGCCTTTGACAAGGTTCCTCATGGAAGGTTGGTTAAGAAGGTTCAATGGTTGGGTATTAATGGTGGAGTAGCAAGATGGATTCAACAGTGGCTGAATGGGAGATGCCAGAGAGTAATGGTGGATGGTTGTTTGTCAGGTTGGAGGCCAGTGACGAGTGGGGTGCCACAGGGATCTGTGTTGGGTCCACTGTTGTTTGTCATGTACATCAATGATCTGGACGATGGCGTGGTAAATTGGATTAGTAAGTATGCAGATGATACTAAAATAGGTGGGGTTGCGGGTAATGAAGTAGAGTTTTAAAGTCTACAGAGACATTTATGCCAGTTGGAAGAGTGGGCTGAAAGATGGCAGATGGAGTTTAATGCTGATAAGTGTGAGGTGCTACATCTTGGCAGGACAAATCAAAATAGGACGTACATGGTAAATGGTAGGGAATTGAAAAATGTAGGTGAACAGAGGGATCTGGGAATAACTGTGCATAGTTCCCTGAAAGTGGAATCTCATGTAGATAGGGTGGTAAAGAAAGCTTTTGGTGTGCTGGCCTTTATAAATCAGAGCATTGAGTATAGAAGTTGGGATGTAATGTTAAAATTGTACAAGGCATTGGTGAGGCCAATTCTGGAGTATGGTGTACAAATTTGGTCGACTAATTATAGGAAGGATGTCAACAAAATAGAGAGAGTACAGAGGAGATTTACTAGAATGTTGCCTGGGTTTCAGCAACTAAGTTACAGAGAAAGGTTGAACAAGTTAGGGCTTTATTCTTTGGAGCGCAGAAGGTTAAGGGGGGACTTGATAGAGGTTTTTAAAATGATGAGAGGGATAGACAGAGTTGACGTGGAAAAGCTTTTCCCACTGAGAGTAGGGAAGATTCAAACAAGGGGACATGACTTGAGAATTAAGGGACTGAAGTTTAGGGGTAACATGAGGGGGAACTTCTTTACTCAGAGAGTGGTAGCTGTGTGGAATGAGCTTCCAGTGAAGGTGGTGGAGGCAGGTTCGTTTTTATCATTTAAAAATAAATTAGATAGTTATATGGATGGGAAAGGAATGGAGGGTTATGGTCTGAGCGCAGGTATATGGGACTTGGGGAGATTATGTGTTCGGCACGGACTAGAAGGGTCGAGATGGCCTGTTTCCGTGCTGTAATTGTTATATGGTTATATGGTTAATACACAAGTTTACAGGACTAGGGAACCAGAAATCCTTGATGAATGTTTGAATAAGCATCCTAACACTGAAAAATTAATAGCTTATATTTATAACACCCTCCTAAACAATGAGGTGCCACCGATGGAACCATATAGATACACATGGGAAAATGAATTAGGTCATCCTATAACGAAAGATATGTGGGACGAATGTTTACAACATATACATCAATGCTCGTTAAATGCCAGACATGCTTTAATACAATTTAAAGTCTTACACAGATTACACTACTGCAAAATAAAACTGAATAGAATCTTCCCACATATTTCTCCTATTTGTGATAAATGTCTACATCTAGAGGCCAATTTAACACATACTTTTGCAAATTGTATAAAAATTAAAAATTTCTGGACTGATATTTTTGAAATAATTTCAGAAGTTATTAATACTAAACTGGATCCAGCCACAAAATTAATAATACTTGGAATATCAGAACAAAGTTTAACACTCACAACAAGCCAAAGAAACTTCCTCGACTACAGTATAATAACCGGGAAAAAATTAATATTAAAATTTTGGAAAGGCCCTATAACCCCCACAATTAAAATGTGGATTTTGGAAATGTCGGAGACCCTACATCTAGAAAGAATTAGACTTGTCTTAATGGACAAACAAGAACTTTTTGTTAAAATATGGGCTCCATTCATTAACTATCTGAAGGCATAGATTGGCCCAGCACGAAAACCCAACTGAAACTTGAACTCAGGATTAGATGAAAAGTTATACTTTATAATCTACGAACCTATCTCCAATGACGTATTATAAGTAATTCATTCCACCTTTTCTGTTTTTTGATATTTGTAAAATGTTTTCTCTCTTTCTCTTTTTCTATCTATATAAAAAAAAACACTAGAAGCAGAATTAATCGACAATTGAAAATTTTAATAATGTATGATTGATGTATATGAAAAGTTTTTTTTACTATAATATGTAACAATACTTTATAATATGTTTACTTCTAATAAAAATATTTTTTTAAATAATAAATAAGGAGTCGCTTTTTATTTTAATCAAATCATTAAATTGTCTTGCGACCAAAAAAAAACAAATCAGGAACGGACGTCGGAACGATTTTTCTTCGACAGCTAGCAGCCCGAGGAAATCCGCCTCTGACAGGTAGTAGAAAACGCCATTTTAATCCCGCCGCCCCCCCCACCCCCCCTCAAAAGCGGCAAAGTCGTGCACACGGCCAGTGGCAGAACTGCAGCGCCGCTGAAGGTAAGTTTTGTAACATAGCTACATGTCACGGTAAAGCATCATTGAATTGACCATTCAGAAGTTTGAAAGTAGAGGGAAATTAGTTGTTCTGGAGTTTTAAAGGTAAGAAAAGGAAATCCAAGAATTCATGTAAAATGTATAAAACAAAAAGTGTTTCTTTGCATAGTTTTTGTTTTGTTTTGTATATATTTTTTATTCTGAATAAAGTTTATAATTGAAATTAACACAAAATAAATCAGCTCTTTCAGTGGATTGACAATCTGCTGGAGGAACTGAGTGGGTCAAGCAGCATCAGTGGGTGGAAAGGATTGGTCGACATTTCGGGTGGAATTAGGACTGATTTCAGATTGTTTGTTGATCCAGATCCCAGCACCACAGTCTCTTGTGCCTAAGATAGACACAAAATGCTGGAGTAACTCAGCGGGAAATGCAGCATCTCTGGATAGAAGGAATGGATGACATTTTGGGTCGAGACCTTCAGTCTCTTATGCCTCGTCTTTCAGTGGATCGGCCTATCGTTGGGGCAATGGAAGCAAGTAATATGGAATTAGTTAAGTCTCTGGAGTCACCAACAACAGTGGCACAGCCTCACAGTGCCAGTTTGATTTATTTGGTTATTTGTTCCGTGGCCACTGTAATTTTAATTGTGAATAATGCACGCACGTGACATATCTCTGCCGTTTATTTTACAGGGCAAGTCGAGGCTCTAAATACACGGACAGTTGTCCAGGTGGCCTGTGGATGGCGCCATACACTGGCTCTTTGTGAAGATGGATCTGTCTTTGCCTGGGGAGCTGGGAACGATGGCCAGCTGGGCAGCGGGGAGTGCCAGGAATTTGTTTCTCAACCAAGGTATTGTGTCTAGTCCGAAAGGCAACGTGAATGTCACATGCTCACTGCTAACCAAACACTAGATGGCTAGATGCCTGAGGTGTGTTGTCATATTGCCCCAACTAAATATCTCCTAGATTATACACGCCGTCACCAGGTTATGAGCATATGACATACAGACACCTCCTCGCCATAATATTATTAAACTCAAAGCTGATTAGTACGGGTGTTAGGTGTTATGGGGAGAAGGCCGGAGAATGGGGTTGAGAGGGAAAGATAGATCAGCCATGATTCAATGGCGGAGTAGACTTGATGGGCTGAATGGCCTAATGCTGCTCTTATAACTTATGAACCTATGAAGACTCTGATGAGCGTAGATATGTATGTATGTGTACATACACGCAATTCCCTGTGAATAGCAGAACTAGTTTCATTGCCCTCTCTCCACTTTTAATAATTGTTCTTTCTTATCAGTTTTATGAGCATTTAGAACATCGAACAGCACAGCACAGTGAAGGGCCCTTATGTGCTAAACATAATTGCAGGACCAACCTAGCACATAATCCATACCCCTCCATGCCCTGCATATCCATATGCCTACTTAACAGACTCTTAAATGCCACCTCCACATCTGCCTCAACCACCACACCAACACTCACTGGCCTATTTAAAAAAAACTTGCCCTGCACATCTCCTTTAAACTTTTCTCCTCTCACCCTAAAGTTCGTTCCTCTTGCATTTGTTATTTCCATTCTGTGGAAAAAAGGTTTTGATATCATTCATTACAATACGATTTTATCATATCAAGTGACTTTCGATGTGTATTTCCCGAATTATGGAGAAATGGACTTACTGACATGAGTTTTAAAAAAAAAGCCATCTTTTATCCAGGAATGACCTATTTCCACAGCATTTTAGATATTCTATGTCAAGGTTTCCCAACTTGGGGTAAATTTCGCCTACCCAGGGGGTAAATTTGTTGATTCTGGATTTGTACATATTTTTTCTCATTGACTGACTGTGTTTAGTTCGGTTCTGGTATACCGGTATCTGTTCATCATTAGTGGTTCATAAATAAGTGAAATAACATTGTTATGTGCTATTAAAGTTGCCAGGGGTAAACGGGATGAAAACGTTTAAGAATCCATGTTCTAAGTACTTGTATAATTACATAATAGAATAATAGAATTAAACAGCATACTAAATAGGTGATGATTCAGGTCGGAAGCCTTCTTCAGATTGATTATAGAGGGGGTAAAGGAAGCTGAGAGAGTGGGGAGTTAGGACAAAACGTGGCAGGTAATAGATGGATGCAGGTGGGGGGGAGTGGAAGTCGGTCGACCGATAAGCAGATGTTTGGAACAAAGGCCAGAGAATAAGGCAGAAGGTGTGAATTAGACTGGTTGAAGAGTTGCAAACTGTGGAGAATGTTATTGGAAGGGAGAAAGGGGAGAAATAGGTGCAAGTGCAGGTGGGACACGGGGGAGTAGTGGGTAGAAAGAAGTGGGTGTGGAGGATAAAAGGGAGATCATCCACAATCACAAACAAAGGGGGTTTGTTAGACGATGACTAAAATTGGAGAATCCAGTGTTCACATCGTTGGATTGTAAGCTACCCAAGTGGAATTTGAGGTGCTGTTCTTCTAGTTAGGGTGTGACCACAACCTGGGCTTTGGCGGACTGAGCGCAAGTGTTCAGCGAAACAGTTGCTGAGTGTACGCTTGGTCCCGCTGATGTGCATGAGGCCACATTGGGTACACGGGGTGCAGGAGATTATTTTTGAGGAAGTGCACATGGACCCCTCTTTATCTTGTTCCCACAAACCTCAGCTTTCGCGATCTTCAGGTGTACAATGACGAGTAATTCTTCCATCACCCTTAAGTGATTGACACTATCATGCACATGCACCGCACCTTATTGGAGATTTGGAAAAATATTTGTAATTTACCTGCAGGAAGGTGACGCAACTTGAAGGTCCTATTGTTCAGGTTCGATGCGGCCATTCCCACTCCCTGGCTCTTTCTCAAGGTAACGCCAATCTCGTTGTACAATCAAGTATTTAACCAAGTGTTCCTTATTGCGCCTGTTGTTGGAATTTCTAAATGAAAGCTTTGTTCGATCACTTTAGATTGTACAGTCTATTCCTGGGGACAGAACATTTACGGGCAGCTGGGAATTAAAACAAGCTTGAAGAAGCAGCCCAGTCCACAGATTGTGAGGCGTCTGCGTGGGATCCCAGTGGCCCAGATAACTGCAGGGGAAAGTCACAGCTTTGCCCTCTCTCTATCGGGTGCAGTCTACGCATGGGGGAGAAATGACTGTGGACAGCTGGGGCTCAAAGACACAGCAGGTAAGAACACATTGGAGTGGCTTTACCCACAGATGTCAGTAAAGAGAGAGTAAAAAGTGTATAATTGTCAAATGTAGATAGAAACATGGAAACATATAAAATAGGTGGAAATAATAGAAAATGTGGCCCTTCGAGCCTGCACCGCCTTTCATTGTGATCATGGCTGATCATCATCCACAATCAGTAACCTGTGCCTGCCTTCTCCCATATCCCTTGATTCCGCTAGCCCCTAGACCTCTATCTAACTCTCTTTTAAATCCATCCAGTGAATTGGCCTCCACTGCCTTCTGTGGCAGAGAATTCCACAAATTCACAACTCTCTGGGTGAAAACGTTTTTTGCTCATCTCAGTTTTAAATGGCCTGCCCTTTACTCTTAAACTGTGGCCCCTTGTTCTGCACTCCCCCATCATTGGGAACAATTTTCCTGCACCTAGTTTCTATAAGATATCCTCTCATCCTTCTAAATTCCAGTGAATACAAGCCCAGTCTTTCCAATCGTTCCTCATATGACTGTCCCGCCATCCTGGGGATTAACCTCGTGAACCTACGCTGCAATGCCTCAATAGCAAGGATGTCTGTCCTCAAATAAGGAGACCAAAACTGGATACAACACTACAGATGTGGTGTTTAAGAAGGAACTGCAGATGCTGGAAAATCGAAGGTAGACAAAAATGCTGGAGAAACTCAGCGGGTGAAGCAGCATCTATGGAGCAAAGGAAATAGGCGACGTTTCGGGTCGAGACCCTTCTTCCCAGGACCCTGTACAACTGCAGAAGGACCTCTTTACTCCTGTACTCAAATCTTCTCGTTATGAAGGCCAACATGCCATTAGCTTTTTTCACTTTTTCCTAATCTGACACCATTGAGGTAATAATCTGCCTCCTTGTTCTTGACACCAAAGTGGATAACCTCACAATTTTCTACATTTGTCTCTTGCCCAGAGTAGGTGGATCAAGGACATAGGTTTAAGATGAAGAGGAAAAGATTTAGTAGGAATCTGAGGGGCAACTTATTTCACCCAAAGGATGGTGGGTGTATGGAATTAGATGCTAGAGGAGGTAGTTGAGGCAGGGACTATCCCAACATTTAAGAAGCAGTTAGATGGTCGATTAGACAGGTACATAGATTGGACAGGTTTGGAGACATATGGACCAAATGCTGGCAGGTGGGACTATTGTAGATGGAACATGTTGGCCCGTGTGGACAAGTTGGGACAAAGGGCCTGTTTCCACACTGTATCACTCTATGACTATGTATTAGCAGTGGAATAATTATATACTTAAAAAGTATAATTGAATTCTAAAAGAATAAAGATTGTTTAATTGTCATATGTACCAGGGTTGACCGTGGGTCGTTTTGGGTCAAGTTTGGCGCCAAACGCGAGCTTTGGTGTGCAGACGACATCCTGGAAAAAATGGCCGGTTTTCGGAGTTTTTCGGTTTCCGGAACTCCGGATAAAAGGTTGTGCACCTGTATTGTAAAAATCTATCATAAAAATCTTTAGGCAGTGTTAATGTTTCTCCCTTGTCTGTTCTAATTTTGTAAATTGTTTTTTCCCCGTCCAGTTTACGAAGTTGTCGCGCCAATAGTTTTTGTGGTTTATCACCAAATTCAAAATTTAATTGTTTTGTATGTTGATAAAGTTTTATAACTTGGTCTGAGTATATCTTGTTTAATTTATATTGCAGTACTGCAATTTTATTGTGTTTTATCATGGATGGTGCTGCTGCATTTTCTATGTCTAATTGCCTTATTTCCATTTCAAATTTCTGTTGTTTGGCCCTATTCTCTTTGTTAAGAAATGATTGGGAAGAGATTAATGCTCCTCACACAAATGCTTTAAATGTTTCCCAAAGAAGGGAGGCAGAGATTTCAGGGCTATCATTAGCCTCAAAAAACATATTAATCTGTTTTACGAGGTATTCATTACATAACTTTTCTTTTAAGATTTGGGGATTAAGTCTCCATTGTGACTGTCTCTGCCATTCTGTTTAGTTTAATCATAAATGTTATTGGAGCATGGTCTGAGATTATGATATTATGATATTGCGAGTTACAGGTAAATGGGATAAGTTTTAAGTCTACTAAAAAATAGTCTATCATTGAGTAAGTTTTATGTACTGGTGAGTAAAATGAATATTCTCGACCCGATGGGTTTTCAATTCTCCAAACATCCTTAATGTTGGTAGTATTAATATATGAGTTTAGAAATTCACTTGATTGAGATTTTAGTTTTCTTTGAGTTGATGATCTATCCAAATAAGTATCCAATGTACAATTTAAGTCTCCACTGGTTATTAAGTTTTGTTGTGTACATATTGTTAAGTATTCTCTTAAAAAACAGGGGGCTATCAAAATTTGGTCCATACACATTAAGGAGAGTCACCTTTTTTTAGCATAACTCCCCTATTATTACAATATATCTGCCTTCAATATCTTCTATCGTTGATATATGTTTAAAGGGTATACCTTTACGAATTAATATTGCAACCCCTCTAGATTTATGTGAGAATGAGGAGTGGTACGCTTTAGCAGTCCATTTTGCTTTCAATCTATGTTGTGCTTCCTTTTTAAGGTATGTCTCCTGGAGAAATATTATATCTGTTTTCAATGATTTTAAATGAGCTAACACTTTGCCTCTCTTGATAGGTTCATGAATTTCCTTAACATTCCAGCTACAGAATTTAATTCCTTCACCCCCAATTTTCATATTCACGTCTTGCATCTTGTGATTAGAGTGGCTAGAGCAGATGGCTCAGCACACTCAACCCTACCTTATACTCGAACATCAGGTAGATGAATATTAAGTCTCGTCTGTTTTCCATCCGAACATATCTCCCTAAATAAAATATATAATTCCATTCCAAATACAAAATATAATATATTATGGTAGAAAAGGTAATAAAAAATTGTATTAGTAACGTGTAAAAGGTTGAAAAAGAAAAAAACTACAACTACGATTAGTGCAGTTAGTGATAGCCACCCTAATGTGGCTAAGCATCTAAGGACTTCTGTAGCTTTTGGTAAAAAAAAAATTACTAGCTCCGTACTTTCCTTAAAAGAAACGTTTCAAATTCAGGAATTCACTGGCACAGAAGGTAGTTGAGGCCAGTTCATTGGCTATATTTAAGAGGGAGTTAGATGTGGCCCTTGTGGCTAAAGGGATCAGGGGGTATGGAGAGAAGGCAGGTACAGGATACTGAGTTGATTGATCAGCCATGATCATATTGAATGGTGGTGCAGGCTCGAAGGGCCGAATGGCCTACTCCTGCACTTAATTTCTATGTTTCTATGTTTCCCTCTCCTCACCCCTCTCCCACCCATCCCTCTCTCCCCCACCCCCTTCCCTCTCTACCCCACCCCCTTCCCCCTACCCCTCTGTCCCTCTTCCACCACTCCTCCTACCCCTCCCTCCCCACTCTTCCACTTCTCTCCCCTTACCACACCCCTCTCCCTCCCCCAACCCTCTCTCTTCCCCTCCTTTCCCCTCTCTCCCCCACCCCTTCCCCTACCCCTCTGTCCCTCTTCCACCACTCCCCTGTCCCTCTTCCACCACTCCCGCTACCCCTCTACCCCTCCCTCCCTCCCCACTCTTCCACTTCTCTACCCCTTCTCTCCCTCCCCCTCTCCCTCTCCTCACCCCTCTCCTTCTCCCATGCCTCTCTACCCCACCCCCTTCCCTCTCTCCCCCCGCCCCCTTCCCCTACCCCTCTGTCCCTCTTCCATCACTGCCCCTACCCCTCTCCTCCTCCCTCCCCACTCCACCACTTCTCTCCCAACTTCCCCCTCCACTCTCCCTCCCCACTTTCCCCTCTCTCCCCCCACCCCTCTCCCCCTCCCTTCCTCCTCCCCTCCCTCCCCATCCCCCCCTCCCCCACATCTCTCTCCCCATCCCCCTCTCACCCCCTACCCCTCTCTCCTTTCCCTCCCAAATCTGTCCCGTTTCCTCCTCCTCCTCTCCCCTCCCTCCCCTCTTCACACCCCCCCCCTCCCCCCACCTGTGTGTTTGGGGGGTGGTTAATGTGCGTGTGATGCCGCAGCCCCCCCCCCCCCCCGCAAACGCTGTTGGGGAAACAGACCCAACGGGTCTGCACTTGGTCTAGTATTATTATAAAAGTATGATATTAGGTTTTGTGAATCAGCCTTAATATTCATTGCTTCTTCTAAAGGATCTAAAAATATAGTTTGAAATCTATGTGTATATTTCTTTATAAAGTCACATATCTGTATATATTTGAAATATTGATTATCCTTCAGTTTAAATTTTAATTTTAATTGTTGAAATGATAACAATTTGCCCAGTTCATACATATATCCTACTTTCCTAATCCCCAGTCTATCCCATTGTTTATATGTTTTGTCGATAAGAGATGGTTTGAATGCAGGGTTGTTCAATAGTGGGGTTAGTACTGATAGATTATTTAGTTTCAATGATAATTTTATTGGTTTCCTAATTCTTATTGTATTGTGAATAATTGGGTTCTTATATATTATACTATTCAATTTTATTGGTGAGAACAAGATCGTTCCTATATCGTGTGGGAAACGCTCTTCTTTCTCCATTCTTATCCACTCCGACTGGTGAGTGGAACTATCCAACCAGTACATTATGTTCTTAATATACACTGCCCAGTAGTAATACGTAAAGTTAGGTAATGATAAACCCCCAACTTTTTTAGGTTTACACAAATGCTTTCGTTGAATTCTGTGTGCTCTGTAATCCCATATAAAATTAGTGATAGTAGAGTCTAGTTTTTTGAAAAAATATTTTGGAATATATATTGGGATCGCTTGAAACAAATATATTAATTGTGGTAAGAAAGTCATTTTTATAGTGTTAATTCTACCTATCAATGAGAGCGGGAGGGTTTTCCAAAATTTTATCATATCATTCAGTTTATTTAATAGTGGCATAAAATTGACGCTAAATAATGATTTGTGTCTTCTCGTAATTTGAATACCCAGATACTTGAATTTTTCCGTTGCAATTTTGAAAGGGAATTTTAGTAAGTGTCTCGCATCCTGTGGTTGTAAAGACATAATTTCGCTTTTATTCCAATTTATTCTATATCCTGAAAAAGAGCCGAATTCCTCAATTAGTGTTAATTAGGTGGGTATACTCGTTTGTATATTAGTAATATATAAAAGAATATCATCAGCATATAATGAAATTTTATTCTTTGAGTCCTTAGTGTAATATCCGTAAATATTCGGATGATTTCTAAACCTTTCGGCCAGCGGTTCTATCATAAGGGCAAATAGCAATGGTGATAAGGCACAACCCTGCCTATTACCCCTTGATAAATACAATTTTGAAGATAACATTATTAGTTAATATTCTTGCCGTAGGTTTATCGTAAAGTAGTTTAACCCATCTAATAAAATTCTCTCCCGTGTTAAATTTTTGGAGTACCTTATATAAATACTGCCATTCTACCTGATCAAATGCCTTCTCTGCATCCAGCGTAACAACTGAAATATCTTCAATGTCCTCATTGTGAGAGTACATTATATTGAAAAGCCTTCTCAAATTATTAAATTATTGTCTTTTGGGTATAAATCCCGTTTGATCCGTGTTTACCAATTTATTAATATAATTATTCAGTCATCTAGCTAGAATCTTTGCTAAAATTTTCTGATCCATATTTAGAAGTGATATAGCTCTGTAAGAACCCAGTTCATCTAAATCTTTATCGTTTTTTGGTATAAGCGTTATTGTTGATTCTGCTAAAGTTTCTGGTAGTTTATTTTCAGTATACGCCTGCGTGTATAAGTTGAGTAATCTTGGTACAATTGAGTCCTGAAATCGTTTATAAAATTCATTACTAAAACCACCTGGTCCTGGTGTCTTCCCATTTTTCAGTGAGTTTATTATTTGTTTTATTTCTTCACTAGTAATCCGTGCTCCTAATTCCTCTTGTTCTAAACTATCCAATTTAGGGAGATTGCAATTATCTAAAATTTTTGTAATTTTACTAACATCTGTATTTATTTTAGTTGTATATAAATTATGATAAAATTGGGCAAACCTCTTATTAATATCCGTTGGCAGTGTTAGAAGCTCACCCTTATCCGATTTAATTTTAGTGATAGTATTTTCCTTTTCTTGTTGCTTCAGTTGCCTCGCAAGTAATTTATGTGGCTTATTCCCAAATTCGAAGAGTGCCTGTTTTGTAATTTGGAATAGTCTTATTACTCTTGCCGATAATATTCTATTGAGTTTATATTTCAATAAGGTTATCTTATTATGTTTAGCTATGGTTGGTTCAGTTGCATTGTCCAATTCTAGTAATTATATTTCCTGTTCTATCCGCTGAAGTTCTCTTTTATTTTCTTTATTTTGAAAACTTTGATAAGAGATTATAGCGCCGCGAATGTATGCCTTAAAGGTTTCCCATAATAGCGATTCAGAAATACCCGGCGTCTCATTTATTTCGAAAAAAAATTTTTGTTTGTTCTTTTATATACTCATAACCCTGCGGGTTAGTTAATATTTGTGTGTTGAATCTCCAAAAAGGTTTTATACCCGGCATTCCCTCAATTTTAAGTATAAAAGTCAATGGTGAATGATCGGAAATAATACTATTATGGTATGATGATTTGTTCGTATACGGGATTAATTTTGTATCCAATAAGAAATAGTCAATTCGTGAATAAGTTTTATGAACCGATGAGTGAAATGAATATTCCCTTCCACTTGGGTTTGCTATTCTCCAAACATCAGTTATGTTATTATTTTTATATATGTATTTAAAAATTCACAGGTCTTAGATTTAACAAGACATTTCCCTGCCTTTATTGATTTATCTAAATATGGGTCTATAACACAATTAAAATTTCCCCCCATTATTATATTTTGGAAATTATGCTCTGCAATTATATCTACTATTTTCTTAAAAAATTGTGGGTTATCAAAATTAGGCGTGTAGATATTTATCATAGTTAATGGTGTATTATAAATTTCTCCCGTGACTATAACGTGTCTTCCCTCTTTATCAGATATGGATTTCTTTAATTTAAAAGGTATACCTTTCCGAATTATAATGGCCTTGCCTCTTGCTTTAGAGGTGAATGCGGAGTAGTAGGTTTGACCTATCCAGTTTGCCCTTAATCTGATCTGAGTTTGTTGTTTCAAATGCGTCTCTTGTAGGAAAGCAATATCTATATTTAATGATTTTAATTGTGCCAGAATTTTACCCCTCTTAATTGGCTCATTCGCACCTCTGATGTTCCAACTACAGAAAGTGAGACCTCCGGTATTTATTCGACTATTATCTTGCATTGGCTATTATTACCAAAATGTATGATTCATGTGATGCAGCCAAGTACCCCGAAAACCCGAGTCCAGGGTTGTCCTTCATAATTTCTGCAGTAGTTTTACATCTCCTGGCACTATTAAACATAATTAAGGGAAAGAGAAAAACATAAAATGAAGTGCTTATAAAAATTGTTAAATCATACAACTCATAATAGTGAATAAACAAAAAAAGTGAGTGAGTTATCAAAAAAGCAATATCTTACAAAAAAGCCACCTATGGTAGCTAGGATTAGTTTTAAATTGACCTCCGTCGATGAAATTATGCACTGGGCCTTGCCCCCCTAATAAAGTATCATCCAACGTTAGTCGGTTCCCTCCACTTATAACCAAAATTATCATATCAGGTCGATTAATAGCTAAAAAGTTTAAAATAGAATAGAAGAGAAGCTAGAAGATTTGAACTAAAATAGAAGTAATTATGGGTTAAAGTACCTCGTCAATAATCACACTTTTCATTAACCTGTATGTTAGTTAATTCATAATTAGTATTTAGAATATATGTCTAACCTCCCCCATCCTTCCTGCTATATAGTTAGTCATGTTAGTATAGTACATTAAGCCTTAAGCGTTAGTTAAGTTTATTGCGCTTATATAGTTAATTAGTTAGTTAGTTATATGTTATATATGTAAATAATAGATCATATAGTACTGAGACTATATCACGGCTGATCATCACGGCTAATTTTTAAATTCGAAAACGAACACTCATAGTTCTCAGGGCTGAAGAACTTGGCAACGAGCCTGCGACCTTGAACATTCCATCTGTTGAGCTTCAGCCTTTCAATTCAAAATTAAGTTAGGACTCTGTTATTGAAAAACACATTCTTGCCAGATAAGTCTGTCTGAGAACCGTCTGAACAATTCTGGTGTCTTGATTGAAACAAAAAAAAACAATTTCAGTAGGCAAAATGGCTATTATTCCGTTCTGCCTTGAATTTTGTTTAAAATCTCCTGGGCATATTTGCAAGCTGAGTCTGGGTCCGTGAATGAACGTTGCTTGCCATTGTACGAAATTTGCATCTTAGCGGGATAGATCACGCCATATTGAACTTCAGAATGTCCATATAAAATACTGCTTGCCCTTTTAAACTCGCGTCTTTTTGCCAGAATTTCCCGGGTAGTCTCTGTAAAATCTAACGATATTATCAGCAAATGTAAGATTTTCTCCATAGGGTATCTTCTTTAATAGATTTTCCAAAGTTGAAATATCTAGGAACTTTACGGTAATTTGACGTGGCGGAGCATTAACATCTCTTTGGAAGCGACCAACACGATGAGCTACATCTATCTATCTTTGGTTTTTCTGGCAGTTTAAAAACATCTTTAATAAATTAATGATAAAATCACACATTTGAGAGCCGTGCTCTGCCCCCTCTTTAACTCCTATTATTCTCAAATTCTGCCTCCTTAACCTGGCTTCCAAGTCTTGACATTTCTCATTCAGTTTATTCGTCAGCTCTCAATTTGTGTCGTGTTGTTTTTTCAAACCTGTTATTTCGTGGCTCATCTGCTCCATTTCACCCTCCATCTCTTCCATCAATTTTTCCGCCTCTGTTAATTGCTTCAGCAGGGAGTCATGTTTATTGTTATAATCTCTCTGCATACTTTCCAATTCCTTAGCAGTCCTCGACTCCAAGTCTTTAAACTGCTGGTTCAGGGATACGTAATGCTCCTTTAATTCGCCGCAGCTATTATCAATTTTCTTAGAAAGACTATCCTCCGTAGTGGAGAAGTTGTTCTGAATTGTAGAATTCATTTTGGCAAATTGCTTCTGAAGATCTTTAGTAATGTCTTCAGTAATATTAACTCTTACCGTTTCTTCCCAGCTTTTCATTTCTTTCTCCCTTTCCTTTAATTCCTTTAATTCCTTTGTTTAAGTTCTCGCAGCCATTTCGCTTGTTGGTTGTTGAGACTCCAGCTCCTCTTCCAAACTTTCAAAAGTGGATTCAGGAGTGGTTTCAAGCTCACCCAGAGCTTTTTGCAGCTGGAGACTGATTACAGTCTTCTTGGGTCCTCTCTGACCTCTTCTCTTTTTCATCCGATTTTTACCGATAAAATCATTTAAAATCCCGAATCCACCGGCACCGTTTGATGGAGTCAGTACCCTCGACGTTCAGCAATGCCGGTAAGAGTTTTTAAATCAATCCTGGCATAGGAACCGACTTTAAACACGATTTGTCTGGAGCAGAGCTCAGTGCAGCTGACTTCACTGCTTCATAGCAGCCACCGGTAGTCCTGTTCGGTTAGTTTTACAGATACAGCATCAAAAATAGGCCCTTCGGCCCAACAAGTTCATGCCGACCATCAATCGCCCATTCACACTAGTTTATGTTATCCCACTTTCTCATATGGTCATAGGTCATAAGTGGTAGGAGTAGGATTAAGCCATTCAGCCCATCAAGTCTACTCCACCATTCAATCTTTCTCTCCCTCCTAACCCCTTTCTCCTGCCTTCTCCCCATAACCTCTGACACCGTAACTAATCAAAAATCTATCTATCTCTGCCTTAAAAATATCTACTGACTTGGCCTTGACAGCCTTCTGTGGGAAAGAGTTCCACAGATTCACCACCCTCTGACAAAAGAAATTTATCCTCATCTCCTTCCTAAAAGAACGTCCTTTAATTTTGAGGCTATGACCTCTAGTCCTAGACTCTCCCACTGGTGGAAACATCCTCTCCACATCCACTCTATCCAAGCCTTTCACTATTCTGTATGTTTCAATAAGGTCCCCCCTCATTCTTCTAAACTCCAGCGAGTACAGGCCCAGTGCTGTCAAATGCTCATCATAGGTTAACCTACTCATTGCTGGGATCATTTTTGTAAACCTCCTCTGGACCCTCTCCAGAGCCAGCACATCCTTCCTCAGATATGGTGCCCAAAATTGCTCACAATATTTCAAATGAGGCCTTACCAGCACCTGAAAGAGCCTCAGCATTACATCCCTGTTTTTGTATGCAAACCATCTTGAAATAAATGCTAGCATTGAGTTTGCTTTCTTTACTACTGATTCAACTTGCAGAGTAACTTTTTGGGAATCCTGCACCAGCACTCCCAAGTTCCTTTGCACCTCCGATTTCTGGATTCTCCTCCCATTTTGAAAATAGTCTACCCCTTATTCCTTCTCCCAAGATGCATGACTCCACACATTGCTACTCTATATTCCATCTGCCACCTTTCTGCCTACTCTCCCAACCTGTCCAAGTCCTTCTGCAGAGTCCCTACTTTTTCTACGCTACCTGCACTTCCACCTATTTTCTTAAAAGCCGCAAACTTGGCCACAGAATACTTCAATCTCCTCGTCCAAAGGATTCTCATCTATTCCCTACACACGAGGGGCAATTTACAGAGCTCAATTAACCTACAAACGTGTTTTGTAGTGTTCAAGAGCCAGGCTGTTGTTAGGAAAGAAGCTGTTTGTGATCCTTGAAGGTCATGGTTTACAGACTCCTGCACTGTTTTTGCTCTTGGTTCCATAATCTGATGAATCAGATGTGAAATGGTTAGGATTTCTGAATAGTTGTATCGAGGATTATTTGGAGTTTGACTGAGGCACGGTCCCAGCACCAGTCAGGTCCCATCTTGAACAGCCTAGCACAAGAAATCCATGAGATCCTTGGATCCCCCTCGATTGTTTGCTTCATCTACTGTCCACTTGCTACATTTATCGTCAGTGCTTCTGACTCCATCAAGGGGGAATCCCTGACAAATTGATCCTTCCTTCATTCTTGTTCTGTTGGTTGCCAGTATTTACACCCAATTTTGTAAGATTTTATACACTTCACAGCTGATGAATGGCATAGTCCCTATTTGTACCAGTTAAAAGAACATTGGCATTGCTCATGTTTGTGTGATGGTAGAAATAAGCTTTCTGTCTCTATAATCTTCCGAATGCCAGAAAAACAACGGCCTGAGACTTGTGAAAAGACTTGGTAAAATTGTATCCAAATTGGTAAATTAAATCCTTAAAATGTCTTTCTACGGTTCACTTTTCTTCTCGTTGTTTCAGGGCGAAATGATACTTGAGATTGAAACATATTAATAAGAATTTCCCCCATATCTAGATGCCTCAAAACTTCTTCAGTGCTGGAGTAACTTAACGGTTCAGGCAGCATCTCCGGAAAACATGATCAGGTGACATTTCGGGTCGAGACCGATCTTAAACGTCAACTATCCATGTTCTCCAGTAATGCTGATGACCCGCTGAGTTACTCCAGCACTTTGTGTCTTTATTTGTAAACCTGCATCCGTAGTCCCTTGTATTCCCTCCATTAACTCCATTTACACATTATGCTGCCTCAGCCAGGCTACCAGCATAATCAAGGATGAGTCACACCCAGCCACTCCCTTTCCCTCACTCCCTCTCCCGTCAGGCAATGATGTGTGAAAACGCACACCTCCAGATTCAGGGAGTTACTTCCCAGCTGTTATCAGGCAACTGAACCATTCTACCAACAACTGGAGGACAGTCCTAAGCTACTATCTGCCTCATTGGAGACGCTCAGACTATCTTTACTGGCTTTATCTTGCACTCAGTGGAATTCCCATTATTCCCTTTATCATGAAAAGTATTTCTGCTGACTAGTTGACACGCAACAAAAGCTTTTCACTGTACGTAGGTACACGTGACAATAAAATAAAATAAACTATATCTCCTTTGCTGATGCAGGTTGTTTTTTTTCAACAGATAGCCACGACCCATGCCTTGTGCAACAACTGAAGAAGCTCAATGTGAACTATATCTCCTGTGGCAACAAACATACTGTTGTTGTAACTAAGGTATGCTTTTGGTTAATATTGTGATCCACTCCATAGCAGCCACTAATCGGAGAGTTTAGAAGTGAGTTTCAATGATACTTCATTGTCACATGTACCGAGGTACAGGTACACAACCTTTTATCCGAAAGCCTTGGGACCAGACACTTCTCGGATTTCGGAATTTTTCGGATTTCGGAATGGAAGATTTTTAGCGTAGATTAGGTAGGTAGCGCGGGCGGCTTGATAAGTCTGGAGCGGCTGCTTCCTCCCCGGAGACCGGGGAATCATTGTAAATCATTGCTTAAATGTTAGTCAGTTAGTTTGGAGGGATTTTATGTGGTGGGGGGGGGGTGAAGGGGGAAACATTAATTCTTAGTCCCCTATCTGGTCGGAGAGGCGGGGAGCGGGCAATGCCTTACCGGGTTGCCGTACCGTAAGCTCCGGAGCGCTGTGGCCGCCGACTCCCAACATCGCGGAGCTGGGGCTGCGGGCGTCTGGCCGCGGGCGGCGCCAGTTGAAGCTCCGACCCCGGCGAAATTTACCCCTGGCTGCGCGACGCTCCAAATCCAGCACGGCCCGCGGCCGGACGCCCGAAGCCCCAGCTCCGCGATGTTGAGAGTCGGCGGCCACAGATTGATTGAATACCTTTATTGTCATTCAGACCTTACGGTCTGAAAGAAATTTCAGCGCTGGGATACCAGCGGGGAGCGGGCAATGCCTTACCGGGTCATCGTGCGGTAAGCTCTGGAGCGCTGTGGCCGCCGACTCCCAACAGCGGGCGGCACTGGATTTGGAGTGCCGCGCAGCCAGGGGTAGAGTTGCCGGGGTCGGATCTACAACCGGCGCCGCCCGCGGCCGGACGCCCGCAGCCCCAGTTCCGCGATGTTGGGAGTCGGCGGCCACAGCGCTCCGGAGCTTACTGCACGGTGACCCGGTAAGGCATTGCCTGCTCCCCGCCTCTCCGACCAGGTAGGGGACTAAGAATTAATGTTTCCCCCTTCACCCCCACCCCCCCCTTCACATAAAAGCCCTCCAAACTAACTGACTAACATTTATGCAATGATTTACAGATGTTTAAGTGTCACCGGTGAGGAGGCAGCCGCTACAGTAGTACAGTCCTGGGTTGATCGTGCGTCGTTGCGGGTCATGTTTGGTGCCAAACGCGAGCTTTGGTGTGCAGACGACATCCTGGAAAAAATGTCCGGTTTTCGGAGCTTTTCGGTTTCCGGAATTTCGGATAAAAGGTTGTGCACCTGTACAGTGAAATTCTTTGTTTTGCTTATAATATACAAAGTATGCAAAGAGTTGCCATGTATAGGGTGCAGACAAAGATACAATAGTATTCATTATAGCCCAGATGATCCCTCGTTGATCTTGTGTCACAAGAGCAGCAGGAGTAGATCTCTGGCCACTCAGCTATTTTAATTGATCCACCGTTTAAGATCTGAAGAAGGGTCCCAAGCTGTAACGTTGCCTGCCCATTACCCTACACAGATGCTGTTTGACCCACTGAGCTCCTCCAGCACTCTAGTTTTGATTCATGATTGCAGCATCTGCAGTTCCTTCTGCATCCACTGTTTAATAAAATATTTATTGATGTGATTGTAACATCAACTCCATAACTTGCCCCTGCCCACAGTAACCTTTCACAACTGTCCCCACCACACGACTTATTTAGATTTTATCCACCTCATTTTAAGGAAGGAATTGCAAATGACTTCATAAAGAAAAAAGGTCCAGGAGATTTCAAGGTGTTATTAAGCTGGAAAGAGTACAGGGAAGATTTACAAAGATGTTGCCAGGATTCGAGGGTCAAAGGGAGAGGTTGAGCAGGCAGGGTTTGTATTCCAGCAGTCAATGACTCATATCTGTTATGATAACCATAACATGGGCACGTGAGTCCCGGCGGTGGGCGGTGGAGGATGGGCTGCGTGAGTCACGGCGGTCAGGTGAGGACTGGGCCGCGGGAAAGCCAAATATCGCTCGGGGACGCGCCGCCAAGAACAAAGAGGGACCCGGCATGGGGGTGGGCTGAATGAATAAAAATGGATCTTGCAGGGGAGGGGGTGCCGATGGAATAAAGGGAGACCCAACATGGGAGGGGGTCGAGAAAACAAAGAGGGACCCGTAATGAGGGGCCGCTGAAAACATAGAGGGACCATCGGGACTATAATAGATACTGATGTAACTTTGTTGGTGCCTTATACTTGGTAACTCTTTGCACACTTGTGCATTGTATGTAACATTGAATTTCACTGTACCAAAACACATGTGACAATGAAGTACCATTCGTTCATTTATTCATTCATTCATTCCTTCTTTCATTCAAGTTGGGCCAATAAGGGCCTGTATGCTGTATGATTTAGTGACTCAGTGATTTTGTGTGCAGATTTCACTCCCTTGATGGCTGCTTTAATATTATTATTGTGCATCCCCCAACCCTCCCCATTACAGGATGGAGATGTATTCACATGTGGAGACGGGAATGTGACCTTTCAAAAGGTGAAGCAAGTCAAGGGCAAGGTTTCCCAGATAGCTTGTGGAAGGTGAGTGGCATCAGTGTTTGACATGCGGCCGGCCAGCCTGTCCATTTCCTCAAAGCTACCATTGATTCCAGCCCATTCTGATGAGCCACACACATCATCAACACAGTATGCAACTCGCCAATGGAGGGGAAAATTTACATCAGTTGCCCATTCCTTCTACCCAGAGATGTTGCCTCACCCACTGAGTTACCCCAGTGTTTTGTGTCTACATTCCATTTAAACCAGCATCTGACCTTCTTTCTTACACATTCCAACTCAGTACCCTGACTAAAGAAGGACAATGTATCTAAAGCCTTCTTGATTTACCTATTGTGCCATCTTCAGGACACTATGTACCTTCATTCCCAGATCCCTCTGCTCTGCAGCACTCACTCCCCATGGCCCTGACGTTCACTTTGAAGGTCCTGCCCTGCACTTATCTGCGTTAAACTCTATTAACTATTCCTCTGTCCACTTGCCCAGCTGATCAAGATTCTTCAGTAATTTTTTTTAAATAATTTTATTTATTAGAAGTAGTGTACATTACAATTATATAAGCCAAAAATAACATAATACATTTCCTGTACCACTTCATATTTTAAACTTTAAAAAGCAGAAAAGTAAAGAGAGATAGGATAGTAAGTGTGTGAAAGAGTGATCAAAAGAGACCCCTAAACACGAAAAATTCGAAAAAGAATTAAGAAGTAAGCTATAGAAAAAGAAAAAGAGAAAAAGAAAACAGAAGTTATATTAAAAGTTAAAAAAAGAGAGATAAAAGGGATATACCAAATTCGTATTTTTCCTCACCCCTCACCAGGTCCTGAAACCGTTTATTTTCAGAATTCTGTTGCACCTTATACTTGTAGAAAGTCGATAAAATGGAGACCAAATCTTTCGGAAATGGTCTGGTTTGCCTGCTAGAAGGAATCTCATGTCTTCCAGGTGTAGCATTTCGAACATATTTGAAATCCATATATTTATTGTTGGTGTTGGGGCGTTTTTCCAGAATTTAAGTATTAATTTTTTTTCTCATTATTAAACCGTAATTAAGTAGGCTATTTTGGGAGGCAGATAGCTCAGGGCTGCCTTCCATTGTTCCAAAAATAATAAATTCTGCTAATTTCTGTAATTTTTGATAACTCTGCCTACAATACCACCCATATTAGTGTCATCTGCAAACTTACTAATCATGCCTTGTACATTTTCATCCAAATCTTTGATATAAACTACAAACTGCAATGGGCTCAGCACCGAACCCTGAGGCACACCACTAATCACAGGCCTCCAGTCTGGAAAACAACCTTCCATCATCGCCCTCTGCCTCCTTCCATGAAGCCAATTCTCTATCCAGGTGGCTTAAGCCCCTGTCGCACTTGGGGGACCTAAACAGCAACCTCCGGTGACCTTGCCCGCCACCCAAAAAAAAATCAGGGTCAGGGTGACCTGCAACCTCCTACCACCTCCCACGCATATGTTGAAACCTTCCTCGACTATGAAGAAAGCCGGCTTCGACTAGTCCTGCGACAAAAAAATTATCGATTTTTAAAACGGCAACCTATTTTTAGTCATGTTTTAATCATGATGAAAAAATAACAGCAACCCAGATGAAGCCTCTTCTTCTTCTTCTTTTTTCGTGTGGCCTGCACAGCCTAAAGTTGTTGGACAACTTGTTCTATTTGCTCTTCCATTTGTGCACGAGTTGATTGCATTAGTCGAAACAGGGCGGACAACGTGAAGGTTGCAATCTTCCACCCCAGGTGAACCACTTTCGACCATTAGGGAGAGTGACCTAAAACCTCCGGTGACCTCATAGAAACCTTGGGTGGTGGGCAAGGTCACCAGAGGTTGCTGTTTAGGTCTCCTAAGTGGGACAGGGGCTTAACTCTCCCTGGATCCCATGCAATTTAACATTCCAGAACAAATGGCTTGCTGACGTCCATATGGACAATGTCCATGGCTTTGCCCTCATCAACCTTTTTTGGTTACTCAAAAACTTGAATCAGATTGGTAAAACATGATCTCCCATGTACAAAACCATGGTGACTATCCCAAACCAGCCCCAGCCTATCTAAATGCATATATCTCTTATCCCTCAGAATACTCTCCAGTAACTCGCCCTTATAACTGAACCTATCAAGTTCCAGTAATAACTTGGTGCATCTTTTCTGCACCCTTTCCAGCTTAATGACTTCCTTGGGGTTGTTGAGACAAATGCCAACTTTGTATTCCATTATGGTCGTTTAGTTTAGTTTAGAGATACAGCACGGAAACGGGCTCTTCGGCCCACCGGGTCCGCGCCGACCTGCGATCCCCGCATATTAACACTATCCTACACACACACTAGAGACAAGTTTTACATTTACCAAGCCAATTTACCTACATACCTGTACGTCTTTGGAGTGTGGGAGGAAACCGAAGATCTCGGAGAAAACCCACGCAGGTCACGGGGAAAATGTACAAACTCCGTACAGACAGCACCCGTAGTCGGGATCGAATCCAGGTCTCCGGCGCTGTAAGCGCTGTAAGGCAGCAACTCTACCGCTGCGCAACCGTGCTGTTGCTGGTGAATTCAAACGGATCTGTGAATTTTAATAAATAAGGCTAGTCTTGGTAATGGCAAATGGGAAATTTTTAGATTGTTAAGACCCCATCTGCTTTGATAATAATCGCCATAGAAGGAAATTTGCCATCTTGGTCTGTCTTATGTAAAAAGACATGTAAAAAGATATGTAAACGTATCCTCAATCCCACTTATATGTGAATCCACGCCCACAAACCTGGATTGACATGAACTGCTGTGTCAGTTCAAGGGCAATTCAGGATACCAATAATTGCTGGCATTGCCAGCATTGTCTACATCCTGTGAACAATCAAATTAAAAAAATAGATTTCAGAAAGTCACAAAAACCAGCAGCCAATACTCATGCAACTATGTGTTGATACTTGAATGTTGTTGTTCTTTTAACTGTTATGAATAGTTCTGGAATTTTTAAGGGAACCATTGCAAATGACAGCTTCATGTTTTATGCATCTTTAATTACAAATCAGTAATATACATGTCCACCACCGATTTTCCAGCAAACTTCCTTTGATCCGGATAAACTTCTTGGAGCACACTTGAATCCCCCCTCGGAAAGTCCGCTGAAAATGAGGGTCGGCCAATCTTCCCCGGCTGATCAGCAGGACATATTTGCCCCCTGCGACCGGTGCTCTGGAACTCTGGCCCAGCCGGAGCCGGCAGATCCATTCCCATATCCGACCTCCGAGGCCAACTTTGTGGGCCGGTATCTCGGCCACCCGACTGCCTAGGTGGACTGTCCTTGTACCGTTCAACTCCTCTTGGAGGCCGTGACCATTGTGAGCTCGGCAAAACGGATAATCCAGCAAATCCTTGGAGCCAAGGGTACTGGGAAATAAGTGGTGGACCTGTATAAATTATTGTGACATATGATGATTCCCTGAAGACAGTAAGCAATGTACTAGATTTTGGAGAGCATGAGATAATGTTCTGGACATTGAAATTCACCATCTAAATCCAAGGTAGAGGCTAACAAAATTGACTCATCACACACACGCACACACACACACACACACACACACACACACACACACACACACACACACACACACCTCCCTCTGATTTGTTGACTTGTGTTGTTTAGCTTCCACACACTCGCCTACATCCCCTCCTCTGATCTTGTTGTTTCCTTTGGCTCTGCAAACCGAGATATAACGAAGAAAGGTTCATCAAAAGATCAAGGTAATCATACTACAGGAACTCACTCTTGACTATATTTAGTTTTAATCCTGTAATATTTTAACACATTTGGTGAGATGAGATCATAGAAACATAGAAAATAGGTGCAGGAGTAGGCCATTCTGCCCTTCGAGCCTGCACCGCCATTCAATATGATCATGGCTGATCATCCAAATTCGTATCCTGTACCTGCCTTCTCTCCATACCCCCTGATCCGTTTAGCCACAAGGGCCACATCTCACTCCCTCTTAAATATAGCCAATGAACTGGCCTCAACTACCTTCTGTGGCAGATTCACCCCTCTCTGTGTAAAACATGTTATTCTCATCTCGGTCCTAAAAGACTTCCCCCTTATCCTTAAACTGTGACCCCTTGTTCTGGACTTCCCCAACATCGGGAATAATCTTCCTGCATCTAGCCTGTCCAACCCCTTAAGAATTTTGTAAGTTCCTATAAGATCACCCCTCAATCTTCCAAATTCTAGCGAGTACAAGCCGAGTCTATCCAGTCTTTCTTCATATGAAAGTCCTGCCATCCCAGGAATCAGTCTGGTGAACCTTCTCTGTACTCCCTCTATGGCAAGAATGTCCTTCCTCAGATTAGGAAACCAAAACTGTACGCAATACTCCTGGTGTGGTCTCACCAAGACCCTGTACAACTGCAGTAGAACCTCCCGGCTCTTATACTCAACCTCCCTGCTCTTATACTCAACCTCCCTGCTCTTATACTCAACCTCCCGGCTCTTATACGCAACCTCCCTGCTCTTATACTCAATTTCGCTCTTCGTCTAACTGGCGATTATAGAAACGTTATTTCCTTGGTTCCTTCTCAACTTTCATACATTTGTTGGTGGAAAGACGACGTTAGCAGGAGACTCTGAATCCTTTTGTCTTCTCCACATCACTTCCAGCCTTGGTTACTGTCTCCACCCTTCTCTCCCCCACCTGACCCGTCTCCCAATCAACCTGGATCCATCCATCTGTCACTTGACATCTCTTGCCCTACCACTTCACCTCACCTCTTTCTATCATCTGATAGGCTTGGATAGAGTGGATGTGGAGGGCTTCGACAGACTGTATGTGGAGAAGGTGTTTCCACCAGTGGGAGAGTCTAGGATTAGAGGACTTAACCTCAGAATTAAAGGACATTCCTTTAGGAAGGAGATGAGGGGGAATTGATTTTGTCTGTGTGGTGAATCTGTGGAATTCTTTACCACAGAAAGGTGTGGAGGACGTTAATGGATATTTTGAAGGCAGAGATAGATAGATTCTTGATTAGTACGTGTGTCAAGGGTTATGGGGAGAAGGCAGGAGAATGGAGTTGGGAGGAAGAGATAGATCAGCCATGATTGAATGGTGGAATAGACTTGATGGGCCGAATGACCTAATTCTGCTACTTTCACTTATTCCTTATGACCTCATGATCCATCTCCCCTCTACTCCATTAGTCTGAAGAAGGATCCCAACCAGAAATGTTGTCTGTACGTTTTCCTTTGAGGATGCCACCTGACTTGCTGAGAAAGATTACAGAAAAGTAATTGGGGAAATGGGAATGATAGGATTACTCAAAGAACCAGCATGGACAGAATGGGAGAATGGGCTCCATCTATATCATAAAGAAATATATTTTTTAAATGGGAATGCATGTATGAAGTTCCAAATATAATGGTTTTACCTAATTTGTGTTTCTTACAGAGTCACACAATGCCAACGTTTACAAGATCTTTGCAGGAGCAAACATGAATTTTATTCAGACTCGGGTAAGTTCTTAGAGCTTTGTTCTAGATATCAAGGCCATCTTTTGTTTCATTGATAAACATAGCATGGAAACAGACACTTCAGCCCACTGAGTCTATTCCGATCATCAATCTCCCATTCACACAAGTTCTATGTTATTCCACTATCTGATCCAATCCCAGCACACAAGGAGCAATTTACAGAGGCCAATTAACCTGCAAACCCACACATCCATGGGATGTGGGAGGAAAACGGAGCATAGAGTCATACTGCATGGAAATAAGCGCTTTGGCCCAATTTGCCCACACTGGCAATTGCTCCATCTAAACAAAGCCCATCTGCCTGCATTTGGTCCATGTCCCTCTAAACCTATCCTATCCATGTACGTTGTGATATTACTTGCCTCAAGTACTTCCTCCGGCAGCTCGTTTCATATACCTACGACCTTTTGTGTAAAAAAAAAAGTTACCCCTCAGGGTTTTACCCGATCTTTACCCCCTCACCTTAAACCTATGTCCTCTGGTTCTTTAGCCAGCAGGTGGTGCATCTGTGGAATTCAGACAATTGTGGATGCCAAGTCAATGGGTATTTTTAAGGCAGAGATAGACAGATGCTTGATTAGTACGGGTGTCAGGGGTTATGTGAAGAAGGCAGGAGAAAAGTGTTAAGAGGAAAAGATAGATCAGCCGTGATTGAATGGCGGAGTAGACTCGATGGGTCGAATGGCCTAATTCTGCTCCTATCACTTGTGTTTCCAGCATCTGCCATTCCTTGTGTCTCTATCCTTGTTCATCTTTCCTGTTTTCATCTACCCATTGCCGGCACACCTGTATATCAAATTATAACAGGCATAGATAGATAGGGTGGAGATATGATTAATTTTAACATTGGCTCTGACAAGTGGGACCAGCAGCTGAGGACTGAGGGAGGTGGAGAAGGAACCTCCAGGCTGGTATGAAGCACTATGACACCACGTGGTTCAAGATCCTGGAGGGCAGGTGCAGACATCACAAAATGGTCAATGGCAACAGAACACACGCCCCAATCCAACGGCCAGGGAGAACCTCACCTGCGGAAGCTGTGGGTGGGTCTGCTATAGACAGGAGAACTGGAGAGGAGGACGGAGGGAGTCGGAAAAGTGTGAGTGCAGATAGGAGAATGAACCGGGCTCTTGCCTCCCGAGGCTCGCTCAAGGTCGACTCTGGGAGTGGATCCCGCAGCACAAAGATTGAAGGCGGCCCGGCGAGGAGAGGAACGACGGTTTACTGGATGATCCAGACGGAGGTGACGGCTGGAGGCCCGGCAGCAGCCTGGGGCTCACCTGAATCGGGCACCGCTCCAGGAGACCGAGCACGTGGACTGGGCTGGACTTTGAAAATGACACCAAAACCTGGCGGCTATTGCATGCAGTCTCAGTGGACTATTTCTACACACTTCATATTTATTGGGGATTGTGCTGAGGCATGGCAATACTTTACTGAACTGTATGCAGAAAAATAATTTCCCTGTGCATATGTACATGTGGCAATAAAGAACCAATCAACCTGGGTTTCTGTTCCCCTGGCCTCTGCTTCCTATCCCTTCCCTCACCTGGGACCATCTGCCCATCATCCCTCCCTTATCTGTTTCCACCTATAATTCATCAGGCTCTGTGTGTGATCTCCCCCCGTCCACTCCCCCAATCTCATCATATCTTGCCTGATTCCATCATCATCTACCAGCCTCTGCCACACTCTTCCTTCTCACCCCCTTATGTGGATGGTTTTCCTTCCACACTCTCAGGCCACAGCAAAAAGTTGACCATCTCTATTCTTCCACAGATGCTGCTTGACCTGCTGAGTTCCTCCAGCAGTTTGTTTTGTGCTTCCAGAATAAGCTCCTGTTCTAGATCTTCCAGCCTCAGAAGAATCATCGAGGGCTTGCTGTTGTGTCTTTTATCCATTCAACGACTCTCCATTTATGCCCAATTTCATATAGTGATTCCTCTAATTGTTGACTTCCTCTTTCAGCTTGACCTTGGCTGCACAGAGAACACAAAGCAGATACTCACATTGGATGAAACTATTGTTGAGAGATGGATCAACATTGGGCATGGAAAAAATGCAGAAAAGTAGGCGTTCTTTATATATTTTTTGGTTTCTATCCTCAGTCTTTGTCAACAGATATTTTTGCGCCTAGTCATACAGTGTGGAAAACAGGCCCTTCGGCCCAACTTGCCCACACCGACCAACATGTCCCATCTACACTTGTCTCACCTGCCTGCATTTAGCCAATGTTGGCCTAAACCTGTCCTATCCATGTACCTGTCTAAATGGTTCTTAAACATTGTGATAGTACCTGCCTCAACTACCTCCTCCGGCAGAGACCCACCTCCCTTTGTGTGAAAAGTAACAATTGAGAATATTTGTGATCATGTGTAAATTCTCTTCAGCGAGTTACTCAAGGCTTAATTGCTGGAGAACTTGGTTTTTGTTTTGTTGAGAAATAATATACTGGATTCATAAGGCACAGAAGAGGACCACTCAGTCTTTTGAGTTTGTGACAGCCCAGGTTTTGAAAAGGCTGCTCAATTTATCATTAATCCTCATAGATTAATAACATTTTCCTCTTCACCTATTTGTAAATTAATATTTGGTCTATTTCTATGAAATTGTGAGGCAACGTATTTTAGATCAAAATAGCTTGGAGTGCTCGTTTTAGTGTGGATTTTCCCAGTGTGATGACTTCACAACCCTGGAAGCACTAATGGAGCTGATTTGCCAATAGGAAAGCACATGCAATAAAGTTTAGAGGGATATGTCAAACCATATGAAAGGGACCAGCTTAGATGGGCACTTGGTCGGCATGACTAGTTGGGCCGAAGGGCCTGTTTCCATGCTGTATGGCTCCACGTAGTTCAATCCAAACAATACCCTCAGTTTTCTTCCATCAGGCTCCTGCTTTTCAACACTTACACACTTTTGTCTCCTGTTCATCTCTACCCTCTGTCCACCCATCTGCCGATCACAACTCCTCACACCTGTAACCACCTATCACTTCACTGGATTTGTCCCACCCCCATTTCTCCTTTCCTTCTGTCTCCCTCCTACTACGATCTGCCTGACTAAGGGTCCCAACCCAAAACATCGCCTATCCATGTCCTGCAGAGATGCTGCCTGACCCGCTGAGCTAGCCCAGCGCTTTGTGTTTTTTTTATTTTAATTGTATTTTTATTAGAAGTACAATAAGTTACCGTAATACACACCACATATATCTCATTACATTTGTTGTACCCCTTCATTTTTTTAACTTTAATAAAGATAGAAATAAAAGAAGTAAGGAAAGTGAGAAAGAGTCGTGAAGGTGCAGGAAAGTGTTGGGAAAAGAAAGCCCATTAGAAAAGGAGTTAGAGAAGAAAGTTAAGAAATAGACCCTAGAAAAGAAAGAAAGAAAAAGTAACAATCTCTCTTTTATTTTTTTTAAACTCCGCAAAAAGGGATATACCATCCGTATTTTTCACCCCCCCTTACCAGATCCTGGCACCATTTATTTTTTAAATTACTATTGCACCTTATGTTTGTAATAAGTCCATAAATGCAGACCACGTCTTTTGGAAGTGGTCTGCTTTGCCTGCTAGGAGGAGTCTCATCTCTTCCAGATGTAATGTTTCGAACATGTTTGAAATCCACATTTTTATTATTGGTATAGGAGCATTTTTCCAGAATTTGAGTATAAGCTTTTTTCCCATTATTAGCCCGTAATTAAGTAAATTCTTTTGAAACACATTTAGTTCAGGACTACTTTCCATTATACCAAAAATAATCCATTCTGCTTTTGGCATGAGTTTTATTTTAAATAGTTTTGTGAAGATTTCAAATATTTTGTTCCAGAATTTTTGGATTTTTATACAAAAAACAAAAGAGTGTGCTATGGTAGCTTCATGAGACTTACATTTATCACAAATGGGTGAGACGTTAGGGAAAAGTGTATTTATTTTTGTTTTTGAATAGTATAGTCTATGTAATGTTTTGAATTGAATTAGAGTATGTCGTACGTTGATCGAACATTTATGCACATATAGTAAGTGTTTATCCGAGCTCTCTTTTGAAATTTTTATAGCTAGTTCTTGTTCCCAGTCTCTTCTAATACCATCAGCTGTAGGTATTTCTATATTTAAAATAGTGTTGTATAAGTATGATATTAGGTTTGCTGATTCGGCCTTTGTCTTCATTGCTTCGTCCAGTAAATCTGGAGGCATGTTATGATAGTCTTTTGTGTATTTTTTCAGATAGTCACACAATTGAAAATATTTAAAATATTGATTATTTCTCAAATTATATTTCAGTTGTAATTGTTGAAATGATAATAATTTTCCGAATTCATACGTCTCTGGGTGTTTTGATTCCTATTCTTTCCCATTGTGTAAATGATTTATCTATAGTAGAAGGTTTAAACAACGGATTATTGACAATTGGCATTAAAAGAGATAGATTTCTTAATTTTAGATTCTGTTTTATTTGTTTCCAAGTTCTAATTGCGCTATTGGGGTTTTTTTTTTTTAATTTTATTTTTAGTAGTAGTACAGTAAATTACATTAATACACATCACATATATCTTATTACACATTATGTTGTACCACTTCATTTTTTGAGCTTTAAAAAAGATAGAAATAAAAGAAGTAAGGAAAGTAAGCAAGAAACGTGAAGGTGCAGGAAAGTGTTGGGAGAAGAAAGCCCCTAAGGGAAGGAATTAGAGAAGGAAGTAAAGAAAGGAAATAAGACCCTAGAAAGAAAAGAAAAAAAGAAGAAAGGAAAAACAATCGCTCTATTGTAACACAAAACTCCGCAAAAAAGGATATACCAACCGTGTTTTTATTAAAAAATTATTTTATACCCCCCCGTTACCAGATCCTGGTACCCTTTATATTTTAACTTACTATTGCACCTTATGCTTGTAATAGTTCCGTAAAAGCAGACCACGTCTTTTGGAAGTGATCTGCTTTGCCTGCTAGGAGGAGTCTCATCTCTTCCAAGTGTAGTGTTTCAAACATGTTTGAAATCTACATTTTTATTGTTGGTACTGGAGCATTTTTCCAAAATTTGAGTATAAGCTTTTTTCCCATTATTAGTCCATAATTAAGTAAGTTCTTTTGAAACATATTTAATTCGGGGTTACCTTCCGATATTCCAAAAATGATCCATTCTGCTTTTGGTAGCAGTTTTGTTTTAAATAATTTTGTGAAGATTTCAAATATTTCGTTCCAGAATTTTTGAATTTTTATACAGAAAACAAAAGAGTGTGCTATGTTAGCTTCTTGTGACTGACATTTATCACAAATGGGTGAGACATTGGGGAAAAGTTTATTTATTTTAGTTTTTGAATAATATAATCTATGTAATGTTTTATATTGGATTAGAGTATGTTGTACGTTGATCGAGCATTTATGCACATATAGTAAGTGTTTAACCCAGCTCTCTTTTGAAATTTTTATAGCTAGTTCTTGTTCCCAGTCTCTTCTAATACTATCGGCTGTAGGTATTTCTATATTCAAAATAATATTATATAAGTATGATATTAGATTTGTTGATTCAGCCTTTATCTTCATGGCTTCATCCAATAAGTCTGGGGGCATGTTATGATAGTCTTTTGTGTATTTTTTCAGATAATCACGGGTTTGAAGATATTTGAAATATTGATTATTTTTCAAATTATATTTCAGTTGTAATTGTTGTAATGATAATAATTTTCCTGATTCATACAAGTCTCCGAGCGTTTTGATTCCCGTTCTTTCCCATTGTGTAAATGATTTATCTATAATTGAGGGTTTAAACGAAGGGTTTTTGGCAATTGGCATTAGAAGAGATAGATTTCTTAATTTTAAGTTCTGTTTTATTTGTTTCCAAGTTCTAATTGTACTATGTATCATTGGATTTTTATTATAATTTTTGTTATTCAAAATCATTGGTGAGAGGAGAGTCGCTCCAGTATTACATGGAGCGCAGTCCTCTCTCTCCATTAAAATCGAATCCACCTGCTGGGCAGAGTTGTCCAGCAGGTGAATCATATTTTTAATATTTACTGCCTAATTATAGTACATAAAGTTAGGGAGCGCTAGACCACCCATCTCTTTCGGTTTACTAAGGTGTGCTCTTTGTATTCTGTGGGGTTTATAATCCCATATAAAGTTTGTAATTTCTGAGTAATTTTTTGAAAAACTTTTTTGGAAGATATATTGGAATTGATTGAAATAGATATAGGATTTGTGGTAAAAAGATCAATTTTTATAGCATTTATTCGACCTATTAAAGACATCGGAAGCGTTTTCGTTTCACATAGCTCTATATGTGCCTGGTTCTTCTATGTCTTTATCTTTTTTAAGTATTAATGTAATCGTTGATTCTGCTAGTGTTTCAGGTAGGATTTGTTCTTTAAAAGCGTATGTATACATTTTCTGTAGACGTGGTGTAACTATGTCGGAAAAACATTTATAAAATTCATTACTGAATCCGTCTGGTCCTGGTGTTTTTCCATTCTTTAGTGTGTTTATTGTGTCTTCAATCTCTTTAGATATAATTTGTGCTCCCAGTTCCTCTTGGTCCTCTTGAGCTTTGTGTTTTGCTCAAGATCTTTCCTTCTCCTGCTTCCAGAGTCTCTACTAATCTTTGCAAATGACTGCAATTGACAGGAAATAAAATCACTTTTAGGAAGGGCAGTTTTAGATTTTTATTTGCTAGAGTTTTCTTTGCTATAATTTAGAGATCACAATATTAAACGAGCAATTGAACACTTTTTGTCTTTCCTATGATAGTGAAATTGATCTGATATTTTCTTCGCCATCCTGTCTTGTTGGGAGCTTCATCAAGCCAAGGTGAGTGGAATAAAATCTTCACAGTTTAATGAATGTGGATTTATTAAACAAACATCAATAAGCTGCAGATGTTGTAAATCCAATATAAAAATAGAGAATGCTGGAACAACTCAGCAGGTCAGGCAGCATTTCTGGGGAAAGAAGGAACAAATGTATCAGACGATAGAAGATGGGGTATCCTGGAAAGTTAATTCTCTCTCACTTTCCACAGATACTGCCAAGTATATCCAGAATTTTAATTTTAGTCTTCAATGTGTGAAAAAAGATAGTCATAAAAAGCTGGAGTAACTCAGCGGGTCAGGCAGCATCTCTGGAGAAAAGGAATAGGTGAATTTTTGGGTCAAGACCCTTCTTCAGACTGCGAGTCAGGGTTCAGGGAAACGAGAGATAGGAAAAAGTACATAGAACAAATGAATGAAAGGTATGCAAAAGGACAAATCAAAGCAAGCAAAAATAATCAAGGAAAGGTGGAGCCCACAATGACCCATTGTTGGCGGTGATACCGAGTGGATACAAATAATGTCTCAGCAGAATGACAGTGAAACTAATACAACGATTAGGGTGGGGAATGGATGGAGAGAGAGGGAATGAAAATGAGATACTGATCTTCAGATCATCCGAAAGATTGGTAAACTTACGTTAATTGCTTGGAGCATTGAATATAAAATTTAGAAAGTCACTTTACAGCTTTAAAATAATGTTTATTAACTGCATGCCCCACTATGGGAAAATACAGGTTTTTATTCATAACTGTAATAATAATTATTAATAACTGTATTAATAACTGTGATAATTGGGTAAAAACCCAGAAAGATCAAAAATAAAATTTTGTGTGTAACCATAATGCCACAAGTTTGGAGAACATTTAAAATATAAGAAATGGAATTCTAGATGGTTTATTTACCTGTATTGCAAAATATTATGTATGGGAAGGAACTGCAGATGCTGGTTTAAACCAAAGAAAGACACAAAAAGCTGGAGTAACTCAAACACCATCTCTGGAGAGAAGGAATAGGTGACGTTACGTGTCGAGATCGAAGAAGGGTCTTGACCCAAAACGTCACCTTTTCCTTATCTCCACAGGTGCTGTCTGGCCCTTGTAAAATATGTTGTGGATGTATGGTAAGTTTTAATCTTCACCTTACAGTGATGGAGACCAGTGCAATGTCGACTTGGAATCTGCCAGAGAAATATTTAAGAAGCTTACTGAGAAAGACTGGGTTGTCGATGAGGTAAACATTTGCAGCATTTCATTTGGGTGACTTGGTTATGATTTCACCGTATGAAAACTGGACATCCATAACCATGCAAAATACAGACCTGCGTTAACTATTTAATTCTCGCTATAATTTACAGGAAATCAGATTATTAGAATGCAGTCATTAAGCCGGATGGAGCTATTCATGTCATTAACCATTCATTTCAAATACTTTTTGTCACTGTGATGGTCAAAACATAAAGTGCTGGAGGGACTAACTGGGTCAAGCAACATCAGTGGAGGGAATGGACAGGTGACATTTTTGGTTGGGACCTTTCTTCAGACACTTCAGACAAGACACCTGTCCATTCTCTCATCAGAATAAGGAAATCATAGGGGAATCAAGAACCAGGGGACATAGTTTTAAGGTGAAGGGGGAAAGATTTAAGGGGTAACTTTTTTACACAAAGGGTGGTGGGTGTATCGCACAGGAGGCTATTTAGGCACGTACTATTGCAACATTTAAGAAACATTTAGACGGTTACATGGATAGGATAGCTTTAGAGGGATATCGGCCAACCACAGGCAGGTGGGACTAGTGTAGATGAGATATCTTGATCGGCGTAGGCCAGTTGGGCCAAAGGGCCTGTTTCCATATTGTAAACTCAATGACTATGATTATATGGCTCCATGCCTCTTATGAGATGAAAGTGGGACAACATAGAATCACTATGAATGTGACTGGTCAGCGTGTACAGTGGGCTGAAGGGCCTGTTTCCATGCTGTTTCTCTGAAACTAAATCTAAAACTATGCTGTTTGTTTGCAGTGTCATAAGTGATAGGAGCAGAATTAGGCCATTCAGCCCATGGCCTACTCCACCATTCAATCATGGCTGATCTATCACTCCATCCTAAACCCATTCTCCTGCCTTCTCCACATAACCCCGACACCCGAATTAATCAAGAATCTCTTTATCACTGCCTTAAAGGCATCTTTAACTTTCTCTGTATCCTGTAAAGCAGTTTACATTAAGGCTGTCTAACCTCTGTGATGGATTTATTTTGAAATATGGTGATTAATAGAGATGTATTTGATAAGCTCCAAGGACAGCATGTTGGTGCAGCAGTTAGTGTTGCCTCTAAGATTTATGGGATTCAGGTTCGATCCTGCCCTTGTAAGTTGTCCACACTCTTCCTATGACTGTATTTCAGTTGGCACTCCATTTTTCTTTTGCAGATCAGCGGCTAATTGGTTGCTTTCTGTAGGTTAGTGACAAAAGATTCAAAGATGAGTTGATGGGTCTGTGAGAGTTGTAACTTTATGAGACTCTGTGTGCTGAAGGGCCTGTCCTGCAATGTGCTGTACTGTGTTCTATGAAATAATAGAGGGGAAGTGAGACTGATGAAGTTGGGAAATGGTATGGTAATAAGTCGGGGTGGCACAGTGGCACGGTGGTAGAGCTGCTGCCTTACAGCACCAGATACCGAGGATCGATCCTGACTAGGGTGCTGTCTGTACAAAGTTTGTACGTTCTCCCTGTGACCACGTGGGTTTCCTCCCACATCCCAAAGACGTTCGGGTTTGAAGATTAATCTGCCTCTGTAAATTATCCCCAGTGTGTAAAATAAAACTAGTGTATGTGTGATTTCTGGTCGGAGTGGACTTGGTGGGCCAAAAGGCCTATTTCTGCGCTGTGACTAAAACTAAGGTCAAGAAGCATTTGTTTTACAGATAACGTCCGGCCTGGAATCAAAATTAATTCCAAACCTTGGGACGTCTTGCCAAGACGAAGAAGCTTTGATGATTTACCTGATTCTACCAGAGTGTTCTATAATGCAGAATGAGAATAACATCGACACATTGGTTGCCGGCTTTGTTAAAGCTCTCGCATGTCTGGATCCTGCCTCAAAAACTACACTGGGTAAGAGAGCCAAGTCAAGCCAGGCGGCACAGTGGTAGAGTTGCTGCCTTAAAGCCCCGGCTTCGATCCTGACTCTGGGTGCTGTCTGTACGGAGTTTACACTTTCTCCCTATGACCACTTGGGTTTTCTCCGGGTGCTATAATTTCCTCCCACACTCCAAAATCATACAGGTTTGTAGGTTAATTGACTTTGGTCGAAAAAATGTAAGTTGTCCCCGATGTGTAGGATAATGCTGGTTTATGGGGCGATCGTTGGTGGGCACAGACTCGGCCTGTTTCTGTGCTGAATCTCTAAAGTCAAGTCTGGAGTGAAGTGTGGCTCTTGTGCAGGCATTTACTGACGGAGATTGAAGCAGGTTGGAGAAATAAGCAGGAATTTCAAAGCTGCTCCATTGAATTGACCCTTATGTGAATGAAAAATCTGCAACTGTTTGATAAAGTGGGGATGATGTTCGGTCAGAAATGTTCTCTCAGTCTCTTGCATCTATGGGAAGAGATCACTGAGCCACCGACAGTTTTAAACCTTCACTGACCACAAGTGAGGTACCTGATGACTGGACGACAACTTTTTCCAAGAACTTTAAAATAGCTGAGTGGGACAAGATGAACTGCTTACTATCTATTGACAGGCCCAGCAAGTTGCAGCATATAAAAAGGGGAGGCATGCTCTTACAGAGCAACCTTATTGGAAGTGGAAGTGCAAAGATTGAGATCTAAGTGCAGAGGCTTTGACAAGGTGGTTCAGAGACAACAAGACAAGTCACGGTCTTTTCCTTTTCTCTCTAACAATCCAATACAACTTCAGCGGTAGAAAGGGCCATCAATGGAGTGGTATGTGACCTATAGGAGTCAATGTCCCTGACAAGTATGTTTGCATATGGGGCTTGTTCTTGTCAGACCATGGGAGATAGTCAGACTTTGCATGTCAGGCAGTTTGGATTGTTTTGGGTCTATGCATTACTTGAATTATAGATGTGTTTGGAGGGTGAGTTTTGGATTTAGGTTTATTATTCCCATGTGTACCGAGATACCATGGAAAGTCAGAATGTCCGAACCTGTGGTTCCTTTTATTCATTTCTAGTGATACAGCTTTGAAACAGGCCCATCAAGTCCGCACTGACCAACGATCACCTCGTACACTAGTTCTACCCTACACACTAGGGACATTTTGCAGAAGCCTATTAACCTACAAACCTACACGTCTTCGGAATGTGTGAGGAAACCAAAACACCCGAAGAAAACACACGCAGGTCACAGGGAGAGCCGAGAAACTACGTACAGACACAGCAGCGGTAGTCAGGACCGAACCCGGGTCTCTGGCATTGTAAGGCAGCAACTGTACCACTGCATCACTGAAACATAGAAAATAGGTGCAGGCAGGGGTCGGCCATTCGGCCCGTCTAGCCATCACTGCCATTCAATATGATCATGGCTGATCATCCTGAATCAATACCCCATTCCTGCTTTCTCCCCAAATCTCTTGATTCCATTAGCCACAAGAGCTATATCTAACTCTATCTTGAAAACATCCAGTGAATTGGCCTCCACTGCCTTCTGTGGCATAAAATTCCACAGATTCACATCTCTCTGGGCGGAAAAGTTTTTCCTCATCTCAGTCCTAAATGGTCTACCCCTTATTCTTAAACTGTGACCCCTGGTTCTGGACTCCCCCAACATGGGGAGCGTTTTTCCTCCATCTAGCCTGTCCAATCCCTTAAGAATTTTATGTTTCTATTAGATCCCCTCTAATCCTTCTAAATTCTAGTGAATATAAGCTCATTCCTTCATCATATGTCAATCCCGCCATCCCGGGAATTAACCTGGTGAACCTACGATGCGCTCCCTCAATAACAAGAATGTCCTTCCTCAAATTAGGAGACCAAAACTGCACATAATACCACAAGTGTGGTCGCACCCAGACCCTGTACAACTGTAGTAGGACCTCCTTGCGCCTATACTCAAATTATCTCGCTATGAAGGCCAACATACCATTAGCTTTCTGAGGAGTACTGAGGAGGATTACTGTTGCAACAACACATCGTCAGTTGGGTAAAGCTAACCAGTCACACGACAGATAGACACAGAAAGCTGGAGTAACTCAGAAGGTCAGACAGCATCTCCGGAGAAAAGGAATAGGTGACGTTTCGGGTCGAGACCCTTCTTCTGACCAAGCTCACATCTCACGACAGTCTAGACCCAGCTCGCATTCCCTACAAGTGGATGAGCAATCCAATGCTTAGTGAAGAAGCTGGAAAAGAGGTGGGGTGGAATAAAGTCTGGCAAGTAATAGGTAGAGACAGGTGAGTTGGGGGCAGGGGGGTGATTGGCAGTTGGGAGGACTTGGGCTGGAGATGAAAAGGAGACAAAAGCGTGTTGGATAATGAGAGAGGAGGAGTGAAATATAAAGCTAGAGGGAGGGTTATAGATGGATGGGGATGGTGGGGGGAAAGAGGAGGAAAGAATGGCGGTAACGGTTTTGCGGGATGGGGGAACAGGAAAGAAAGAGGTGGAAGGAGGGTTGGAAAACTCAATGATGTGGTTCACTATCTCTTCCTGAAGAAAACTGGTGGTGCCAGCAATGGCTGCCTCACCAACAGTCTGTCCTTACTTTCTTTGTGTTTTAATTGTGTGTTAAATGTATGTTTTTAGTGTTCTTCAGTTTGTTTTATGTGGGGGTGTTGGGGAAACTTTTTCTAATCTCTTACCACGACGGAGATGTGATGGGGTTTTTTTTCCGTATCGTTTCTCCGTCCACATTGCGTCCTAACATCGAGGAGTTTGCGGCCTTTGCTGGAGACTGACCGGGAGCTCCACCACGGGAGCTTGCGGACTTTAACATCACGGAGCCCGAGGTCTCTGGTCAGAGACCAACTTCGGGAATTCCAAGCCGCGGGGGTTTCGAATGCCCCGACGCGGGAGATTTGACCGCCCCGATGCAGAGGCTTTGAGTGCCGGCTGCGGGAGCTTTGATTGCGCCGACTGTGGATGGTTCGACTGCCCCGACCACGGGAGAAAAAGAGTAAGAAGATTAGACTTTTTTGCCTTCCATCACAGTGAGGAATGTGGGGAATCTGCTGTGGTGGATGTTTATGTTAACTTTTATGTATTTGTGTGTCTTATTGCTTTTTTTTTCGAATGGATGTATGGTAATTTGCATATTACTGAACCTTAATTGGTACATGTGACAATAAAGGGCCTATGAAAGCTTTGAAACCTTTAAATTCTGGCCTACCAGTGATGCCCTAAAGAATTATGTAATTATTGAAATCATCTAGATTCAACTCTTGCAGGAATGGTAGAGAAGGATGTTCCTGTCAATGATATTAATAATAATTATTGTATACATATTCCGTGAATATTCCTTGCCTTATTAATTTGAGAGTAGCCAATTATGTGTTTTTTTTTTAACCATTAGGAAAATACTGGTCGACCCTGAAATCATCCAACCTGAATGTACTTGTCCAGATGATTAGGACTCTGTTGAGCAACCGGATTAAAGAGCTTAATTTATTGCTACTGCGGGACCAGCAGCTCCAGTTTCACCAATGTCCAATTGTTCTAAAAGAGGTTCTGGACGTACTGGAGTTGGTTTATGAAGTAAGTCATACAAAATGGTTATAAATAGAGCAAAACTTTAGACTTTAGAGATACAATGCGGAAACAGGCCCTTCAGCCCACCAAGTCTGCACCGACCAGCGATCACCCCGATACACTAGCCCTGTCCTAAACACTAGGGGCAATTTAGAATCTGTACCGAAGCCAATTAACCTACAAAGCTGCACGTCTTTGGAGTGTGGGAGGAAACTGGAGCACCCACAGGAAATGTAAAAACTTGTACACACAGGATTTGGGATCGAAGGTGAGTCTCTGGCACTGTAAGGGTGCAACTACCACTGTGCCGTCCCTAAATAGAGCAGAGGTGTATAATTTTAGACACCAGCTAAAGCATAAAACAGGTGTCACAATTTTTCTTTTTGTCTGTATTTCACCTTAGGCAAATAGCAAGTCAGAATATGGCATTCCAGTGAGCAAATTCTACATCAGTCTTGACGGCCTGTTTCCACTTGTAGGAAACCCACTGGTAAGTTTCGAACAACATCCGCTGATCTGCCAGTCCCTGAATTAAGACTGAAGTTTGTGCTTGCTTCATAGTTATTGCCGGCAATTTCTCTGCCGCTGCGCTGTGGTACTATCATGCTGCCGTCTTACGTTTGATGCTTTATTTGTCATGCACACGAGTGCGGTGAGGTACAGGTGCAATAAAAAATCTTGCTCGGAGCGGTAACATAGGCACATAAACTCGGATCAACCCACAAAAACACAATGTGCATATAATACACATAACATTTCTCTTAGAAAGAAAATTAGAAACACAAGGTAGACAAAAATGCTGGAGAAACTCAACGGGTGAGGCAGCATCTATGGAGTGAAGGAATAGACAACGTTTCGGGTCGAGACCCTTCTTCACCCAAAACGTCGCCCATTCCTTCGCTCCAAAGATGCTGCCTCACCCGCTGAGTTTCTCCAGCATTTTTGTCTGCCTTCAATTTTTCCAGCATCTGTAGTTCTTTCTTAAACAAGACTAAAAAGACAAGTCATGCAAAAAAAAACATTATTAGAAGAAAGTCCATAGTGGTGCAAGAGGTGTTCCAAAGTGTTCTCTTTTCAAGATGGGATTAGGGCTATGTGGGTCAGTTCAAGAACCGGATAGTTGCAGGAAAGTAGTTGTTCCTGCAACTTAAGATACTGAAATGTTTGCCCTTATGAGAAGAGGCAAACTCATGCCTTCTTCTGACTGATACTATTGGGCAGTGGCCACAGAAGCCTGAAGCAGCCCAAGTTTGATCCTGACCTCTGGTGCATTCGGGGTGCAGTTCGCAAGGTCTCCCTGGGAGCATGTGGGTTTCCACCAGGCACTCCAGTTTCTTCCCACATCCAAAAAACATGCTGGTTCACAGGTCAGTCAAACACTGTCAAGTGCCCCTAATGCTGGCAGTTGACAGGCACGTGAGGAGGGATCATTTACAGGGAAATGGGTTTGATGGGATTGTTCAGAGATGGCATGGACTCTCCATTAAGACCTATCTGACAGCATCTCCCTCACAGCACACGTTCAATGGGCCAAATGGCTTTCTACTAGTTTGCAGGGAAGTGCCATCTGTGAATATTACAATAATACTTCTGCTTTTTTTTTACCTTACATGGCAATCACCTGGAAAAGCCTGAAATTGCACAGTTTTTTCTCTCGTATCCATTCACCCTTGATCTATCTGCCAAGGTTCGGATGATTTACATTGATTCACATATGAGGAGAGAGGTAAAGAATTTTATCATTATCATTATCATCATCATTATCATCCTTTTATTGTCATCATGCAAAGCAACAATTGTACAGTGCAAAATGAGAAGACGTTTCCCAGGGAATACCGGAGCATCGCACATAAAAACTTAAACATTTCACACGCATAAATAAAAAACAATCCAGTTCCTGATAAAAACAGTACGAATAGTTTTTAAAAGTGCAGGTAAAAAAAGCAACATTAAAATACAAGTAACAAAACAAAACAAAAAAACCCCCAAAAAACAGTCATAAAATGTCCAGGGCAGCTGATTTAAGTGGCCTGAGCCAGTGCCAGAGTTATTACTCTGTGCCAGTTATTAAATTGTCATTGCAAAATCAGCAGAATCAGGTGGAGTGACTGTTTAGCAGCCTCACAGCCTGTTGAAGGAAGATGTTTAGCAGTCTGGTTGTCCAGGCTTTGATGCTGCGGTATCTCTTTCCTGATGGCAGGAGATCTAGATGTGTGTGGAGTGGGTGCAGTCTGTCCTTTGCTATGCTCAGTGCTTTTTTCAGGCAGCGGCTCTGGAACAGTTGTACCGAGGGTAGCAAGACGCCAATGATCCTCTCTGCTCCCCTCACTACCCTCTGCAGAGTCTTCCTGTCTGAGCAGTTACAGTTGGAGTACCACGTGTTCATGCAGTACGTGAGTACAGACTCCACCGTGCCCCTGTAAAAAGTCCTGAGGATGTTGGTGGGAAGTGAGGCCTGTTTGAGTTTCCTCAGGTAGTGCAGTCGCTGATGGGCCCGTTTGACAATCCCAGTGATGTTCCTGGACCAGGTGAGACTGTCTGTGATCTGCACTCCGAGGAACTTTATGCTCTCCACCGTGGTGCCACTGATGTTGAGGGGTGTGTGTTTGGGCTGCGACCTCCTGAAGTCGACAATCATCTCCATTGTTTTGTCTACATTTAATTCTTAATTGTTGTTGCCGCACCAGTCCACTAGTTGTTTCACTTCCTCCCTGTACATTGTTTCATCCTCTCCACTGATGAGTCCCGCCACTGTGGTGTCATCTGCGAATTTTATAATCCTGTTGTCCCTGAATCTAGCAGCACAGTCATGTGTGAGCAGTGTGAACAACACCTCAGGCTCAGCGTGATCGAGCCTGAGGTGTTCTTGCCAACACGGACTGACTGCGGTCTCTCTGTCAGAAAGTCCAGGATCCAGTGACACAGGGAGGTGTTGAGGCCCAGCAGGGTTAGTTTCCCCACAAGTCTCTGTGGGATGATGGTGTTAAAGGCTGAGCTGAAGTCAATGTACAGGATTCTGGCGTAGGTGTTTTTGTTTTCCAGATGAGTGAGTACTGTGTGCAGCGTAGTAGAGATGGCATCTTCTGTAGAACGTTTGGGGCGATGGGTATGGCGCAAAATCTATGATTTTGAAGTGATTTAAGATTCTCTGCCTCGGTGTCTTCCTCAAAGATGCTCCTCAAAACCTATCTCTTTGTCCAAGATTATGGCCATCAGCACTAGTACAGTCATAGTTATACCGCATGCAAACAGGCCGTTTGGCCCAACACATCCATGACCAACAAAATGTGCATCTAAGCTAGTCCCATTTGCTCACATTTGGTCTATCTATATTACTAAAAGTCTGATCTTGACCGCTTTTGGCTCGCTGTGGTGTGATTTCCGAGAGAATGCCACCACCTACGGCCGTCATTTTTGGTCACCTCGCTCAGAGCCCCCCTCCGCCTTCCGGAACCGGAGTATTTTTCCCATCGATGAAAAATCAGAGAAATATTAATGTTTTAAAACAATTCCCCATTCTCTCTGCTGCCCCCGCTGGCGGCAGGGGGGTGGGACTATATAACCCGGAAGTGTAGTCCCTCACTCAGTCTCTGCCAGACCCAGGAAGCGGGAGGGTCACGGCTCTCTGAGCTGCGAAAAACACTGAACGCACGTCTACTCCACGGTGAGTCCTCTCGATGCGGCTGTAAGGTGACTGCTGCCCAATTGTTTGCCTCGCCTTTTTAACGAGTTTGTGTTCACAAAATGAATTTTGGTTGTCGGGTGGCTGCTGCCCAATTGTTTGCCTCGCCTTTTTAACGAGTTTGTGTTCACAAAATGAATTTTGGTTGTCGGGTGGCTGCTGCCCAACTGTTTGCCTTTGTGGCTTTTAAAATCGTTGCCAGCCCCAGAATCCATTCGGCTAGTATAAACAAAGTCTATACTAGCCCTCTGGAAACCAGTACCTTCGGCCTGCAACACCCATACTAGCGCAACAGAAATCCCCCCCCCCCCCCCCCCCCCCCCCACTGGCGAGCAATATTGGAATTGGTGGAGAGGTGAAATATTGCGTTGTTGACCAGCCCTCCCGTGTGATGCTGGGACCCAACGGGTCCGACTTAGTCTAGTATCTTTCTAAACCTTTCTTATCCATGTCCTTGCCCAAGTTGTCTTTTATATGTTGTTATTGTTCCTGCCTTAAATACCTTCCCTGGCAGCTCATTTCATATACCCACCACCTTCTGAGTGCTGCCGCCAGTCCTAAATATTAGTGCCAAATTTTGATTGATTATATTCCTATGAAGTGTGAAGGGTCATTTAGTTATAGAAACAAATGTTGTGTACCACCACAAAATTCTCCACTCGTCAATCTCCCTAAACCAGGAAGATGGGTGATGGGGTACCCCAGTCTTTATTGCCCCAGTCACTGCCCCATCAATGTTCCTTGCTGTGTCCTGTGCAATATCCCATCAATGCCCCACTCAATGGCCACACATTGCGCTGAACACTGCCCCTTCCTATCCTGGTGACAAATCCTCAGTGCACACACATTGTCTTGCTCGCTGCACTGCTCACTATCTTCCCGTTGTTTCACATCCCACACCTCAGTGTTTATTCGACTCAATTTATGAAGCACGGGATGTTAAATGCTTTAATCATAATTCTCTTGTCCTGCCTGTTTCAATGATTCATACAAACGTGAACCCTTTGTTCCTGCACATCATTAGAATTTTGCTATTGATCCTATATTGTATCTAAATGTATTAAAATTCCATCCACTTTTTCAACCAACTGTATTGGATGGATTGGATTGGATTCAATTTTATTGTCATTGCACTTTTCAGTGCAACGAAATGGTTTAGCCTGCAGTCATAACATAGAATAAATAACAAAACAAACACTCAACACAATTTATAACTACAACTACATTCGACTATCTTCTTGCTGACAACTGTCCTCCTTCCTGTTTATAGAACATAGGACATGGAACATTGCAGCACATGAACAGGCCCTTCAGCCCACAGTGTCTGTGCCGAACATGATGCCAAGCTAAACCAAACTTCTCTGCCTGCGCATAACCCATACTCCTCCTTATCCTGCATATCCATGTGCCTATATTAAAGTCTCTTAAATACCACTAAGTCTCTTAAATATCACTAACAACCTTAGCAGCGCTTTCCAGGCACTTGCCACCATCTATGTGGAAAATCTTACCCTGCACATCTCCTTTAAGCTTTAATGGGCTGTCGACCTAATTGGCGAGTTTAGAAGAGTTTAGCAGAGTTTGACAAAATGTCATGTTGAAGACCTCCTTCGACTATGTTGAAGACCATCTACAACTACATCCGACTACCTTCGATTACCTTAGACTATCCTCGATTACCTACAAATAACATGCCGACCTACTACGACCTACTTCGACTAAACCTACGAGTAAAAAAGTATCGATTTTATCCATGGCGACCGTTTTTTACTCGAGGGTATTTTTCAACATGTTGAAAAATACGCCGCGACCTAGCTGTGGCTTCGAGTACGCGGGGACTACTCTCGAGCATGAAGGAGACCTCCTAGGACCTTGTGTCGACCATGCTGCGAATATGAGTCAAGGGCAAACTCGTCTGAACTCGCGGATTAGGTCGCCGCAGTGGGACAGACCCTTTACCCCATTCATCTTGAAACTATGTCTGCTTGTCTTAGATATTTCCACCCTGGGGATAAGATTCTAACTGTCGACTATTTATGACTCTCATACTTTTATATCAGTTCTCACCTCAGCCTCCAATACTGCAGAGAAATCAATCCAAGGCTGCCCAACCTCTCCTTATAGCTAATGCCCTCTAATCCAGGCAGCATTCTGGCAAACCTCTTTTGCTCCCTTTCCAAAGCCTCCACATCCTTCCTGTAATGGGATGACTAGAACTGCCCAAAATACTCCAAATGCGACTTAACCAAAGTCCTATCAACCTGTAACATGTCTTCCTGACTTAAGCTCCATGCCCTGACCGATGAAAGCAAGCTTTGTTGCAAATTACTCTAAAATGGCACAGAATGCTGGAGTAACTCAGCGGGTCAAGCAGCGTCTCTGGAGAAAAGGAATAGGTGATGTTTTGGGTCGAGACTCTTCTTCAGACCTGCCTGGATTTGAGTGTATAAGCTATAAGGAGATGCTTGGACAAATTTCGATTGTTTTCTCTGGAGCCTCAGAGGCTGAGGGGCATCTTGCTCGAAGTGGATGAAACTATGAGAGACGTAGATACGATAGACAGTCAGAACCTCTTTCCCCAGGGAGGAAATGTTAGACAAGAGGGCATAGTTTAGATTAGTTTAGACTTACAGCTTGGAAACAGGCCCTTCAGCCCATCGAGTTCGCTCCGACCAAGGTCGAGACCATTCTTCTGAAACGTCACGTCTTTCTTTTCTCCAGAAATGCTGCCTGACCCGCTGAGTTACTCCAGTATTTTGTGTCTATCAATGGTGTAAACCAGCATCTGCAATTCGCTCCTACACAATCCATACATAGGTTTCTGCGTTGAAGGTCCAGTTCTAAGTCACTAATCTATATTATATTAAAACTGTGTGTGTGTGTGTGTGCGCGCGTTTTTCTGTGTGCTTCTGCCTGACTCGTGGGTGCCAGCCGTAGAGATTTCACTTTTCATTCCAAGTATCCACTCCTGATTAAATTTTGTCGTGTTTATGTACACATTTTTAATAAAATCCTTCTGCCCCCCGCGCCCCCCCCCCCCCCACTCATTCATTTCGTCGCCTCCTGCTGGCCAGCGACCCTAACGGCTGCTGGCGCCCGCCTCTCGCCTCAAAGATGGCATTTAAAAACAGCCGCACTGTTGAGTGCTGAAATCTTATGTTCGAGTTGGAGGACCACGTCTCCCGTGGGGGCTACGGGTAGGGAACAGCTGCGTTGGGGGAGCAGACGGGTCTGCACTCGGCCTAGTATGTATATAAAAGTGGAGGATCCAGTAATGACAATGAAGTACGTCACTTCTCGATCATTTACCATCAGTTCCTGCCCTTAATGTTTTTAATCCCTTTAGTTGCATGGATTAATGGTTGTAGTTTAAGTATCAGTATGCTCAATGCTTTATTTAATGTTATGAAAATGTGTGCTATCTATCTCTTTTTCCACCTCTGCTGCTCAGACGAAAGTTTTGGATACTCTTCGCTTCACATTCCGCAACTTGCTGGCAGGAAGCCCAGAACCACCCAAAAGTCTCGTGCTCGAGTTGATGTTTGATCGCCAAAACTTAGTTGCTGATACATTTGAAAAATTGAGTAAGGTGGCGAAGGCTGATCTACATAAAGAACTTAGGGTAAAAAATTTCCTTTTAATACATTAAAAATCATGAATTGTTTTGGCTGAACCACCAGCATTGTTATGTTACTGAACAAAAACACAGTTGGCAAAGAGTTGCTGCTTCACAGCGCCAGAGACCCAGATTCGATCCTAACTTTGGGTGCTGTCCATGAGGAGTTTGTATATTCTCCGTGTGACCGTGTGGATTTCCTCTGGGTGCTCCAGTTTCTTCCCACATCGCAAAGACTAAGATTTTGCTCCGTTAAACCCATGGATATTTTGGGTTGGATCCCTTCTTCAGAAGGAGGGTTTGTAGGTTAATTGGTCTCTGAAGAAATGTCCCTAATGTGTAGGGAGTGGATAAGAAAGTGGACTAACATTAAACTAGTGAACGGGTGATTGATGGTTGACATGGACTCAGTGGGCCGAAAGATATGTTTCCATTCTGTATCTTTCAATCAATCAATCACAACTAGAAATCATTAACTATGAATTCACATCCCCTAGAGACACCATCAGAATTTGAATACATTTTAACTGTTGTGTCAGTAAAAGGCAACCTATCAGGTGACTGCTGACAAACTACTAAGGAAATCAAGCAGCATCCTTGAGAGAGAGAGAAATATTTTTTTAGGCGAAACACCCTTCATATTAGTTCAGAGATACAGGATGGAAACAGGCCCTTCGGCCCATCGAGTCTACGCCAACCATCGATCACCTGTTCACACCAGTTCAATGTTGTCATAAGATTGTTGTCATCGTTGGCTGTCTGTATGGAGTTCGTACGTTCTCCCCGTGACCTGTGTGGGTTTTCTCCGGGTGCTACGGTTTTCTCCCACACTCCAAAGATGTACAGGTCTGTAGGCTAATTGGCTTCGGTAAAAATTGTAAATTGTCCATCGTGTGTGTGGGATAGTGTTAGTGGATGGGGTAATCGCTGGTCAGCATGGACTCGGTGGGCCGAAGGGCCTGTTTCTCCATGCTCTATCTCTAAACTAAATTAAATTGAACTAAACTAAAGTGTCTTTGTAACCATTTTTCTACACGTGCATTTGTATCATTTCTGCAGGTGACATTTAAAGGGGAGCGTGTCCTCGATCCGAGAGCTATGAGAAATGAATTCTTCAAATTTGTTTTTCAAGAGCTGGTGCAGCCAGATTCAAAGATGTTTATTTATTTTCAGAATTTCAGAACTATTTGGTTTCCTTCTCAGGTGAGTACGTTCATTTATGAAGTAAAAGTGCAACAGTTCACACTGATCGATCTTACACAAACAACAATTTCTCCTCAGTACCATCACAGATCGTATTACATTCCATTAGATCACATTGCCAACACCTCCACAACTCCTGTGTTGTTTCTAAACTGTCAACCAGATTAAATCATGGATTCACAAGAAACTGGGCAACGCAGTGGCTGAGCAGTAGAGTTGTTGCCTCACAGGGCCAGAGACTCGCGTCTGTATGATGTTTGTACGTTCTCCCTATGACCCTGTGGGTTTTCTCCGGGTGATCCAGTTTCCTCCCACATTCCAAAGACTTGGAGGTTTGTCAGTTAATTGGCTTCTGTATAAAATTGTCCTCAGTGTATGGTTAATCGCGGGTCGGCGCGGACTCGGTGGGCGAAAGGGCCTGTTTCCACACTGTATCTCTAAACTTAGACCCAAACCTTGTAAAAATATATTGTCTTTGTCTATGGCGCTACTCACTAACACCATTCCCTAGATGACTTCACATGGAGTCACAGAGTCTGAAGATTGAAGGCATAGCAACCTGATCATTTTGATTTTCGAATGGGGATTGCTGACACAAACGGCACCTCATCAGAAGTTGGAAGTCAAAAACTGAGCATCGTGCAGCATAGTCATATAGCGTGGAAACAGGCCCTTCGGCCCAACTTGCCCACACTGACAGGAAGAAATTCAGAGCCCAACAGAGGCGGACAAAGGGCTTAATTAGGAAAGGGAAAATAGATTATGAAAGAAAACTGCAGGGAACATAAAAACTGACTGCAAAAGTTTTTATAGATATGTGAAGAGAAATAGATTAGTTAAAACAAATGTAGGTCCCTTGCAGTCAGAAACAGGTGAATTGATCATGGGGAACAAGGACATGGCAGACCAATTGAATAACTACTTTGGTTTCGTCTTCACTAAGGAAGACATAAATAAACTGCCAGAAATAGCAGGGGATCGCGGGTCAAATGAGATGGAGGAACTGAGTAAAATCCAGGTTAGCCGGGAAGTGGTGTTAGGTAAATTGAATGGATTAAAGGCCGATAAATCCCCAGGGCCGGATAGGCTGCATCCCAGAGCACTTAAGGAAGTAGCCCCAGAAATAGTGGATGCATTCGTGAGAATTTTTCAAAACTCTTTAGATTCTGGAATAGTTCCTGAGGATTGGAGGGTAGCTAATGTAACCCCACTTTTTAAAAATGGAGGGAGAGTGAAAACGGGGAATTACAGACCAGTTAGTCTAACATCGGTAGCGGGGAAACTGCTAGAGTCAGTTATTAAAGATGGGATAGCAGCACATTTGGAAAGTGGTGAAATCATTGGACAAAGTCAGCATGGATTTACGAAAGGTAAATCATGTCTGACGAATCTTATAGAATTTCTCGAGGATGTAACTAGTAGAGTGGATAAGGGAGAACCAGTGGATGTGTTATATCTGGACTTTCAGAAGGCTTTCGACAAGGTCCCACATAAGAGATTAGTATACAAACTTAAAGCACACGGTATTGGGGGTTCAGTATTGATGTGGATAGAGAACTGGCTGGCAAACAGGTAGCAAAGAGTAGGAGTAAACGGGTCCTTTTCAGAATGGCAGGCAGTGACTAATGGGGTACCGCACGGCTTAGTGCTGGGACCCCAGCTATTTACAATATATATTAATGATTTGGACGAGGGAATTGAATGCAACATCTCCAAGTTTACGGATGACACGAAGCTGGGGGGCAGTGTTAGCTGTGAGGAGGATGCTAGGAGGCTGCAAGGTGACTTGGATAGGCTGGGTGAGTGGGCAAATGCATGGCAGATGTAGTATAATGTGGATAAATGTGAGGTTATTCACATTTGGTGGCAAAAACAGGAAAGTAGACTTTTATCTAAATGGTGGCCAATTAGGAAAAGGGGAGCTGCAATGAGACCAGGGTGTCATGGTACACCAGTCACTGAAAGTAGGCACGCAGGTGCAGCAGGCAGTGAAGAAAGCGAATGGTATGTTAGCATTCATAGCAAAAGGATTTGAGTATAGGAGCAGGGAGGTTCTACTGCAGTTGTACAGGGTATTGGTGAGTCCACACCTGGAGTATTGCGTACAGTTTTAGTCTCCAAATCTGAGGAAAGACATTCTTGCCATAGAGGGAGTACAGAGAAGGTTCACCAGACTGATTCCTGAGATGTCAGGACTTTCATATGAAGAAAGACAGGATAGACTTGGCTTGTACTCGCTAGAATTTAGAAGATTGAGGGGGAATGTTATAGAAACTTACGAAATTCTTAAGGGGTAGGACAGGCTAGATGCAGGAAGATTATTCCCGATGTTGGGGAAGTCCAGGACAAGGGGTCACAGTTTAAGGATAAAGGGGAAATCCTTTAGGACCGAGATGAGAAAAACATTTTTCACACAGAGGGTGGTGAATCTCTGGAATTCTCTGCCACAGAAGGTAGTTGAGGCCAGTTCATTGGCTATATTTAAGAGGGAGTTAGATGTGGCCCTTGTGGCTGAAGGGATCAGGGGGTATGGAGAGAAGGCAGGTGCAGGATACTGAGTTGGATGATCAGCCATGATCATATTGAATGGCGGTGCAGGCTCGAAGGGCCGAATGGCCTACTCCTGCATCTATTTTCTATGTTTCTATTTTCCACGTTGTGTCATTGGTGATCAACTGTTATGTGTTTTGTTTCTTCATTTTAGGTCAAAGTCCCCATGAAGAACTACTTCCTGCTTGGAAGATTGTGTGGTCTTGTTGTGTACAACAAGTGTGTGATTCATATCCCCTTTCCACTCGCACTGTTTATGAAGCTACTGATGAGCAAGCCATCTCTGAAGAATCTATCAGAAATGGATCCTGATTCCTACAGGTATCTATCTATATTACTAAAAGTTTGATCTTGACCGCTTTTGGCCCACTGTGGTGTGATATCGTAGAGAATGCCGCCACCTACAGCCGTCATTATTGGCCACCTCGCTCAGAGCCCACATCCGCCTTCCTGGACCAGAGTATTTTTCCCATCGATGAAAAATCAGAGAGATATTAATGTTTTAAAAAAATCACCATTCTCTCTGCTGCCCCTGCTGGAGGGAGGGGGAGGGAGTATAAAACCAGGAGGTGGTGTGCCTCACTCAGTTTCAGCAAGATGGAGGAAGCCAGAGGGCCATGTCTCTCTGAGCTCTGAATAACACTGAACACATGTCTACTCAACTGTGAGTCCCCTTATGTGGTTTGAAAATGAAAATATGGTTGGTTTGAAGTTAAAAGGCACTGCCTGCAAATGGTTGTTTGGGGGGTTTGGGTTGAAGTAAAAAGGCACTACTGTAAATGGTGGTTTGGGTGCTTTGGCTTGAAGTTAAAAGGCACTACTGCAAATGGTGGTTTGGGTGCTTTGGCTTGAAGTTAAAAGGCACTACTGCAAATGGTGGTTTGAGTGCTTTGGCTTGAAGTTAAAAAGGCACTACTGCAAATGGTGGGTTTGGGTGATTTGGGTAACTTCCTGTTTGCACTTGATGTTGATTTTAAATAAAACGCTACCACTTACGGCTGTGATTTTTGGCCATCTTACTCAGTCCCCCTCCGCTCAGCAGGTGCAGAGGATTCTTCCCATCAATGAAAAGTAAATGTGTTATTAGTGTTTAAAAAATGTTGAGAATCTCTCGCCTGTCAATCACGCCATGAAGGCCACACCTTTTCCGGTGTGAGGGGGAGGGGATATAAAACCCGGAAGTGTGGGTGTCGCTCAGTCTCTGCATGATGGGGGAGGGAAAGATTACAACTGTCTGAGCTGTGAATCGACTGAACACACTGAATGTCTACTGAACTGTGAGTTTGGTGTTTTGTGTGGTTTTATGGTGGTTTCACCCTGCTTGAAATGGTATGAAACTGCATTTGAATGTGGTGGCCTTGCATCATGCATGAAATGATATGAAACTGCATTTGAATGTGGTGGCGTTGCACCCTGCATGAAATGGTATGAAGCTGCATTTAATCTGGTGTCCTTGCACCCTGCTTGAAATGGAATGAAACTACACTTGAATTTGGTGGCCTTGCACCCTGCTTGAAGTGGAATGAAACTGCACTTGAATTTGGCGGCCTTGCACCCTGCTGAAAGTGGTATGAAACTGCACTTGAATTTGGCGGCCTTGAACCCTGCTTGAAGTGGTATGAAACTGTACTGAATTTGGTGGCCTTGCACTCTGCTTGAAATGGTAGGAAAATGGTTTCGAATTTGGTGGCCTTGAACCCTGCTTGAAATGGAATTTCAAGGAATAGCCATGAGTCACTGCCAGCCCACCAGCCGTGAGTGAACTGCCAGCACATCAAGCTTGAGGGACTGAGCTGCCACCCCAAGAACCCACACCAGCGTTCCAGAAAGCCCCCCCCCCCCACTGGCCACCAATATTGGAATTGGTGGAGAGGTGGAATATTGCGTTGGGTGACCAGCCCTCCCATGTGAACATGGGACCCAACGGGTCCCACTTAGTCTAGTGTTCTTATATCAGTGGGTATTTGCACAGGCACTGCCTGACTTGTGTAAGAGTTATGTTGTATGAACTCTTACGCAAGTCAGATTTTACGTGTCGGAATCACCGACTCTGCATCCACTTCCATCCCCTGCCCAAAATAACTCTCTGAGAGTATGCATTGTAATCCATGCGGCATGCTCACCAAATCCTTGTCTCTCTCTCTCAAACGCAAGTCATTATAGTTGGGCTAAAGTTCACTGTCTCAGTGGTGTCCAGCTACGACTCAGTCACAGCATCAGTGGAGGAAATATGCATCCATGTTCTCCAGAGATACTACCTGACCCACTGAGCAACTCCAGCACTTGTAAACTTGAGTTCTGCTCACTCCCTCTTCTCCCCTCTCCCATCAGGCAAGGAGTACAGATGTTTGAAGTTGCACACCTCCAGATTCAGGGACAGTTTCTTCCCAGCTGTTATCAGGCAACTGAACCTCTCTCTCATCAGCTAGAGGGCAGTCCTAACCTCCCATCTACCTCATTGGAGACCTTTGAACTATGTTGTATTGGACCTTATCTCACACTAATGTTGTACCCTTTATCTTGTATCTGTGCAATGTGGACAGCTTGATTGTAAACATGTATAGTCTTTTCTTTGACTGGACAGCACACAACAAAATTATTTCCATTGTATCTCAGTACACGTGATAATAATAAACTGAACTAATCTAGACTCTACTTCTACAGTTCCAGTGGAATTTCCAATTTGTGTAATATAGTCATTGTCATACACCAGGGAAACAGACCCTTTGACCCAACTCGTCCATGCCAACCAAGATGTCCCAACTAAACTAGTTCCAATTGCCCGCATTTAGCCCATTTCCCCTCTCTACGTTTCCTATCCATGTAACTCTCCTACTGTCTTTTAGATTTTGCCATAGTACGTGCCTCAACAATCTCCTCTGGCAGCTTGTACCATACACCCGCCACCAACCACTGTGTGAAAAAACTTGCCTCGCATATCTATATTACTAAAAGTCTGATCTTGACCGCTTTTGCCTCACTGTGCTGCAATTTTCGAGAGAACGCCGCCACCTACGGCCGTCATTTTTGGACACCTCGCTCAGAGACCCCCTCCGCCTTCATGGACCAGAGGATTTTTCCCATCGATGAAAAATCAGAGATATATTAATGGGGTTTTTTTAATCGCCATTCTCTCTGCTGCCCCTGCTGGAGGGAGGGGGAGGGACTATAAAATCAGGAAGTGGTGTGCCTCACTCAGGAAGCCATGTCTACTCAACTGTGAGTGCCCTTAATGTGGTTCTAAAATGCTTGCAAAAAGTGTCTCTATTTGATTCTAAAATGCTTGCAAAAAGTGTCTCTTTTTGGTTCTAAAATGCTTGTAAATAGTGTTTATTGGTTCAAAAATGCTTGCAAAAAGTGTCTATTGTTTCTAAAATGCTTGCAAAAAGTGTCTATTGGCTGTTGTTGTGGTGGTAACTACTTTGAAAGGATGCACTGCAAAAAATAAAATGGCTGGTGGTGGTGATAACTGCTTTTAAATGGCTGCACTGGGGGAAAAATGGCTGTTGGTGGTGGTAACCGCTTTTAAATGGCTGCACTGCAAACAAAAATGGCCATTGTTGGTGGTGGTAACTGCTTTGAAAGGCTACACTGCAAAAAAAAAATGGCTGTTGTTGGTGGTAACTGCTTTGAAAGGCTGTACTGCAAAAATAAAATGGCAGTTGGTGGTGGTAACTGCTTTGACTGGCTGCACTGCAAAAAATGGCTATTGGTGGTGGTAACTGCTTTTAAATGGCTGCACTGCAAAAAATGGCTGTTGTTGGTGGTGGTAACTGCTATGAAAGGCTGCACTGCAAAAAAAATGGCGGTTGGTGGTGGTATCTGCTTTGAAAGGCTGCACTGCAAAAAAAAGGCTGTTGTTGGTGGAGGCAACTGCTTTTAAAAGGGTGCACTGCAAAAAATAATGGCCGTTGTTGTTGGTGGTGGTAACTACTTTGAAAGGCTGCTGCACTGCAAAAAAAACTGGCTGTTGTTGGTGGTTCTAAGTGCTTTGAAAGGCTGCACTGTAAAAAAACAATGGCTGTTGTTGGTGGAGGTAACTGCTTTGAAAGGCTGCACTGCAAAAAAATGGCTGTTGGTGGTGGTAACTTCTTTGAAAGGCTGCACTGGAAAAAAAATGGCTGTTGTTGGTGGTGGTAACTGCTTTAAAAGGCTGCACTGCAAAAAAAAATGGCTATTGGTGATGGTAACTGCTTTGATGGGCTGCACTGCAAATAAAATGGCTGTTGGTGGTGGTAACTTCTTTGAAAGGCTGCACTGCAAAAAAAATGGCTGTTGGTGGTGGTAACTGCTTTTAAAAGGCTGCACTGCAACAAAAAAAATGGCTGTTGTCGGTGGTGGTAACTGCTTTTAAATGGCTGCACTGGGGGAAAAAATGGCCGTTGTTTGTGGTGGTAACTTCTTTGAAAGGCTGCACTGCAAAAAAAAACGGCTGTTGGTGGTGGTAACTCCTTTGAAAGGCTGCACTACCTAACAAATGGCTGTTATTGGTGGTGGTAACATGCTACAAAGGCTGCACTGCAAAAAAATAAGGCTGTTGTCGATGGTGGTAACTGCTTCGAAAGGCTGCACTGCAAAAAGAATGGCTGTAGTTGGTGGTGATAACTGCTTTGAAAGGCTGCACTGCAAAAAAAATGGCTGTTGTTGGTTGTGGTAACTGCTTTGAAAGGCTGTACGGCAAAAAAAAAAAGGCTGTTGTTTGTGGTGGTAACTGCTTTGAAAGGCTGCACTGCCAAAAAAAAATGGCTGTTGTTGGTGGTGATAACTGCTTTGAAATGCTGCACTGCAAAAAATGGCTGTTGGTGGTGGTAACTCCTTTAAAGGCTGCACTGCAAATAAAATGGCTGTTGGTGGTTGTAACTGCTTTGAAAGGCTGCACGGCAAAACAAAAAGGCTGTTGGTGGTGGTAACTGCTTTGAAAGGCTGCACGGCAAAAAAAAATGGCTGTTGGTGGAAACTTGACAATTTCCTGTTTGCACGAATATTGATTTTAAATAAAACGCTACCACTTGCAGCTGTGATTTTTTTGCCATCTTACTCAGTTCCTCACCACTCTTCAGGTGCAGAGGATTCTTCTCATCAAAATTAAAGTGTTAGTGTGAAAAAAAATCTTTTGAGAATCTCTCTCCTGTCAATCATGCCATGAAGGCCACACCCCTTCCAGTTGGAGGGGGAGGGATTATAAAACCCATAAGTGTGGGTGTGGCTCATTCTCTGCAAGATGGGCGAGAGAGTGGTCACGACTGTCTGAGCTGTGAATCAACTGAACACACTGAATGTCTACTGAACTGTGAGTGTGGTGTTTTGTGTGGTTTTATGGTGGTTTTATGGTGGTTTCACCCTGCTTGAAATGGTATGAAACTGCATTTGAATGTGGTGGCCTTGCACCCTGCTTGAAATGGCATGAAACTGCACTAGAATTTGGTGGCCTTGCACCCTGCTTGAAGTGGTATGAAACTGCACTTGAATTTGGTGGCCTTGCACCCTGCTTGAAATGACATGAAAGTGCATTTGAATTTGGTGGCCTTGCACCCTGCTTGAAACGGCAGGAAACAGCACTTTAGTTTGGTGGCCCTGCACCCTGCTTGAAGTGGTATGAAACTGCACCTGAATTTGGTGGCCTTACATCCTGCTTGAAGTGGTAAGAAACTGCACTTGAATTTGGTGGCTTTGCACCCTGCTTAAAATGGTAGGAAAGTGCACTTGAATTTGGTTGCCTTACACCCTGCTTGAAATGGAATTTCAAAGAATGGCCGTGAGTCAACTGTTAGCCCACCAGCCGTTAGTGAGCTGCCAGCACATCAGGCTTGAGTGACTGAGCTGCCGTCCCAAGAATCCATTTGGCCCACAATGTGCATACTAACCAGTCCCTTCAGCCCACAGTACGCATACTGCGTTGGGGGACCAGCCCTCCCGTGTGAACATGGGACCCAACGGGTCCCACTTAGTCTAGTTCTTATTAAATCTTTTCCCTCTCACCTTAAACCTATCTCCTTTGATGTTGATTCGCCTACCCTGGGTAATAGACCCTGTGCATTCACCATATCTATTCTTCTCATGATCTTATACACCTCTATAAGATCACCCCTCGGCCTCCTGCGCTTCAAGGAACAAAGTCCTATCCTGCCCAACCTCTCCCAACAGCTTAGGTCCTCTGAATTTACTAATTGTTTTTCCTTCCCTTCTTGGTTGTTTCCAGATATCTGAGAGGTATTTTGGACTATGATGATGTCGATGAGCTTGGCCTTGACTGTACGGTGAGTAAATGATAATGTATTTTAGTCATGGTGTATTGGAGCAGATCTACAATTCTTATGCACAATCGTGAAAAAAGAATTTTCATATGCTGTACAGACATTAATGCCACGTATTTGGGTTCCAGAATGAGGCTCATTTGAGCAGAAGGTGGACCATTTGGCCCATTGAGTCTACTCCACCATTCAATTATGGCTGATTTATCTTTCCCTCTCAACCCCACTTTCCTGCCATCTCCCCATAACCCTTGATACACACTAGATAATCACGGGACAGGTAGCATCTCTGTAGAGAAGGAATGGGTGACGTTTCAGATCGAGACCTTCCGCAGACTGATGTAAGGGAGGACGGAGGTAGATAGATAAGAAAGTGTGAAGGTGTGAAAACAGGTCAAAGGGAATCGAGGAAATCAAGGAAAATGTAGAATAGGTCATTGTTAGCTGGGAGAAGTTAACAACAAAACAAATAGAGATAAAATGTAGTCGGAGACAGTAAGACTGGTTGGAAAACTGGGAAGGGGGAGGGAAGGAGAGAGGGAAAGCAAAGGTTACTTGAAGTTTAAGAACTCAATGTTCATACCGCTGGGGTGTAAGCTGCCCAAGCGAAATATGAGGTGCTGCCCTCCAATTTGCACTGTGCCTCACTCTGACATTGGAGGAGGCCCAGGACAGAAAAGTCAGTGTGGGAATGGGAGGGGGAGTTAAAGTGTCCAGCAACTGAGAGATCAGGTAGGTTCAGGTGGACTGAGCTTGCGCTTGGTCTCGCCGATATACAGGAGTCCACACCTGGAACAGCGGATAAGTAGGTGAGTTTGGAGGAGGTGTAAATTAACCTCTGTCTCACCTGATTAGACTGTCGTGGTCCTTGGACTGTCGAGGGTGGAGGTATAGGGACAGGTGTTGCATCTCCTGCGGTTGCAGGGGAAAGTACCTGGGGAAGGGGTGGTTTGGGTGGGAAGGGACGAGTTGACCAGGGAGTTGTAGAGGGAACGGTCTCTTTAGAAAGCGGAAAGAGGTGGAGATGGGAAAATGTAGCCAGTGGTGGGATCCAGTTGAGGTGGCAAAAATGTTGGAGGATTATGTGCTGTATGCGATGGCTGATGGGGTAGAAGGTGAGGACTAGGGGGAGTCTGTCCCTGTTATGCCTGGTGGAAGGGGAGCAAGAACGGAGCTGCGGGATATCGAGGAGACCGTAGTGAGGCCCATGTTCCCTAAACAATGAGACATCTCGGATGTCCTGGTAGGGAACACCTTGGGCGCAGATACGGTGTAGACGGAGGAATTGGGATATGTACATTGAATTGTCAAATTTTAGGTAATAACCCCACTCCCCCACCTTTTCCACCCTCTGTGTCCAAACTTGACGCGCACCCATTTCTCCCATTGTCCTGACCTTCAATGCTCTCCCCTTCTGTTCCCCCCGCTCCCTACAGAGCGGAAAGATCGCACCGACCAGCGATCCCCGTACACTGGTCCTATCCTACACACTAGGAACAATTAGCAATTTTGCCAAAGCCAATCAACCTACAAGCCTGTAAGTCTTTGGAGTGTGGGAGGAAACCCACGCGGTCATAGGAAGAACGTACAAACTGTAGTCAGTGTTGAACCCAGGTCACTGGTGCTGTGAAGCAACAACTCTAGTGCCCCACTGTGCCACTGGATGTATCGATGTTACCCTGCTTTTGCAACTGCTTGCTACATACAAGGAGCAATTTACAGAGAGCAATTCACCTACAAATGCACACGTCTTTGGGATATGGGAGGAAACCAGAGCACCCAGAGGAAACCCATGAGGTCACAGGGAGAAAGTGTAAACTCCACACAGACAACGCCCAAGGTCAGGATTGAACCTGGATTTAGTTTAGTTTAGAGATACAGCGCGGAAACAGGCCCTTCGGCCCACCGAGTCCGTGCCGACCAGCGATCCCCGTACATTAACACTACTCTAAACACACTAGGGACAAGTATACATTTATACCAAGCCAATTAACCTTCAAACCTGTACGTCTTTGGAGTGTAGGAGGAAACTGAAGATCTTGGAGAAAACCCAAGCAAGTACAAACTCCTTACAGACAAGCACCTATAATCAGGATCAAAGCCGGATCTCAGGTGCTGTAAGGCTGTATCTCTACCGCTGTGCCACCATGCTTCCCGTGACCGGGTCCCTGGGTTTGTGAGGCAGCAGCTCTACCACTGCGTCACTGTGGCTGCCCAGTGGGTCCTCAACATCTTTTCTCTTTTTTTTCTTTGCACTCAACATTTATTAACAAGACAAAGTACACGTACAAACAAAATATACAAATCACACAGCAGCTGTCAGCATCACATCAGATCATCCTAGAGTTCTGTCGCAGAAGCATCACCTTCACAGGCACCCAAGCAAGCTCATCATATATAAGCTTACTTAATATATAATCACCCGTTATGTTAAACCAGACACTTGTATGCAACTTGAAGAACTTATTTTGTCATTGATCACCACTATGTATGCACTTATACACAGTCACAATCATGTCTGTACATATGATTCCAAATACACGTACACAATACCAGTCAAACTCTTCCCCTCCACTGGGGCTATGGAGAAATCGTGTCCTTAATCAGTCTTGGCAGTTGTAGTAATACAATACTAATACAATACAGTCCACATAATGTTGAAAGCATCAATCCTTAACTGGAGTTTGGCTATTATGCTTTCCATCAAATATACACTTTTCAGTCTTTCCCTCCGCTGTCGAACATTTGGTGCCTTTACATTTCTGCATGACACTGTAATCATCTTCTTTGCAATCAACAGCAACACCCCTAGCAAATATGTCTGATTTTTGGTATATATATTTTCTGGAGTCTCTCCTAGTATGAAGAATGCTGGCTCCAGAGGTAGATCCACCGCCAAGATTAGCTTGATCTCCGCCTGAATGTATCTCCAATATTGATACAATTTGGGACACGCAACATCTTTTCAAGGCTTGGTCACCCTGAATGAAATAAAGCCACATCCTAATCATTGTTTATGGACGATTATCCACAAGAATTACTGTTCCTGTCCCAAACTTAAAATGTAATCATCCTTAAAATGGTTCATTTACACTTTTGGAATCACTTACTGTTAGCTATAACCATTAAGTAAACTTACAACCAAACACAATTATTAACGGGATCTTTTTTTTTTTGTAGATGCCCTGGGAAGAGCAATATGTTGAAGTCATTCCAAATGGCAAAACCCAACCTTTGACTAACAAGAACCGGTGAGTTATAATTCAACACTGAAGCAACTGGATTATAGAGTCTTAGATCTTTAGTTTTAGAGATACAGAGTGGAAACAGGCCCATTGGCCCACCGAGATCACGCTGACCAATGATCACCCGTACACTAGTTCCATCTAATAAACTTGGGACAATTTACAGAAGCTAATTACCCACAAACCTATATGTCTATGGAGTGTGGGAGGAAGCCGGAGCATCCAGAGGAAACCCACGTGGTCACAGCGAGAACGTACAAACTTCATACACACAGCACCTGTAGTCAGGATCAAACCCGAGTCTCTGGTGCTGTGTTGAACTGTACTGCTGTCACTGTGTAACCCCTGTCAATCTCCAGGCAATCTCCTGGCTCTATGCCCAGACTCAGCTCATTTGCTGCTGAAACCCTCATCAATGTCCATGTTTGTCCGCAGCGACTGTTCCCAATGTCTCCTGCTGACCTTCATTGTTCTTCTCAAGGCAAACATCACCCTGGACTGTGCTGCCGTGACCCAACTTCAACCATGATCCACCCTTCACCCCTCGGCTTGCTTATCTACACTGACTTTGGCCTTACTTTCCAAACCATCATAGCCTATATGGCTCGCCCCTCTTTACTGTTGTCTTTTCCTCCAAGCCACGAAGATCCCTGATCACCAAGACTCCAGTTCGGCTCTTGTTGATCCCTAACTTAAATGTTTCGCCATTGTTACCCAACCCCTTCAATATCAAGGTGATCACATACCATCACCCGAAAAGTGGTGCTTTTCTACCTCTCCTTAAAAACTACGTCACAGAGTTGTCCAGCACAGGCCCTTCAGCCCACCTTGTCCATACCAATCTCTTTGCCCATCTGCTCTTATCCCACTTGCCTGCATTCAACATGTATCTTTCTGTAGCCATGCCTAATCAAGGGCCTGTCTAAATGCTACTTAAACATAGTCATTGTATCTGATTCCACCACCATATTTTTTTGATATTCTCCCACAATATCCTTCTAGCATCACCTTGTAACATTAAACACACAACATAAATTAAGGCTTTTGTCATTCATCTCGCCACTTCCAAAGTTGTCCACTCAGCTTTGCGCCATTTTGTGATCTGATGAATTAGTCTTAATAGGCTTCAGTGGGATAAATCCACAGACTTTACTTCCTGCCTCAATCCTGGGAGTTGCTTTAATTGACTAAAAGATACAGCATGGAAACAGGCTCTTCGGCCCTCCATGTCTATGCCGCCCATTGATCACTCATTCACACTAGTTCTATGTTATCCCGCTTTCTCATCGACTCCCTCCACACCAGGGTTCATTTACAATTAACCTACAAACTCTTGTATCTCTGGGATGTGAGAGGAAACCGGAGCACCTGGTGAAATTCCAGGGAGATCATGCAAACTCCACCCAGACAACACCCGAGGCTTGGATCGAACCCAGGTCTCTCCCGCTGTAATACAGTAGCTCTACCAGCTATGCTATTTTGCTGGGAGTTCTTTGACTCTCGCAGAAATATGTGGTATTTCTGAAAAGCAGGGGGTGTATTGTGGTTACATGGTTCACGTACGTGGAGAGTGGTCTCAATATGGACCACTCATCTACACTGATCTCAATTGAGAATTTGCATTGGTACCATAGTGTGTTGGTCAGGTTAGTGGCCAATAGCTAGAGCTCCAAGACACAAGCATGAATCCTGCCAAGTCACTGGAGAAATTTAACTAAATTAAATAAATCTGGAATTAATACTAGTCTTAGCAGTGGTTGAAACACAAAAGTGTATTGGCATAAAATTCCATCTGGTTCACTAATGTCCTGCCAGACCTACAACATACTTGGTTCTTAATTGCTCCTCCCCAACCTTACTAATTCAAAAGTGATTCTGAATTGTGTCCACGTCTAGTGAATAAGAAAATAAAGTAAGTCACAATTGCTGGAGTAGCAGTGGGTAACATTTCGAGTCAGGACCCTTCTTCAGACTAACCCAAAATGTCGCCTATCCATGTTCACCAGAGATGCTGTCTGACCCGCTGAGTTACTCCAGCACTTTGTGTCTTTCTTTGGTAAACCAGCATATACAGCTCCTTGTTACTAAGTGTCTTTGCATTGAACATTTTGTCGCATGTTACATTTTGTAATCAGAAAAGTTTTGTATGTAATCAAAAGGAGAAATGTTGTCATCTTTGTTATCAAAGGGAGATATTTGTAGAAGACTGCGTGAACTACATATTCAAAACTTCAATCAAAAAACCCTTTGATGAATTTAGAAAAGGATTCTTTCAGATTTTGGATGAAAATTTGATTAAATACTTCCATCCTCAAGAGCTGAGGGACATGTTGATTGGAAGTAATGACTATGACTGGAAAATGCTGGAGCAGGTTTGAAAATCTTTATTGCTATTCAGTATTGTTGCATTGGGAAAAATGGCAGCCATCTTGTACACATCATGTTCCCACGAATGGCACTGTGATCACATTTCACTGCACTTTGTTATGTATGTGATGAATAAATCTGATTGATTGATGCATCAGAGAAACTTCTTATGAAGCACAGAGAAACCTATTTCAATGCACAATGAACAATTTACACACCAAAAGTGTCTTCAGTATTGCTTAATTCCATAAACACAGTAGAGCTTCCACTAATACCCCGCTTTCCCTGGCCCTGCCTTTGCGATGTGTTTGTGTGTGTGTGTGTGCTCCACTCTGACAGTCACGTTCCAGTTCCCGGTTTTTCACGCGAGTGCCACAAACAGTCTGCTGAAAAATCGCCTAAGTGGGATTTAGTAAAACTAAAAAGCATTGGTGCCCGCATGCCACAATGTGGTGGTGTGGAAAACCAGACATGGTTTACGGATCAGGTCATCAGCAGCAAAACCAGACACCGATCAAATCAGCAATACTGTTTGATCTACAGTTTGTAGTTCCACCGCTTCCTCTGGCAGCACATTCTATATATCAACCTCTAGCTGTGCGGAAAAAAAACTTGCGTCTCAGATCCCCTTTAAAACTCCTTCCTCTCACTTTAAGCCTACGCCCTCCTATTTTTTGATACCTCTGTCCAAATCATTGAAGATCTGAATAAATTTCCCCTTGCTTGGCTCAGTCTCAATTTTTCACTTGGTTGTCTCCCACTGTGCCAGTTAGCAGCACTTTGCTAAATTAAAGGCTTTTGCCATTAATCTCTCCCCTGTGTGGGTCTATAAACACTAATGATGTTTTCCACACAGATTACAGCCTATCAAGGATACCACATATCACACCCAACCATCAAGATATTCTGGAAGGTTTTCCATGAAATGACTTTGGACGAGAAGAAACTATTCCTCTGTAAGTACCTCCCTGAGCTCTGAAAATATCTCAGTGTTAAGATGGGCTCAACTACTTCCAAAAGGGGGCAAAGCTCTATTGTGATCATCGCTCGAAGGGCTTGTCTGCTCTTCTGGTTTTTAATAAAAGACCCAACCCACCCCCTCATCCAGTTGCTCAACCCAAATTAACTACATGTGATCTTACATAGACTAATTCAACAGATTATGTAGAACCAATTATTTTAGTGAGGAAACCAGAACAAGGTGGTTCATTGTTAAAACTAAATCTAGGCTGTACTAAGGTGGAATCTCTGACACCTTGTCCATACAAACAGAAAGATGTGCATTCAGAGACCCGACTTAGATTCTGACCTTGGGCACTGCCTGTGTAGAGTTTGCATGCACTCTCTGTGGCCAAATTTCCTCCAGGTGTTCCAGTTTGATCCAGAGTTTGTACGTTCTCCCTGTGACCATGTGGGTTTTCTCCGGGTTCTCTGGTTTCCAGCCACATTCCAAAGATGTGCAGGTTTGCAGGTTAATTGGCTTCTGTAAATTGTCCCTAGTGTGTAGGGTAGAACTAGTGTATGGGTGATCGTTGGTCAGCGCAGATTCCGTGGGCCAAAGGGCCCGTTTCTATGCGGGTTTGTAAGTTAATTGGCCTTTCTAAGTTGCCCCTAATGCATTGGTGCGCAAATGGGATAACATACAACTAGTGTTAACAGGTGATTGTTGGTCAGCGTAGACTCAGTGGGTCAAAGGGCCTGTTTCCATGCTGTATATTTCAATCAAGATAACATTTCGCATTCCTTTAAGGATGTTCTTTATAATCAATGAAATGTGTTTGAAATCCTGTAAAAAATAGTCTGCTTTAGGTTAGACAAGATTAGGTTGATATAGATGCATGTGTGGCTCTAGACCATCTCTGTTGCAGCTCTATTGATGAAAACAGAGTTGTGTTCACCCCCTCACTTCCTTAGGTCAACAACCAATTATTTTGCCATGATGGTGTTAAAGGCTAGGTTCTTGTTCAGACATCATGCCACAAGGTTCTTGATCTATTCCCCGTCTCATTGTTATCCTTTGTCAGGCAGACAATAGTGGCATCATGGGCAATGATGAGGTTGGTGCTGTACAAGGCCGTACAGCCATTAGTGTACAGAGACTAGAGCAGGGGACTAAGCACTAGACCTTGAGGAGCACCAGTGCTGGAGGAAATGTTATGACTAATTCTAACTGACTGACGTCTGCCAGTCTGGAAGTCCAGAAGTCAGTTGCAGATGGAGGCCCCAAAGCCAAGGTGTAGAAGCTTGGAGGTGGCAGTAGTGGGTGGTAAAGTGTGGCAGAATGGCACAGTGGTAGAATTGGCTCCATACAGTAGCAGAGACCCTGGTTCGATCCTGACTACAGGTGCTGTCTGTACTGAGTTTGTGCGTTCTCCCTGTGACCGCGTGGGTTTTCTCCGGGTGCACCGGTTTCCTCGCATATTCCAAAGACATGCAGGTTTGCAGGTTAATTGGCTTCTGTAAATTGTTTGTAGTGTACAATAGAATTAGTGCATGAGTGATCGCTGGTCTGTCTGCATTTGGTGGACCGAAGGGCCTGTTTCCATGCTGTATCTCTAAAACAAAAGATCAGTTTACTTGATATTATGGTTCTGAATGCTGAGTTGTACTCAATGAATAACATCCTGATGCAGGTGTTCTTATTGTTAAGGTGATCCAAAGGTGAATGTAATGCAAGGGAGAGCGTCTCCCGTGTAGAACCAGAACACACAGGAGTAGAATTAGGCCATTCGGCCCATGGATTCTATTCTGCCATTTGATCATGACTGATTTATTTTTTTCCCTCTCAGCCCCATTCGCCTGCCTTCTCCCTATAACCTTTGACGCCCTTTCCAATCAAATAGGTAAAGTCATAGAGTCATACTGCACGGAAACAGGCCCTTCGGCCCAGCTTGCCTCATCTACACCAGTCCCACCTGCCCACGTTTGGCCCATACAGGACATATAACATAGAACATTGAACAATACAGAACAGGAAGTGGCCCTTCGGTCCTATCCCTCTAAACCTTTCCTATCCATGTACCTGTCAATCGTCGATTTAAAAATACCCAATGACTTGACCTTCACAGCCGTCTACGGTAATGAGTTCCACAGATTCACCACCCTCTGACTAAAGAAATTCCTCCTCTCCTTTCTGAAGATACGTCCTTTTATTCTAAGGCTGTGCCCTTTGGTTCTAGACTCTCCCACTATTGGAAACATCCTTTCCACATCCACGCTATGTAGACCTTTCATTATTCAGTAGGTTATTTTAGACTTATTTTACCTGCATGCAAGTTGTCTGAGAGACTGGGGCAGATGTAGGGCATTGACAATCTTTCAAGGCTCTTTGTTTCGATCAATATTTGAGCTACTGGATGGTAACCATTGAGTCACTGGAGACTGGAATGATGGAAAAGTCCTTGAAGCAGATGGGGTAGAGGGTTATTGAAGTGAAGGGATGAAGATTTTGTCCTCTTGCCTTTATCAACGAGGGTTGAGGGAATGTTTAAGAGCAACAGTGGTTCTGCTGGTAGAGCTGTTTGGGAAGTGGGAGGAAACCAGAGCACTGGGGGAAAACCACACAGTCGAAGAAAGAACGTGCAAACTCCACACAGACGGGACCCAAGATCAGGATCAAACGTGGGTTCTGGCACTGTGAGGTAGTGGGTCTACCAGCTTCACCACTGTGCTGCCTAAATATATGTATATGTGGAATGTACTTTTCTGAATCATGTAACATAACTTCTAATAATGTTCCTTTCTCAGCATTTATCTTCGGATCCGATCAAATTCCAGTGATGGGAATGAAGTGTTTGAAGATAAAAATCTCTTCATGTGGGTGGACTGAAGATGATTATCCAGAGGCAGTCACTTGTTTTGACATCTTGCTTCTACCAGAGTATACCAGTCCAGGATCTCTGAGAACAAAACTGGTGACAGCTATCAAATCTAAGAAGAAACTTAATAGAGAATGAAGCTACTCAGCAAAAGAGACTGCAGCTTTTAATGGAAGAAACATTAGCAACGACACACTATCCAATGATCCACACCTGCACTTATATCAAAGACTAGTAACAGCTGGGAAGAAACTGTCCCTAAATCTGGTGGAAATGTTCAAGACTGGAAACCTCTATGTTCATGTTGGAAAGCAAAGTGTTGTCAAACTTGTGTATGAACAGAGCAGATTTTGAAATTGGAGTGTAATTTCTTCTGCACTCTTAACGGAAGTTTATTTTGCAACTATTTAGGAGGCCCTTTGGCCCATCAGGTCTTCGAACAATCCCTTTGGTCTCATTACCTTTCTCATTTCCCTGTACCCGGCTTTATCTATTTCTCAGGGCAGCACAGTCGCGCAGCGGTAGAGTTGCTGCCTTGCAGTGCCAGAGACCTGGGTTTGATTCTGACTATGGGTACTGTCTGTGTGGAGTTTGCATGTTCTCCCCGTAGCCTGCTTTGGTTTTCTCTAGGTGCTCCGGTTTCCTCACACAGGTTTAAGAAGGAACTGCAGATGCTGGAAAAATTGAAGGCAGACAAAAATGCTGGAGAAACTCAGCGGGTGAGGCAGCATCTATGGAGCGAAGGAATAGGTGATGTTTCGGTTTGAGACCCTTCCTCACACAGGTTTGTAGGTTAATTGGCTTTGGTACAATTGTAAATTGCCCTAGTGTGTAGGAAAATGTGAGTGTATGGGGTGATTGCTGGTCGGCGCGGACTCGATGGGCCGAAGGGCCTGTTTCCGCGCTGTATCTCTAAACTAAACTAAACTAAATATTGTCACCAACACCCCTTAAATTATTTTTACAATGAGTATCCGTCGACAATTAACCTAACAGCATGTCATCAGGATGTGGAACAAATCCAGAGCCCCCGTAGGAAACCCCACAGAGAGAACATGCAAGGTTTGGGGTCAGGACCGAACCAGGAGCTGTGAGGCAGCTCCACTGACTGCTGTGCCTTCACATGGTTGGTAATTTGGTTAAAACACCCACTGTGCACGATCGGAAAATGCCATGGCTCATTGTTGTCAGTGTGTGGACTATGTTGATGTACTGCATATCCTTGGAACATTTTGCTGGATCATCCTTTGGATTTTTATGCTACTGAGACCTGCCAATTCATGGAGGCACATAAAGAGATGTTGAATAAATACACTAAAAGAAAGGAATGACCCAACGGGCAGCAGCCACGCCTCGACAGCAAGCCTGGCTCGCCCCCGCGCAACCGGTAAACCACCTGGAGTCGTCCGAGACTCGTCTCCTGTTCGACTCTGAAGACCGGAAACTGGTGAGGAGGACTGACGGTGGACAAAAGTCTGTTTTCAAAATGGCGGCGGAAGGAGGACAGGATTGGTGTTGCCAGGACAACGGGCCTTGAAGGCCAAGATAAGGCTGCGCTCTTAGGAACTCTGAAACTTTGTTGACGCCAGAAATGTGGCAACTCTTTGTGTACTGTCTCGGTGATGTCTACTATTACACTTCATTTGTTGCACTTTGTGCTTATCTCTGATTATGCTAGTCTGGAGTATGATTTAATTAAATTGGTTGCAAAAAATACATATTTTCATTGTGCTTGGGTACAGAGGTAAATGCGAAAGTAATGTATCATCATCACTGTTAATCATCACCAGTGTAAAAACATTAAATATGGTCATACACTCAGCAGACCAGGTAGCATCTGTGGAAAGTGAAATTATTCATATTTCAGGTTGATAACCCTTTATAAGAACTGGGAAAGTATAATTGAACGTTAAAAGCTACTGATAATCTGTTCAAATTAAAGGGATAGGCCAACGCCTTAGGGCCAAATGGCTTTTTTCCTGTGCTTTTATTATGAGAATACTTTAAGTAGTTTTTGGTCATCATATTAACTAAGAGCAAAGCATTCAAAGGGAATGGAGATGCAAGAATCTGCAAATGCTGGGATCTTGAACAAAAAAACAAGTGCTGGAAGAACTCAGTGGGTCAGGCTGCATCCTCGTGTGAAGAAAAGGTCCCAACACGAGACATTGCCTGTCTATTTCCTTGCACAAATACTGCCTGACCCGTTCACTTCCTCCAGCAGTTTATTTAATGCAATCGAAAACAAACCCAGCTTGTATTGGGATTTCTGATCATAGTGCTATCGAGTTCTGTTTTCACACTGCATCTCTAAAGTCTTTAAAAAAAAAAAATTAAAAAAAGCATATCTCCAGAGACCAGGATCAGTTTAGATTTCAGAGACTTGGGGTTGGAAAATGGTCAGATGGCACCAGAACATTGTAACTCTTGCATCGTTCAACCCTTAACCTGTATATGATTGTAGTCATGGTGTGATTTAACGGGATAGCACACCAAACAAAGCTTTTCACTACTTTGGTACATGTGCTAATAATAAAATTAATTGATTTAAAAGTAAACTTTTCCAAGTGTGGTCTCGCCAATGACTTGTATAGCTACAAACTAAGGCTTGTCACTAAACATCTATACATGTGACAATAATAAACTTAAACCTAAACATTATCCAAAAGATGGTCCTTCTGGCTGTGTGGCGGCGCTTCTGTCAGGACTGCATTGGTGTCAGTTCAATTTGAGTCCAAGAGTGGGATTTGAACTGACGGACTTGTGACCCAGAGGCAAAGGTGCGCCACTGTGCATCATCTGTGATTCATTTCCTTTCCAGTGTGACAGCTTGGTTTCCATTTCCAACCCTTATGGCTGGAGTTCAGCAAGAATGATGAAAGGAAACTGAAACTGAAAGCATGAAAGGAATGCAGAAAAACACTGGGTGGAATCGGAAACAAAATATTGTGACAGTACCTGCATCAGAGAGGCAATGCAGAGGTTACCCATGTTCTCCAGAGATGGTGCGTGACCCCAGCACTTTGTGTGTTTTTCAATATCAACCAGCATCTGTGGTTCTTTGTTTCTCCCTTTCAGTTTGGTTTATTTGGTTTAGTTCACGTGGACCGAGTTACAACAAAAAGCTTTTGTTGCGTGTTAACCATTTAGCAAAAAGACAATACATGATTACAACCGAGCCATTCACAGTGTACAGATAGATGATAAGGGAATAACATTTAGTGCGAGATAAAGTCAGTAAAATCTGATCCAAGATAGTCCGAGGGACTCCAATGAGGTAGATAGTAGTTTCGGACTGCTTTCTAGTTGTGTTAGGATGATTCAGTTGCCTGATAACAGCAGGGAAGAAACTGTCCCTGAATATGGTGGCGTGTGTTTTCACACTTCTCTACCTTTTTCCAGAGGGGAGAAGAGGGATTGGCCGGGGTGCGACTCGTCCTTGATAATGCTGCTGGCCTTGCCGAGGCAAAGTGAGGTATAAATTGAGTCAATGGAAGGGAGGTTGGTTGGTGTGATGGTCTGGGCTTCGTCCGCTATTCTCTGAAATTTCTTGCGGTCTTGGATGGAGTTGTTCCCAAACCAAGTTGTGATGCATCTCGATAAAAAGCTTTCCACGGAACATCTGTAGTTGGTGAGAGTTGCTGAGGACAAGGAAGTCATAAGGAATAGGTGTAGAATTAGGCCATTCGGCCCATCAAGTCTACTCTGCCATTCAATCATGGCTGATCGATCTTTACCTCCTAATCCCATTCTCCTGCCTTCTCCCCATAACCTCTGACACATGTACTAATCAAGAAGCATTAGTGTGCTTTCCTTGTAAGCTCGTTGAGTAACATTAGTGTTTACTTGAGCACAGGACTCGTTGCCAGGCGGTGAGATGCGGCTCCCGTGTGAAATACCCCAGAGAGGGATTCCCCCTCACCTGCCTCCTGGAGATGCCATTGGTGGACGGGGATGTTTGGGGCGGGGCCTGTGGGCGGGACTCCCCCCACGTGATGATAAAGTGACACTTTATAACCTGACACTGGGGTTTCATCTCATTTCCTTCACACTTTGACCGGATCGTTTGCAGTGTCACGAAGGGGCGATGCTGTACAACTGGGAGACGGGCTTGCAGCCCGAACGTTGCTCCGACTTGGGGGATGTTCTGGGCACCGAGCAGATCCGGCACCTTTGCTGCCGGAGCGGATGCACAGTAGTTGTGTTGTCCAGCGGGAAGATTTTCAGGAGAGTCGATGGAAAACCACCTGGTAAGGGGGAACATACATGCGGGTAAAATCCTGTGTGCTGCAGGATGTTGTTGTGTCTCAAATTGACACGCAGTAAATTATATATTGAGGTAATCTGTAATGTCACCAAAGCGTGTGGGATGTACAGCAATCTACGTATTTGATACAAAGTGCTGGAGTAACTTAGTGGGTCAGGCAGCATCGCTCTGTGTAGAAATAAGGAACTACAGAAAAACTGCTTTTTATTTCATGCAAAAAAAGGCCATAAATCGGTATTATGCTGGGATCAATATTTCTGATTCTAGTTTAAGTGATTTACAGATAATGGAAGAATTATAAAATTGAATTAAAACTTTCAAGCTCATTAGTCTGTTTTCGTTATATTTAGTTAAAGATTTGAAAATTATATTTAATAACATTTTAAAAAGTATTATATATTACAACAAAAATGAGTATTATTTTCTCTCTCCACTTCTCTTCCACCTTGGGAGTCGATTTTCCAATCTGGGTAATGATTGGAATTAGTTCCTGGGGTATTGGGCTGGGTCTGCTCTCTGGGCGCTGATCCCGGGGCAGTACGTTTGTATTTTGTTTAGCGCTGGTTAGTTTCACTTTCATTTCTCACGCACAGTGTCAGCGCCACAAGCAGGCAGTCGATCTGAATAGAAAAACAACGACGTTATCCGCTTGAGCGGTGTAAACGAAACTCTTCCCTCCAACTCCGCCTTTGCCTTTTATTGTGATCGGCGACCAGGGAACAATTTCGAGGGAACTATTTTGGTGGATAAAACTGTAATGGGTGGTAAATGAGAGTGAATTGACAAAATTAATCCCAATGTATGGTCAATCCAGTGAGGAGTATACAAATTGCTGAAACACTTCAAGGAACTGCAGATGCTGATTGTGTGGGAAAGAACTGCAGATGCTGGTTTAAATCGAAGTTCGGCACAAAATGCTGGAGTAACTCAGCGGGACAGGCAGCATCTCTGGAGAGAAGGCTTCTCCACCGTTCCTTCTCACCGGAGATGCTGCTTGCCCCGCTGAGTTAGTCCAGCATTTTGTGTCTAACTGCAGTCTGCTGATTAATGCACAACAGGACACAAAGTGCTGGAGTAACAGCGCGGCAGTCAGGCAGCATCTCTGGAGAATGGTATGAAGCTTCAAAATAACAATTAAAGACGCAAATGCTGGAAAATCTGAAATAAAAAGGTGGAATAGGTCAACATAGGTGAGACGGGCTTTGATAAGCAGATGGTTGGAACAAAGGCCAGCAATAAGAAAAGAAGGTGTGATGAGGTTTGAAGAGTTGCAGACTGTAAAACCAGAGGAAGGAAAGTGACGGGGGTCAAGTCAAGTCAACTTTATTTGTCACATACACATACAAGATGTGCAGTGAAATGAAAGTGGCAATGCCTGCGGATTGTGCAAAAACTACAGAACAGAATAGAACAGAATCAGTGTTTACATGTTAGAAATTTTTTATTTACAAGACACAACACAACAGTAAATTAGTCCCTGGTGAGATAAGAGTTTACAGTCCTGATGGCCTGTGGGAAGAAACTCGGTCTCATCCTCTGTTTTCACAGCATGACAGTGGAGGCATTTGCCTGACCGTAGCAGCTGGAACAGGCCGCTGCTGGGCTGGTAAGGGTCCCCCATAATGTTGCTGGCTCTGGATCTGCACCTCCTGGTGTATAGGTCCTGCAGGAGGGCGAGTGTAGTTCCCATAGTGCGTTCGGCTGAACGCACTACTCTCTGCAGAGCCTTCCTGTCCTGGGCAGAGCAGTTCCCAAACCAGTGTGTGATGTTGCCGGACAAGATGCCTTCTAGCCCCAGAGTAGAAGCACTGAAGGATCTTCAGAGAGACTCTGAATTTCCTCAGCTGCCTGAGGTGGTAATGGCGCTACCTTGCCTTACTCACCTGCGCGGCAGTGTGTGTTGTCCATGTCAGATCCTCTGTGATGTGGATTCCCAGGTATTTAAAGCAGCTCACCCTATCCAGTAGGGGGAGGGGGGGGAGAAAAAGTGAGAGTCTAGGTGGGGCACAGGAGATGGATGAGGGAGGAAGAGAGGGGGAGTGTGCAGGAGGAAGTGTGTGTGTGTGTGTGTGTGTGTGTGTGGGGGGGGGGGGGGGGGGGGTGCGTGATTGGTGAGAAACTACCTAGAACCGGTAAAACTACCTCGGTGACGCATTGGGTCGAGACACCTTCTTCGGACGTCTCACCCATTTGTCCTGACCTGAAACGTCACCTATCCATGTTCTTCACAAATCCACATTAACTCTGCCCTATCCTGCTATTATTTTCCAAGTGCATCTTCCCACTTCCTTAATCATGAATTCCATCATTTTTCCTACTACTTCTTATATCAGAGTTACTGATTCTGGTTATAGTATGAATATTTATTTATCTAATTTCAAGTATTCCTTGCATACCATCTCTCTCTCTCTCTGTCCCTCCCCACACGTGTCATTTACTATTGTTTGTATCCCTTCATTATCAATTCTTCCACAGCCAACAATGTACCATTGTGGGCTCCACCTTTCATCGGTGCCGGCTGTGATTTGTTCTGTCCCTTTTCATCTTTATAGTTTCCTTCTCCCCCGACTCTCAGTCTGAAGAAGGGTTGTGATGCAAAACATCACTTATTCTTTTTCTCCAGTGAGGCTGCCTGACCCGCTGAGCTACTCCAGCACATTGTGTCTATTACTGGCTCTAGCCCAACATTTTCTTTCTTGCGTGGGAAAGAACTGCAGATGCTTGTTTAAATCGAAGGTAGACAAAAAATGCTGGAGTAACTCAGCGGGACAGGCAGCATCTCTGGATAGAAAGAATGGGTGATCCTTCTTCTTACCCGATCCGAAATGTCACCCATTCCTTCTCTTCAGAGATGATGCCTGATCCGCTGAGTTACTCCAGCATTTTGTGTCTATTTTCTTTCTTGCTCCTTTCTGTAATACTGGGGTTACATTTGCTGCCCTCCAATTTGTGGGAACCTTTCTAGAATGTATGGAATTATGTAAGATGCCAACTGGTGCATCCACTATCTCAGCAAAGTCTTGGGATGCAACTCACCAAGTCAGGGATGAAGATTCCTGACCCAAAACGTTGCCTGTCAATTTCCTCCACACATGTTACTTGACTTGCTGAGTTCCTTCAGCACTTTATGTTTTGCTACCTTTCAGTTGCCTTGTTGGTAGTTTGAAGTCCAGTTTTACATATGTGGCTTGGTGGGTTAATTGGCCACCGTACATTGCTCAGGTGTATAAATGCGTGATAGAATCTGTGTGACATTGATGAAGAGAATGTAGGCAAATCTTTTAAAAGGGATTGATGTAAGATTAGCATAAATATGTAGTTGATGGTCGGAGTGGGCGCTAAGAATGAAGGGGGGGACCTAGCAGGAGGTCGCCGAGAACGAAGGGCGGTGGCAGGCCTGATTCGCTGCTTCGAGACTAAGATAGGACTGTTCATGTAGTAAGGAACTGCTGATGCTGGTTTAAATCGAAGATAGACACAAAAAGCTGGAGTAACTCAGTGGGACAGGCAGTATCTGGAGAGAAGGAATGGGCGACATTTTAGGTCGAGACCCTTCTTCAGTCCGAATGTCTAGGACTGTTCAATGAACTTATTGTGACTTTGTCAACGGCAGAAACGTGGTGACTCTTGTGTACTGCCTCGGTGAGGTCTGCTGTATGATTTTACCAGGTTGTATGCAAATAAAGAGTTTCACTGTACCGTGCTACATGTGACAACAAAGTATCATTGAATCATTTAATTTAGTGGGTCAAAGGGCATCTTTCCATGCTGTATCTTTCTATAACTCTTGGACTTTGTGAGATTATGAGTCCAGTTCCAGAACTGCAATTTACACATTGTCCCAGCATTAATAACTTGTTTTCATCCCATGCAGGGCAGTTTCCTTATTTCAAGGAACAGGAGATTCATTTTGCTGCTTGTGGGACATCCCAAGTTCTGTTTGTTTCGGCGACAGGAAGTATTCTTCAGAGTCAAGTCAATTCAAAGAGATGTGCCAATAATCTAAGAGGGATCACCTTATCGAAACCACAGTAAGGCGGCGTTATTCCTAGTCTTTCAAATCTGAACAAAGTTGAAGTTTTTTGTTAACTCTATGCTGCTGTGGTGTAATCTGCACCACAGCGTCACAGGTCACCAACACTTGCAAGGGGTACAAGTGTAAACATGTTGGGTTTAGTTGCTCCTCAATCAAATAAACATTCAGAGGATATTCAGATTATTAAAGATTGCAAGTTCCATCCAGCAGACAGCTCCTGTTGACAGTACAGCACCCTAATGGGATATAATCTTTGATTAAATGTTCAACTTTCCATGGAAGGATTTTAGATAGTCATAGAGCCATACAGCGTTGAAACAGGCCCTTCGGCCCAACTTTCCCATGCCAGTCAACATGCCCCCTCTACACTAGTCCCACCTGCCTGCAATTAGCCCACATCCCTCTAAGAGTATACTACCCATGTACCTGTCTAAATGTTTCTTAAACGTTGTGATAGTAGCTTCTTCAACTACCTCCTCCAGCAGCTCATTCCACACATCTACCACTCTAAGTGTAAAAAAAGTTACCCCTCAGTTTCCTTTTAAATCATTCCCTGCCTCACCTTAAACCTATGTCCCCGGTTCTCGATTCCCCTACTCTGGGTAAAAGACTGCATTTACCCTATCTATTCCTCGCATGACCCTATACACCTTTATAAGATCGCTCATCCTCCTCCTGCGCTCCAAGAAATAGTCTTAGCCTGCTCAACTCTCCCTAAAATCTTAAGCCATTTTCAAAAGGGAAGGTAGCACCATTTAGAAAGACCTATCAGTGGATATTTTTAAGGCAGAGATAGATTCTTGATTAGTACAGGTGTCAGAGGTTATGGGGAGAAGACAGGAGAATGGGGTTCGGAGGGAGAGATAAATAAGCCATGATTGAATGACGGAGTAGACTTGATGTGCTGAATGGCCTAATTCTACTAATATTCCTTATGAACTCTTAGTTTTGTTTAGTTTCAAGGTACAGCATACAAACAGATCCCTTGGCCCACCAAGTCCATGCCATCCATCGATCACTCATTCACACTCCATGCTATCCATATCCTTCCATTCCCTGTATAAATGTGCCTATCCAAGAACCTCTTAAATCCCACTATCGTATTTGTCTCCAAGAACAACCTTTGGCAATGCATATCAACCACACATAATGTAAAAAAACTTGCCCCGCACCGTTCCTTAAAACATTTCCCCCTCTGCCCTTACAGCCATACCATCTAGTCTTTGACATTTGTGACATCAAAGGTTCTGATTGTTTACCTTGTCTATGCCTCTCATAATTATATTTCTTCTAATATGTCTCTCCTCAACTTCCAAAGCTCTGGGGAAAATAGTCCAACGCTGGAATATTGCCAGAGCACCGGGAAACCTCACAGGGAGAATATGGAAGGTCAACTAGAGTACTGGTGGTCAGGAATAAACCTGGGCTTATGGAGCTGTGCGACATCAGCACTACCTGCTGCTTCACCGTGCCGTTCAATATCATATGAACAGATACATTAAAGGACAGTCTCAGATGGTGTCAGGCAGATTTAATAAATGTGGGCAGTGTACATAATTATGTTCTTTTTTTAATGTTTAGGTTGTTTAGGAGTTTGAGTGGAAATAATATAATACAAGTGACCTGCGGAAACAATCATTCTTTGGCGCTTTCCAAAGGTAAATGATAAAATAAAATGGCCTCTGTGAATTAATTAGAAATATTAATATACTGATTAAACTGTGCACACTGCTATAGGAATGAACAAATCAAAGTTGGCATAAAATGGTACATCTTACAAGATGGATGATGATGTTATGGAGAAGGTGCAGAAGAAGATGCCACCAGGATGTTGCCTGGATTAGAGAGTATTAGCTGCAAGGAGAGGTTGGACAAAGCCGGTGTTTTCTCTGTAGTGTCAAAAGTAACCCTGCCGGATATCTCTGTCATATTTCAAAGTCTTGTGGATGAAATCTATCTTCCATCACTAGTGCTGTCAAGATGGCACCCAAGCCAGGCGACTCTCAGCATGCTGGTCCTAGAAGCGGTTTTGCATTCATTAATTACAACGCTCCACTCTTTTAAACCTCTACTCCAACAGCAGTATTTGTACTACGTTCATCTTGTAAAAGTACATTGTGGACAGCTAGATTGTAATCATGTGCAGTCTTTCTTCTGACAGGGGAGCACACAACAAGAAAGCTTTTCACTTTACCTCGGTACACATGACAATAAACTAAACTAAAACTGTTGTCTTTCATACTGTGATTTTGGTGCATACAAAAATCCTTAATGGATCCGTGCAGTGTGTGGTCTGTTTTCTGGGAGAAAATACTTTCTCACTATTTATAACTAAATGTCTGATGCTCTGAGCAAGATTTTATGCTCAATGTTTTATAGAAATTGTGTGAGATTAACATTTCTCTTAATGCTTAGACTACATTTGTTTGAATCCAAAAGGTAATATTTAACATTGTTTGACTTTTCTTGAAAGATGGTCAAGTCTTTGCCTGGGGACAGAACACCTTTGGCCAGTTGGGTCTCGGTACAAGAGGTCCCCTGTCTTGCGACCCCCAGACGGTGAAGAGTTTCTCTGGGGTCCCAGTGGCTCAGATCACAGCTGGAGGCGAGCACAGCTTCGCTCTGACCGTCTCGGGGACGGTATTTGCATGGGGCAGAAATAATCACGGACAACTGGGGCTCGACGACACAGAGGGTAAGGACATTGCCAAACAATATCAGCCTTTCTTTTCCTTTCCGTGGCTTTAGACATTAGAGAAACAGCGCGTAAACAGATCCCTCAGCCCAAAGAGTCCGCACAGACCAGCAATCACCCCGTACACTCGCACAATCCTACACCCGAGGGACCATTTACAGTTATTACTGATTGCAATTAACCTACAAACCTGTACGTCTTTGGGGTGTGGGAGGAAACCGGAGCACCTGGCGAGAACCCAAGCGGTCACAGGGAGAACATACCAACTCCATACAGAAAGCATCCATAGTCTGGATCGAACCCGGGTAGCAACTCTACCACTGCACCCATGTGCCTCCCAACTTCATTTCCACGTAGTTTTGTACTCGTGTAATTATTGACCAATGTGCTGGAGTAACTCAGCAGGTCAGGCAGCATCTCTGGAGAACATGGATTGGTGATATTTCTAGTTGGGACCCTACTCCAGAGTGATTGTGGTGGAGGGAGGGGGGAAGAAAGCTGGGAGAGAGGAGG